>NC_141239.1:39226911-39774411 GCF_054856555.1 Leptonotus elevatus
GACACCCGAGCAGCAACGTTTTCCCACGCCGCCTTCCTCTAAAGCACAGGTGGGCATCGAGGGCCGCAGTCCTGCAGGTTTTGCATGTTGCCCTTCTTCAACACAGCTGATATATGATCAGCTCATCAGCAAGCTCTGTATAAGCCTGATAACGATCCTGTTGATTGGAATCAGCTTGTGTTGGAAGTGAGAAACCTCCAAAACCTGCAGGACTCCGGCCCTCGAGGACCGAGATTGCCCACCTCTGCTCTAAAGGGACCCGCTGCTGTGTTTTTTCTAAAGACATGTTCAAATTCGCCATATGATCGCATTAAGATTTCCAGTTGAGAGGGGTAAAAAACGCGGAAGCAGAGGGCGGTGCCGCGCTCTGCTTCCCTGTTGCCATGGTGACTCCACGAATCGGGGCTCCATTGATGTGGTCTTTTTAGTGTAGCGGTAATTCCAGGTGAAACTACTCTGCGTTGGTATAATTACCTCAAATCAGCTGTTCTGGAACAGAAAATGCAGAGTTTCCTCTCTCAGTGTATGTCAACTCGCTGTTCAGGGTTAGTCTGGTTGTATGTTGAACATGCTTTGTGAAATGGACCCCTGATGAAGCCTGCTAGGATGAGAGGCAAAACTTCTTGTAAGACATCCAGAATGAATCCTTTGTGGTATGTGCCCTTTTGGCCTGTTGCTATGGAGCAATGCATAATCACTTACCTGCTCAATCTTGTCTGTCTGAACTTAAGGTGTGTACAAACTAGAATATGGCAGAGAGTCTCCAGGATCTGTGAGCCAGACTGAACCACTGTGATCCTCTTCATAGCACGCTGCATTACAATAAAGCTGCGGCTTAGCATATCATGGCCTCGGGGACACGGTATTGCTGGTGTCAGGAATGAGAACCCCTTGATTATTTCACTCATCAGAGCCAAGCTTCTTGCCTGAGGACACTGCGGCGCTCTCAGTCAAAAGTGTCAAACTGGATGCACTCATTTGAATCCAGCCCATGATCAGGAAAGTTAATGATACATTGTCCGTTCATCTATTTGCTTATTCTGTTCAGGGAGTGTTGGCTAACATCAGGGGAAAGGAAGACAACCTTACATTCGCACCATCACTGAGTGGAAATTGAATCCCAGCTAGACGGAAGTCCGGCGAATAAACCATTACACCATGATACATTACAAAATTGTGTGATGAAGATCGGTTGTCAATTTTGATTTTGTGTTTAAATTGTAGTCCAAACAATTCATAACATCGGTAACCTAACCTAAGCTTATGAAGCAGATGGGCGTATTCTTTTTGAGGAGTAACCAGTATGAAAATGATAGAATGCACGTGGCAGTTTTTGTGAATTATGACTGCTGAAGCAACATGCCTATTATTCAGATGCCACCTGTGGCATATTTTTGTGAACAAAGAATTCTGCATTGATTTTATATATTTAAAATTGGGTAAATTGGGTTCGTTTTGGCAGTGAGATGTCACAATCAAATATGTTTAATATAGTCTTTATGTTGTGTTTCTGCAAAGGGCTTTGTGACAGCTAAGGCTATTTGAAAGCACTATTTAAATAAAGATGACTTGACTTTTGATTTTAGGATTTGAATCAATATTTAGAAATGTCACACCGCGGTGAGGTTGTCTCGTCTGGGGTTGAAGATCCTGACTCTCCTTTCATTACAGGTCTCTTGCCCTTCCTCATGTGGCGTCAATAAATCCTGATTTCTGATTGTGTCTACCTGTTTCCCATTATCCTCATGTGTTAAATAGTCTGCGTTTCCCCTGTCTTGTGCCAAAGTGTTTTGTTGTGATCACTCAAGCCCATTCTCTGTCTCGGTCCATTGCCTTGCTATCATTTGTCTCGTGAGAACATAGCCACCGTTTAGGAGTGCCTTTTGTTGTTTTGTTTATAGCTTAGATATCCTCCCTTTTGGAGCGTCTTTAGTTTTACATTTTCATAGCCTTTGTTTTGTTTCCCCTCAGAGCGAGGAGCTTTTTGTTGAATAAACATCTGCCTTGACGCCCAACACTTCTTTGCACCTGAGTCCTGAATTGCCACAGAGTGTAAAGACCATATAAACATGCCTTATGTCTTGCCCTCCATGTTGCACAATAGATATCTTCACCACACACAGCAACTGTACTGCAGTCATGGCATTTGAAAAGCTAAAGTTTACAGTGGATAACCAAAAACGACCTAACATTTCATTAATAACCCACAAAGAATTTGAGATTTAATATAAAACTAAAAACATTAATTTTACCAAGGAAAACTTCTGCCCGGACTGGACTACATGGCAACGGCTCTGGGTTAGGATGGCTCGCAAAACACAGACATTCTTTCGTCTTCTGTACTTTCGGCTTTTATTGGTTGCTATGCGCATTTATTACTTGTGGATTTGAGGTGAAGAATCTCGGGTTATTTTTAAACCGAGTCAGCTAGTTCCTCGACTGCGCTATCTACTAGTGCTAGCATGTTACAACAAAAACAACATTGTCATCATTTTCGTACACTTTAACAACAATTTCAACTTTTGGGCTGCTGGGAAGGAAAATAAGAGACCTTAAGGAGGGTATTATTTTCAAAATAAAACATCTTGACCATCAGATCTAGCCACGGCTAGCGGCTCACATTTAGCCTATAATGATCACATTATGGTAAAAGCATTTTTACCATCTTACAGTGACACTTACCTTAATCAAAATAGTAAGACTCAGAACACACTTTGGTAGACAATTAAGAAAATTGATATCCAAGAGCACATTATGAGGGCACAAAGTGACAAATTAGTTGTGAATGGAAGTCAAATTTGTCTTTTCATGATGTGATGTCAAGGACGTTTACAACAAAGTTCAGTGGGTGCTAGAGATGGATGTGCTGTGGTTAAACAGTTTTCAGTAGGGGTGCACCGAAATAAATTTTTTGGGCTGAAACCGAAAACTGAAAATGAGAAACGCTTGGCCGAAAACCGAAACGCCGGAAATTATTATTTTTTTATTATCATTGCATTTATTATAATTAATTAAAATTATACTATTATTATAAAATATTTAGGCCTATTTAGCAAGGGCATTTTAACAAAGCACAATATAAATTGAAATGCGTCCACACCACAGACATCAGAGACATGTTGGCGAATGGTACATTAAACAGCAAACGCGGGGTGAGCAACTGAGCATTTTCTGGCGGTGAAATTGCACATTATAGTCAATGTACAGTACTTCGGTGCGGTGCAGATGGCGCATTCACATATTCACCAACGTTTAAAAATTAAAAAAAATCTTCGCACCAGCCAATCGGCTTTGGGAAGTCCCACACGCCGTCCTGTACAGATCTGTAGTCAACCGGAGAGATAGTGGTAAGTGTTTACTTGTTTAAAACTGTTGATAGCAATAGTGCTAACATTAACTAAGGTATTTAGCACGGCCAGGGCTCCAGGTGGCGGAGTGGAACGGTCACTCACCTACGATGCAGGTTGGCGTGGGTTTGCTTCCCTGCCTGGGAGACCATGTTTGTATGTGTGCATGTTTGTGTGAGTGAGTGCAAAAAAATAAAAACTTTTTTTTTTAGCACGGCCACCAGAATGCAAGTGAAAAAGTGCAAGCGCTCGAGGGGCTCTCATCAAAGAAAAAAAGGAAGGCCCTGCAGGAGAAAGCGTGGCCTGTAGTGCAGTACTCAGCAGCGCTCTTTTTTTCAACAGCTCTTTTACCAAGCGACCCTCTCCTTCTCCAGTGTGCACAATGAAGCTGCCGGTACTCAAAAAACGGCAGTGAGCAACAAGGCGGATACTCACTCCCGTTTTAATTCAGACGCTTGCAGCGTTTTGTTTTTTTGCTTGCGTCACCACAACATCTTCTTTCGGCCATATTCTTTCGGCTTGATTTTTACTTCGTCCGAATGCCGAAAATGCAAATTTTTGCCATTTTCGGCCGAAAATTTTCGGTGGCCGAATATTCGGTTCATCACTAGTGTTCAGCGTCATTCCATTGATAGTTATTTCAGCTGTTTGCAATGCCCTCACCAATTCTGCAATTAATATTTATATTCCTTCAGGTTCCTATACAGGTGTGGCTGGGGATACTGCACACCAAGCTTAACATTTCCGCAGCAGCAAAAAAATGAATAAATACATCCTGAATTTTGCAAATTCACAACCACCAGGTTTTCCCTTCGAAGTCAGAACAAAAATGCATGACTGACAACCATTAAAAGAGCTGTTTTGCCATGCATAAAGCATGTATTAGAATATAAACGTTGTGATGTGACATTGAGCTGCAATATGTATTGAAAAAAGGATTTGTAACCTACTTTTAAATCCATTGAGTGCCACACGGCTTGGATGGTAAAATCCTCTCTTGCATTGGCACTTGTATTTGTCCAACACAAATCCGTGACCAGCGATGGGCATGCACTGCAAGAAAAGAAAACAGGTACAAATGATCACACTTTCAAGCAAAATTCTCCTCTTTAGTTAAGTTAAGAAACACATGAAGATGCTGTTGTGTTATATATAAGGGCAATAAAGGCAATTATGATTCTGAAGAACAAGAAGGAGCTTGTGGCTTTCTCGGGTACACAACATGGAGAGTTGTGTACAATGTGTTGTAATAGGCTCCATTTAAATGAGTTTGAGAAACTATACACTTGTATCTGCGTTCAGCATAACCTGTGCTCATACAATTCTTCTCTTTGGCTTTCCCAGTGCGGTTTGTTTAACGAACTTGTTAAAGTTGTGTTATTGAGTCTTCAATATTATCCACATGCTCCTCTGCAGAAGGAGACAGCAGCAGGCCCAGCTAAAAACACGCCTGGTGTCAAGGGAAATCACAGAGCTTTGCCAAGTAACAAGGACACTAATTCATATCTAAATTAAGAATTAAGGGTTGTTTGCAGAATTCAAGCTTCTGCATAATTGCAGCTCAGTTTATACCTCTGCAAGTTTACACACCATCTGGAGCTGAAACACTCACATTGGTTTGAATACACATGTGGATGCAAGCTGCAAACATGCACGAAAATTAAAGACGCAATAAATTTGGCATGAATGCTCATAAATACTGCAATACGTCTCCGCGGGGAGGATGATGCGGGCAGCTAAATTTATAGGTGAAGTCTTGGCCACAAAACAGCTCAACATATCACTTCGTTGTGTGTCCAGATTTGTCCTTTGCTGATTCTTGTTTTGCTGGACAATTTGAAAAGGTTCAGTGGTTGTGTGCTTGGGTGAACACTACACATATTGCAATACCCGCACTGATTCCATCCAAAGGATCAATTGGATTGACGTTAAACAGTTGCAGTTGGCTTGCAAGGTGCTATACAAATAAAGATTTGATTGATTGATTGATTGATTGATTGATTGATTGATTGATAAATGATGGATGGAAGGATGTTAAATACATCAACAGTTATTCATAGTGTTAAAATGGAGGATAACTTTATGCATATCAAGAGTCAATGGAAGAAAGATGTTAGAGCCTTACTGTGAATAATTGAAATAAGGCCTGGTGTCGGCCCTATACGATGCTTGGTATCGGTACTAGCCCATCCCATCCTTTTTTTTTTTTTTTTTTTTTTTTTAAAGAGAGCTCAGTATTGTTCATTCGGTAATATTACCGATTCAACATGTCAGCATCATTGCTCTCTCTCTTTGTGTGTGTGCGTGTGCGCGTGTGTGTGTGCGCGTGTGTGGGTGTGTGTGTGTGCGTGTGTGATGCTTTTACAGCCTGATAACAGCAAAATTGTTGTGTAGTGTTTGTACAAAGATATTAAATATTTTTTAAACACAATGCGAAAAGATGACATGTTTTGAGGCTTAATGAAACAAAAACATTATACACAGTGGGGCCCGACCAATATGGATTTAAAGCTGCTGCTGATATTTGGCAGAATAAAATTCCCAAATCTAATTAATCGGACAATTAATTTAAAACATAATGAACAACAAATTATTTTTTGGTACCTTTACACTATAAAGATAAAAATTACAGGTGGAACATTTGACTGGTTTATGTTGTCCTTGTGCTTATTGAACTTTACAAATGTTTCAATGTATGTTAATGTTTAAAAAAAACAACAATCACTTTTAAAATAATTATAATTAGCCAATTAAATCAGCCGGACGATTAATCGGTCTAGCGGGCCCTAATAGACCGCTGCATAGCTTCACATCACTGTTATGCTGCTGGTCTTTAGACAACAAACTAGCTGGTTACAGTCAAAACTGTGCACTCTATTTTGCCTCAATTGTGACGTAATTAATCAATTCCACACAATTCAACAGAATTTTTCACAAGCAATTTGTTGTTTTAGCGATTATTACATTGCATTACAAATTCAGCACATTCAGTCTGTCACCACATTTAATAAAACGTGTTTCACATCACCATGCTTTTGCACCATTTGTGTATACAATACAGCCTTAGACCGTGCGTGCTAAGAGTGCTAGAGTTAATGATTAAACACCCCTCTGCATCCAAAGTGCAATGATTAAATAACGTCTCACTTTCAGAGTGCGACCTGATTAAGGGGATCCATCAAATGGAACCACCTAAAACGACCGTTTTATAGCTTTTTCATTGCGCCTGAAGAAAAATGAGGCGAGCTTTGCTAAACTTACATGCTTGCCTTCAGATGTTTGTATGTGTGCATTGTGCATAGTTTTGAAAGGAAGAGTGACTTGCCTGGTAAAAAAAATAATTTTAACGGCACTTTAAAAGCTTTGTAACATTAATATTAGTTCAAACAAGGCCTCTTATCTGCCTCCCCCAAGAACTGTCCTGACTTACTGTATTTGTGGAGTATCTGATGATGTTTTACTTTGTCAGAGCGTATTGTTTTTTGTTCTTTTTTTTTTGCTGCTTTTTAAGTTTCTGGGATCCCTTGAAAGGTACTGCAAAAAGCTGTGTGGTTATTATCATTCTTATTTTTATTATACTGCATTCTGTTTGTCAATTTTGAAGAGAACATTTCTAAATATGGGCCGGGGGGCTGCGGGGGGTGGCGGGTGTGGGTGGGACGCGGGGGGTCATGGAGGGAGCGGGGGCTGTGGGCCGGTGGGGTGCCTGGTGAGCCTGCCGTGCCCCGTTCTGCTCCGTTGGGCTTGGGGCGCGGGCCGTGTTGGGGTGGGGGTCGCTCTGGGCTCCTGGGTTTGCTCACCCTGGGGGGTTGTGCTTGCCCTGTGCTGGCCAGGGTCAACGGCTCCCTTCTTTGGTGGAGGTTTTTATGCATGTCGGATCCACCACACCAGCATCTACCGAAATTCAAACACAATCTGATTCTTGCTCTTGTCGCTGAATCGGTGGAGGCTGATCTGTGAATCTCACTCTGCTTCATCTACCCTTCCTTCCTTTCTTCAGTCTTTCCTTTGGTCTCTTTAGGTCTCCCGAATTTGTTGGAATTTAGATGTTTCTGGGGTTGGTGAAAGATTCTGGTTTGTAACCCTGTGGGTAGTAGGTGGTGTCTGGTCGGTGCTGGATTTCACTTTTCTTTTCTTTTTCATCCTTCCTCGGGCCACCTGACAACTTCACAACTCTAGCGGTCTTCGACTCGGAAGTCTTCGGTTTAGGTGAAGGGTATGGGATTTTTAATAGGTTTCAGGTGAATTAATGAGCACAAACTCACAGGCACCCAAAAAATTTTTACCGCCCAGTAATGTGAACACGATGCCAAGATGGGAGCTAGCAAGAGAATGAGACAGCAATGAGTCCCTCGGAAATCTATAAATACACTTAAAGCATTAAACCCTAGAAGCATTACAATCGCTGCGTCCCTTGGGTAAAACAACCTTCCCGCTGCTGTTTCGCAAGAAAACCAACCATTGGAACAGAGCATCTTTGAGAGACAATGGCGTGTTTTCATATGAAAAGGTTTGATGGGGGACTGACTTTTAGGTAGCCTACACACCAGGAAATATAAATAACCACAAGGACATTAAACACAATAAAATAATGATATTGTAGACAGCAATAATTTGTGCAGACATAAGGAAATGGCTACAAAATCATAATCAGTTTATTCATTCTTGCATTTTGCACTTTTAATCAGTGGTCCCCAACCACCGGGCCACAGACCGGACCCGGGCCGTGGGCCATTTTGGACCGGGCCGCACAGTTGAAAGAATAAAAAAACTTACTGTACTTCCGGTTAATTGGTTAGCCGAGGCTTAAAAAAAAAATTATTTTGAAAAGTGACCGGATTCTCTCTGTTTAAGTTGGTTGGTTGAGAAGGTTACTTTTAAAATGTATTCCGTTACAGTTACAAGTTACCTGCAAATGTTTTTTGTTAGTAACGTAATCCAAGTACCAGACTATTAAAAGTAATGTAACTATTACTTTGGATTACTCCAATACCAAGCATTCTCATGAAGTCAAAATAAAACAAAAATATCACCACAATTTATATTTCTATACAGTGCGCCCCTGCTATTTGCAGGTGATAAGGACCCGGGCAGCCTACTAATAGCAAAAATCCTTGTATAATTGACAACCATTTAAATGCATGTACAGTATAGATATATTGATTGATGGATTAATTGATTGATGGCCACAGACAGATAGATAGGGAGAAAGGGGACAAATTATGCTTTTAAAAGCACATTTCCATGGTCATTTCACCCACACGCACGCATGCACTAATCATGCTATGAAGATGACCATGCGAGACATTAACTGCAAAATGAACTTTTATCCTAGTCGCGAGTTTAGCCATATTGTGTATGGTGAATTGGTGGGAGGGATATCTGTTCGGAAGATGTAACTCACATTATGTTGTAGCGGCACCTAGCAAGAAGTTCAGCGTAGCATGCCGCAGGATCGACACTCAGCTGCAACTTTTTCTTTGTTAAAGATACATCGGACCTTCAGCAAGCCAAGTATGTTCCAAACCTTAAATACCGGTCGCCACTTACTTCCTCCTTTCGTTCGTAAACCCTTTTAAACAGGCCGCGTGCCCGACACGACGTCAACAAGTCTTGTCTGCTCTCTCTCAGTCTCTCTCAGTCTCTCGCTCTTAAATGTACCTGTAATTTGATTACATGTTTTTTCCTGTAACTGTAACGGAATACAGTTTAAAATTGTTTTTAATATGATTACGTAACGGCGGTACATGTATTTCGTTACTCACCAAGTCTACACATGTCCACGTATCAAAATTCACCAAAGTCATGTAAAACGAGCTGTCTACCCTGTGCTAGCACTTAGGCGTGGTCTGAGCAGGTGTATCATTTGATTGACTTTCTCCCACCAAATTGTCCCTCCGCCAAGCGCATCTCGAACGGCACTCCTGTGATGTGTTGGCTTGACCGGTCTGCCAAATTGGCACATACACTCAATGAGCCTTGTGCTTGCACAGAATTCAGGATCTACAAAAATAGAGCTCAGTGAGTCACTCACTTCTCTGCTATCTGGAAGTATCCTGGCACCTATTGTTTACAAACATCATGAAATGGTTCGTTTATCATGTAGTTATGAAATGTCGCACATGGGCAGCAAGACTGGTTAGCACATCTCGTTCATAGTTTGGAGGTCGTAGGTCCAAACGCGGCCTTTCTGTGTGGAGGGAGGTTGCATGTTGTACATGTGACTGCGTAGGTTTCCATGCATGGAAGATTAAGTTGAAGACTTCAAATGGCTTGTAGGTGTGACTGTGAGTGCCAACAGTTGTTTGCTCTTATGTGACCTTGGCTGGTGACCAGTTCAAGGTGTACCCTGCCTCTCACCCAAAGTCATCAAGTACTGTATGGCAAATGCTACCTTTGGTTGACTACTCAACTTTAGGGATCATTAATGATGTTCTTATTTGAGATTTATTTTTGTCTGGACTTTTCCGCCTTAAACTGCTACATTTGTGCTTTTTTCTGGTCTTTTTTTGCCTCCAGCGATTTTAATAATAGTAATAAAAACGTGTCTGTCTTTTGTTGCCATTTTTGTTAACCTTCCTCTGCCTCCAAAAATGGAATGTAGAACCCGATCAAATAGAGTAAATGTAGACAGACTAATGATGTAGAAAGGCATAGCAGGAAGGTCATGAGCGGATAGAAGGAGCTGATTAGATGAAACACTAGGAGCATGACAGACAGGGGTGAATTAGCAACAGGTACAACTAATGGATACATGAGTGGCACCAAAAGAAAGGCTATAAATGGGCATGTTATAGAAAATTGGCTTTTGTCTTCCTGTAATGACCTTAACTTGAGGTTATGAAAGTGTTCTCTAGAATTGGGTTGGCGGTCCCAAGTCCTCCTCTTGGACTCGAGCGGGTCCCCACTCGATTATGAACGCGAACGCGTCGCAGTTTCGACACATTTTGCCGCAGCAATCTTGAGCTGCAGGGGAACAGATTAGCGAGTGATTGGTGGCTCCCGATGGAGAATGAATCCTTGACGATTGGCCCTCTCTGCTGTCACGTCTTATCTCTCCTTGTCTCGTCTTCTATACATCCTCACCCTTGCATACTTTGTGCTATAATGCATGAGTCATCAGCAGAATTAAAGATTAAAGAACGGATATGTACATCCTGCAAGCTTGGCAGTAATTCTTTGATGGGTACTACAGTACCTTCTTGGTTGGGATTTTGTAGTTTGTCACCAGAATTAATGGAGTGCAGCATCTCGGAAACACCTGATTAGTTCTTAATTGTACACTTAACAGAAAGTATTAGAACGCTTGTCATGAAGGAGTGGGCGCTCTTAATTTCAGTGAGTGTTCAACGTTTTATGTTCATTTTGAACAGTAATGAGGAATTTCCAACTGAATTCCCCTTTTCATACCCAAATTTGAGGCTCATTGTGCTTTCATGAGAATTAAGCATGACTATCCAGGTAGCTCATCAAGAAATAATGTGATTTACTATTTTTCTCCTTGTACAACAATTCCTTTTAAATTTCATACAACAATAAATATGTTTTAGGATTAAGAAATATAATTTTGGTGAATAATCATTTACATATTGCTGCTGTAGCATAAAACTTGCATTGGATGGTACATTACATTTGTCAAGCAATGTAGATGATACCTGTAATTTCTTCTAACATTGCAACATGCTGCTTTTGATTGATGGCACATTCAGCAGAAGTCCAGTAGGTGCAGCACACTCAGTAGGAGGTGTTGAATGACTCCGTAGATATTTTTTAGCCAGGCTCTGGGACAAAATGTATTTTTTATGCAACATAAAAATATCTATCAACCATTTCTTGACACAAGTAACAGCGATTCTCGTGTCACTTGAACAATTCCACTGGATATCTACAGTATCAACATTTTAAAGAACTCTCCAAACTTGAACAGTTTGGTGGGCATGACAATAGGATCCTTTGTGTTTACTTTGTGTTGAGGGAAGTTTGTTTCTCAGCTGGACCCTTGTCACACTCAGGAAATGCGAAGCAGTTGACGTTGCCATAAAAACCTCATGCAGTTGAAAAGTACAGTGATTCACACCAATGCTTTTCTGACGTCTGTGGCAGTTCCTATCGCTTGAGTGATATTTTTCATTTCTCATCAGAAAAGCATAGTGAGAAAAACACCTTCTATAAAACACTTTATAAGTATTGCTTACTTAGGTCTTCTTGGATTCATCTCAAAGCAGATTTACCCTAAGAACACAATGGGAACATTTATCTATAGACATAAAACTGATGTGGTAGTGATAGATTGTGCTGTACTATGTACGTAAATGTGTCACTGACTCACTGTTCAAGGCATTGAATAATATGTTGCCTTCCATACAATGCATTTAATAGTATAAGACCTGATCTTATACCGTTTTTTTGTTTTTGTTTTAATTATTTTAGGTAACTACTCTTATTTCTTTAAATGTTACTTCATTTTATATAGCACCACCTTACATTCGACTACACACAATGGCATGGGATCAAACCCACAACCTCTGGGTTGTGAGACGACGCGCCGCCCCATTTACTCTGAAATGTTTTTAAGGTTTTCTGTGAATGCATTTTAATGTATGCAATTTTTTTTTCTTTGCTTTGCTTCTGTTTGTAGGTTTTGTGTCAAGCACATTGAGTTGCTTTGTGTATGAAATGTACTATAGAAATAAAACTGCCTTACAAAATGTGGGTTTGGGTGATGTATTTGACAAGTAAGTTTGCACTGTGTTTTGTATGCTTCTTGGAATAAATGTGTATATTAAATACAGTAAGTATAGACATACAACTACAGAGAAATTTTCCAGAAGGTTCACAGCTCTGTGCATTAAACTGAGGTCTTATTAACCTTGAATCAAACTCTTAGAAAAAAATTGCCGCTTAAAGAGCATAATAAATGATCTCTTTGATGATGAAAAAGATGCACACACATTCAGTATAGGCTGCTAGGAAATATACTCTAAAGCCATTTTTTTCACGTTAAATATAATGAATAGATATACTGTATGTACAATATGGTCTTCATCTGAAGACATGTTTCCCAGTTTTCCATCACAGCAGCTTTTGAGTCACCTTGCTGCTATTCAGATTCAACTATAACTTGATTAACCAGTGAATGGCGTCTTATTTGAGCCTGAAAAGTCAGCCTTAGACTTGCTAAACTTTAAGCTCCAAAAATAATCCTCATTAGGGTTGTGGGTGAGCTAGTGCCTATCCCAGGTGATTTTAAGTAAGAGGCAGGATATAATATGGACTGGTCACCAGTCAATTGCAAGGCAACTATATTCATAAGAAATAAAACACACACACATATTCATATTCATATTCATTAATGAGATCATTTGTCAACTGCCCTAAACTAAACATGTTTTTGGAATGCCGAATGAAGTCAGAGTACCTAGATCATAGGTGTTAAACTCGGGTCCTTGAGGGCCGCACTCCTGCATGTTTTAGAGATTGCCCTCCTCCAACACACCTGAATCCAATTATCAGGATCATTAGCAGCTTGCTGATAAGCTGATCCATTGAATCAGGTGTATTGGAGTTAAAGTACCACTAATTGTTATACCTATCTAAGTGGGGTGAAATTCGTTCTCCACATTTGACCCATCCCCCAAGGGAACGGTGAGCAGCAGCAGGGGCCACGCTCGCGGATCTAACCCCCCAATTCCAACCCAGAATGCTGAGTGACAGGAAGGCAAATGGGTCCCATTTTTAATAGTCTTTGGTATGACCCAACCAGGGATTGAACTCACGACCTCCCAGTCTTAGGGTGGACACTACCACTAGGCCACTGAGAAATCTCTAAAACATGCAGGAATGTGGTCCTCGAAGACTGTAATTTGAGACCTATGACCTAGAGAAAACCCACACAAAACCGGGCCGACACTCCAACCCAGACCCTCTGAACTGTGAGGCTATAAACTCCAGCATGCAAACATTTAATAGACTAATTCTAAATTTTAAAAAAAAATGTCTACAATTAAGCAAGGTTCTGCCAAAGATAAATAAATAAAAAACATTCCTGATTCCAATTAAACTTTATGTGTCAGTGGCTAAGCAAGAATTAATTCCATTTCGGTAGACATCAGAATAAAAATATGGATAGAGGAATTCTTGCTTGTCTTATTTGCTCTCAATGGAACCGCCAAGCCCCGCAAGCTAATTGGTACTTGTTGGTGGTTGGTCTTGTTTACAGTCTACTAATCTATACAACAAATGAAATGAGTGTGGGGAATATTTTATTATTATTGAATTTTTGTGAGAATCCTTATGAAGGTGAGGATTGGCTACATTACTGTACTTTGCACAATTTCATTTACAATAGAAAGCCAACAATAATGTCACATCAGTTCTTTCCTTCGCGCTTGTGAATATTGTTTGCTTATTTCGTAAGCCTCATTGACACATCCAGAACACATCATATCATTATTTTAGGCTTTTATTTTTTTTATACATGATGTAACAATGTGACTATAACATCTGTTCTGAACTGCTCTTTCCCATAAATCCTTTGTGTTGATATGCAGAACAGGATCTTTCAACCATGATGCAGTGTTGCATTCTATTTTTTCTTTTCGTGTTCACCTGTTCAAGCAGGTTAACAGTAAATAGATAATGTGTCAGATGTTGTTAAATAATTGCTTCTTATTTTCTCTCCTTTACCTTTATACTTTTCATTCCAGTGACTGATCATTGTTTTATATAGATTACTGCAATTCTTCTCGCACTCTTTTTCTAAATGGGATCCAGAGGAGCAATTCAAGGTTCTTGCAGCAGTGCAGGAAACAGCCATATATGTACAGGTGATACATTTTTTCAGATGCAAGCAACTCGCATCACTAAAAATACCTGCTGAGCTATTGCCAGAATTAATAGCGTTGCAGTCCGCAACAGCGTTGCGGGTCTTTATTGGAAATAGGTGTGCTAAGAAGGGAAGAAGTTATTGGAGGGATATTGATATTAGCTATTACTTTCAGCATTAGACATTTGAAGGAGAAGTCAATTATTGACAATAATATGTTCTATGCAGCCCCACTAGTCTAAATATGGTTTTCTGGTTAATATTGTGTTAGTGGAGTATGAGTTAAGCAGCAAAATCCAGCAGTTTTTAATAATATCAAATGGCCATTTGCCACTTGCTGTCGAGTGAAAATGACATCACTGTTGTTCAGGACTGTGGTATCAACCAATCACAGCTCAGCTTCAGAAAACAGGTGAGATGTAATTGGTTGTTGCTTGAGCCCTGAGCAACTGTGATGTCATCTTCAGTCGACATCAAGTGGCAAAATGGCCACCTCCTCAGATGGATAAAAACAGCTGGATTTTGCTACATTACTAATATTCTACAAATATAATATTAATCAGAATGTCATGTTTACTAGTGAGGTCACATATAACATATTATTGTCAAGAAATGTTTAAGGTCTATCTTCTCTTTTCTAAGGAGTTAATTGGCTTCAAGAAAATGGAGTTGGACTATTGACGAAAGGCCACATGGAAAGCAAGAGTGTGATAACAAGAGACAAAAACAAGCCAAGGAAATTGGTGCATAAATAGTCATGGAAACACAAAATGAGGCAGAGAGCAGGAAAAGGAGGTAGTGTAAGGTTTAGAGTGGGTAACCCTCTTTGGCTGTCAGTGCAATTTACAGTCATTAGCGGAGCTCCGCTTGTGAAGCCCTTTATCTCCAACGACACATTTCCTAGAATGAGACAACAAATGCACACACATGCATATGCAAACATACTCAGCACCTTTTGAAGTTTACTACGCTTACACACTATAGAAACCTCATATTCATATACTCATATGCATCCTATCCTAATCACCATAACGAATCATGTAGAAGCTCTTGTATAATTATGCGAGTAATCATGTAAGAGACCACCCTTATGACTGCTCATCCATAAATGCATGAATGCGTGTTTAGATCATGGTGACAGATCCCATTTTCTCCGCCACCTTTGCAGGAACATACTGTATAAGACGAGAAAAAAAAAGAAGATGTGGATCCATGGAAGCATATTGCATTCACGTGAAAACTAAACTAAACTTTTGTTTTTTCCCTTTGTTTTTTATTTCTGTTTTTCTGAATATTTGTTTCCCTGTTTTACTGCATATTTGTTTCAGTCATAAAAAAAAATAAAAATAAAAAGGGGGAGGAAGGGGGATTATTCCAAAAAAATAGGAGGAAAAATTACTCAGAAAAACAGGGGAAAATATTCAGAAAAACAGGGGGAAAAGTTATTTTTCAAAAAAAGACAAATATATTCAGAAAAAAAGAGCACCAGCTTCTGTTTTTCTGAGTTTTTTTTTTTTAAACCTCTGAACTCCAAGTGACAAGTGCTAATGGCGGACACTTTCCCGCATGCAATACGCTTCCATAGAAACTTAACTGTTAGCTTACTAAAATCATGTCGATCGATTGACATGTTTGTATACTTACCAGTAAGTGATAGAGTTGAAGGTACGTTGGAGGCATGCAGAAAAGTGTCCACCATTAGGGAGTTTGCAGCAAGTCACTTGGAGTTCAGAGGTATAAAAACAAAACAAAACAAAAACTCAGAAAAACAAAGCACCATCTTCTGATTTTTGAGTCATTTATTTCTCTGTTTTTTTTTTTTTCCGTTTTTTTATTCTGTGTTTTTCTGAATATTTATTTTCTGTTTTTTGAGTCATTTTACCTCCTCAATATTCAGAAAAACTGAAAATTTTAAAAACAAAAAACAAAGCTCCCACCAAAAAAGCTTCTTTTTTTTTCAAGTGAACAGGAAAACTAAATCACATATGCTGCAAAGATCCAACTATATGTCAATCAATAGCAACATCGCAATGTGATGGCAACTGCAGGTCATTTCATATAGTTCTGATATTGGTGGAACAGCTTGTCCTGCATGTTTTTGGTATCTCCTGCCTCCAACCCAGGTGTTCAAATCATCAGCTCATAATTACGTTCTGCAGAACCCTCTCAGCTGTGTTCAAGGAGGGAGACATCAAAAACATGCAGGACTGCGGCTCTCTAGGACCGAACTTGGCTACCCCTGCACTAGTGTCAGTGTTACTCTGCAAAGTTGTATATCAATGCTTCCAGCCTTTAATGAGCAAAGGCACCCATTTTACATTAGAAAGATCTCATGGTGCGTGATAGGGATGTAACGATAACGGCAATATCGTGATATCGCGATATTAAAACTGCCACAATATCGTTGTTGTCATGTCACGACATTAAAGCTGCACATCTGTTTAGTCAAGTTGATTTCCATTTGTGCAGTTCTAGCACCCTCTGGTGGTGATTTTTTTGTGTGCACTTTAGTTATCATACAGCATGTTTTGGCCCTTTTATGTTTAAAATGGTCAAGTCAATATGTGGAGGAACTCAATGTGTGCCTGCATTAGCACAGTGTTCCTCAGCCTTTTTTGAGCCACGGCACACTTTTTTCATTGACAAAATCTCGAGGCACAACACCCATAGAAAAAAAAAAAAACCTGACTAAACTAAAAAGGCTGTAGTGTTTCATTTTTAACGCTTATATTATATTTATTGTATATCATTGAGCAACAAGTTCACATAACTTGGAAAAGCGCAAATAATATCTTGAAATCAAAAGAGCAAATATTATTACAGGTGCATTTTGCACATTATAGTCAAAACTATATAAAAGAAATTGCCAATGCTAAGAAATATGCAGTGCTTAATTCTATTATGGCCAACATTGCTATAACTACTACTCCATTTACTCCTCAAAATCATCAGCTTCCACTTGATCTCTCTGAAAAACATACTTTTGTACACTTTCAATATGGTGATATATCTTGAGTTTATAATTCTACACATTTAAAGACATGTTTAATGATTGATTTGCATCAGAAAATTGCCTAACTCTCGGCTTAAAATGTATCATTCACATACAAATGTTATGTAACTGCACATCGTTTCTCACCTTAATTAGTCACCTTAATCGACTCCATCTCCTCCGTGAGTGTGATTTGCCGAGACTGCATATTTCTTTCAACACTTTTCACGTGGTTAGCACTCGTGAAACGCTTGTCGAAGGACGACTTATAGTTCACCACCGCTTTTGAGCAGAAGGTCCAAATATTGGTTTGCACATTCATTTAATTTGCCGTGATTCCATCCATCCATTTTCCAAACCGTTTATCCTCACGAGGGTCCCAGCTTTTAGGTGGTAAACCAGCACATCCTTTTAATAAGGACAGCCTAAAAAGGATGCTGCATGGAACGTCATAGCGAAAGCTATGGGAGTGGACGGTGAGTTCAATCAGAGGAAGTCCACCTCTCTTTCTGCTTCTCTGTTGAGCACAGACTTTCTGTATGTTTTATCACTGTTTATAATGCCACATTATCGCGCACGATCATGCGAGACACGGCGGGAATTTGTCGGCGACGGAGCTGCCGGTGTCGGTACCAGATGTGATCGGGCTGCCAGATTAAGGGGTACGGGTCGCCTACTGATGACGTCACGATACAGGATTGGCTGGAAATTATCGGTTTACAATTGTTCAATAAAATTATTTAGAAAAAAATTTCGGTTGACGTCAAAACATTGGAAAGAAAATATTAAAGATGTCATTTAAATAACAAAATTGTAAATTGTCAAAACGTAAACAAACCTAAAAATATAAAAGCAGGATACTTTAAGATTAAAGAAATAAAAAAAATTAAGATTGACGTGCTGTCGAGCTTGTCGATGACGGCAACGAAATGCGCGTGTTCACTTTGGCTTGGTTTCTTTTTTAGCTGTTCACAAATCACAATACATCACAAAAAGTGATGATCATAGGAACACATTAGCAATCTAAACTGACTATTTGTCACATCTCAGGGAATTAATTTGTTTATTTGTCATTTATTCAGTCTATTTTATTATTTATTCAATATATCTTTCTTTTATATTATTAAGTTTATTTACGTTTTAACAATTTCAGTCCGTACATTTTGTTATTTAAATTGCATTTTTTATATTTTCTTTCCAATGTTTGACGTCAACTGGATAATTTCGAGCCAATCCTGTAGCGTGAAGTGCTCGTTAGGTGACCCCGATACAATCTGGTAGCCCGATCATATCTGGTACCGACACCAGACCGCAGCTGCGCGCAGCCGGTGAGTTTTGTCCATAAAATTGACGTGTCCGGAGCACGCAGTCAAGATGGAGCGGATCGGATCTGCAACGCACATGCTTACGATTACGTCTATCGCCCGCGGAGTCATTTCTAGTGAAATAACCCAAAACTGAAGTGAAACGTGCATTTTAAAAATGTATTTGTTGCGGGAAAATTTAGCTACTTGACAGCAACACACTATTTGCGGAAAATAATTGATTTGTTGTTACAAATGAGGTGGAATTGGACAATTTCCCACGGCACACCAGACAGTATCTCGCGCGGCACGCACAGTGGTTGAGAAATAATGCATTAACAAGTAAGTGCCTAAATAGTGAGTGTTATTAGAGATTGTATGTTGTTCACGTGCATTGCTGTTATGTACAAAAGCACAATATTATACTTTTTTAAGTATGAGCTTCTTCTTTTTTTTGTACAATATCATGACCTTTTTTTAATATTGCCATCCTCCCCACAATATTTTGATAATTATCGTATCCTGAGGTTCATATCGTGATAATATTGTATCGTGATGTTTGGATATCGTTACATCCCTACTGCGTGACCAAAAAAAAGTATGAGTAGTGAACGAATGATGATCATGTCTGACAAATACCCTTTGCGCAAAATGTCACCGATGGTCACGAGCTGTAGTTCTGAAAGAGCAAGATACCGAATACAAGGGGGCTCAGACGAGAGCCGCTAGTCCTACGCATCGAGAGGAGCCAGATGAGATGGCTCAGGCATCTGGTTAGCATACCTCCTGGACTCTTCCCTTGTGAGGTGTTCCGGCCACTTCCCACCAGAAGGGAGCCCCGGGGATGACCGAGGACCAAGGCCGCTTTAATGCACGGGCTTACCTGGCCTGCAGCCCAGGGGCCTAAAGTTGTCAGGGGCTTTTCAGAATAATTATTTAAAAAAAAAATTTTTAAAAGACAATTTGTTGATTTTTCTGTCAATCATGCATGAGATGACCAACCTGCGGCCGCAGATGATTCTCTGCATCGCTGTGGTCGTAATAGGGTGTGTCCCAAGAGAGGGCCTATCAGAGGTCTTAACAGTTCCATATACTATTGTGCCACTTGTTCAACTTCCTGTCAGTCACTTCGCCGCTGTACCAATTTACAAACCACGCCCACTCCGCCAGGAGGGGATATCAATACAGTTAATGGCGAGCAAAGACAGACAGCTATGTCACCGGAAAAAAAAGTTTTAGAGTAGTGCTCAAAAAAAGGATAAAAAGGAAAAAGAGCGCCGTGACAAAGAGCTAATGGGCCAAATCCCCAAGCTCACTGGGTTTTTAAGACGCAAAAACGCAGACTTTGGCGAAGAAGGAGCAGGGGAAGTGGGAGGTGAGATGGGACTAATCGGCAAACGGGTCGCCACGACTACACCTGAGGCCGCCGCCGTCGCCATGGCCACCACCACCACCACCAGCTGCAGCGACAGCGCCCAGCCAGTCCGGGGGAGGAGAGCCCAGGGCATTTGACGGAGGAACAAAGATGAAGCCACTCCTCAAGAGGATCCGGTTCGTCCTGCTGCTGCTGTAGGAGGGGACACGGACTCGGACGACCCTTATGACACACATCCTGCTCGATGGGGACACCCTTTAGTTGTTGAAGACAAGGTGCGTGCATACTTGGCTAGAATTTTAAACACCAGAGATGTTTTTTCTCCAGAACGCACTTTACACGAACACTTCTTGTGGGGTTGATATTGCAAATTGCAGAAGTGCTATGATAATGCCAGCAATATGTTTGGAGGCTACAAAGGGGTACAAGCACGCTTGAGGAAAATCAACCCCCAAACTGAGTGGGTGCCATGTGCAGCCCACACACTTAATATGTGCGCTGATTTGTTTGTCACTGGTGGAAAAATAAGCATCGCATCTCGGTTAGGGTTTGGGAGGGGGGCCTACATTTGATGGTTAGGTGATAAGAAGGTAAAGGCGGCCCTGCCAAGGACACGCTGGAGAGACCATTTCTACATTCACCTGGCTGGCATGGAAATATGCCAGGGGCGACACATTGACATTTATTATTTGCATCTTCTCTTTAACTTATCAGAAGTGTGGTAATTGATCATGTTTTCAAAAAGATTATGTACTAAGATCTGTTCTCTTTAAGCGTATACCCTCATCGTGCTGAAAGCGCAATGAAATGCCTACGATGCAGTCTTCAAGTTGAAGCTGATCGATCTGGCCATTGAAAAAGGTAATTGAAGTTGCACATGAACTTGCCGCAAACTAATAAATGATACAACATTGGCGGAAGTAGCTTTGAGAAGTAGCTTGCTGCTTTTAAAGCTTGTGTGTACTTTGCAAAAAAAATGAAAAAAAACTACGCCTTTAGGAGACATTCCTTTTACACTCCAGGGTAACACTCACTCGTTTTTAATTACCTGTTCAAGAGGTGTTTTTTGATCATTCCTCAAATTTCACAGTCTTGTTGCCCTTGTCTCAGCTTTTTTGGAACGTATTGCAGGCATCATATTCAAAATGGGACAATACAGCATTTGCAAAACAAACAATAACGTGCATCGGTTTGAACATTACATATTTTGTCTTTTGTCTTTCATATATTTTGCAAATATATTTTAAACATTGCCATGGTCCCAAAAAGATTTATGTTTTTTATGGGGGGGGGGGGTTGTACAGAAGACTTTGATGCAGCCTCTGACTTGAAGAGGTCACTTAAAGCAATGGTAATTATTACACACACACAAAAACGGCCAGAAGGTGGCAGCAGAGCAAAAGAGATCAACCATGGCCATGTTGAAAAAAAGCTAATTTACTCACAGTTCTAAATAGATTTTTGAATGATGAAACTTAGCTATATTTTAATGCAAAGTGACTTTCATCTTTCTTTTGGTAAGTGCCATGTTTTTATAGCAATAGAACACAATATTCTGTGGGCCTTGCAAAATCTGTCAAAATCCAGTAAAACAGCCAGGAGCGAAGGGGGTCGCTTCAGTGAAAATGGCTGGGAGTGAATTAATTAATTGGATTTGGCGTTTGTAAACAGCATGCTGTATTTGTGTGCAGTACACTGGTTGTGCAATAAGCGAAGTGCGCATCTCGGCAGCACGGTGCATTATGGGTAGGCCGGCTGGTAGCCTGCTACCAACTTGTCATTGAAAACTAATGGAATCTAACGGGGGAAGCGCTGATTTGGACCATTTCAACCGTTGGAAAGTTGATGTTTGTTATTGAATCTATTTTAAACATATGTCGTTACTGACTATCCTCTGCCGGGACACGACAGTTAAGCCGATTTAAGTGCTTATTATTTGATTGAATGTGTGCTCTTTGCCGGGAGTTGGACCCAGGACACAACACCGGGAGGCGTTCAAGAGATGGGTAAGAGCTTTCTTCCCTTAAGGGGTCAATTGGGGCTAAAAGCAGGTTCTTAAATAACTGTCACTCCATTAGCTTGGTTACACGTACGTCCACTAGCAAGCTTTGTGATGCTTCCGTCTGTTCCCTCGCTTTCAGGATATTGACAAAATTAATGTATTAAAGAAATGTTCTATTTTAGCCTCTTTTACATCCGTTTGGATCTTTCTTTTCTGTCTGGAAATTGGGAAGAGTGAACGGAGGTTTACAAGCGTACACTTCTGTATTCTCGAGCATTGCAATGGTGTTCTTTTGCCGATAAACTCCGTTAGGACAGTTAAGAATGGTACCAAGTGCACCTGTCGTTTTGTCACTTAAGGCTGAAAGTCGTTTAAACAATGCTTGCAAGCTTTAAGGTGTGCAGTTACGCAAATACTTTCAGCACTCCATTCGCCGGCATTCAAATGACGGCTTTGTTTGGTAGCAAGGCTTTTTTGTCTACTTGATTTTCACGCATGCGCAAACGTAATGCGCACTTCTCTTATTTGTGATACACATCCTATATCGAACAATGAGACTGGTAAAATGCCCTACCCCTAAAAAAACAAAGAAGAAAGGCAGGAATACACCTAGGCTATTTCACAAGTGCCAAATTTAGAGCAGTGCGAGGGCTGGTAGAAAAGGTCAGGTAACGCTTCTGTGATCTTCTTCTCAAATGCCCAACCCTAACGACTCATACAACCCTTGTTCAAGGTTGCTATGGAAAAGAAGAAAAGGAAGCTTTGGGATCCACAACACACCATATGACCAAATAGAATGTCACCCTGGAAGCTTGTTGGGTCAAACTGTTTTATAGGGCATAATGGTGCGTTTATGGCTTGTTATGTTGCCCTAACATTGCCATGCAGAACAATTCCCACAGCTCTCAGTTCAATGAGACATAAAGTTTGATGGATGAGGCAAAATCACAGCACCTCTGCTGCATCCTCTGAACACATCCATGAGGTGTTAATGTTGTTGAGCTGCACTGCAGCGACACGTCACAAATACAACTTGAGTGAGAACTGCACTCTGCAGAGCACATGATGCTCCATCACATTAAGAAAGACTTCCTTGTTATGGGAGCCTGAACTTCAGGGTTTGTTTGAAGAAATGAGCATTGAATTGACTTCCCGCAAGCCATTTTTTCAAACATTGTATTTTCTGAAAAATATCGTTTTTTGTTATTTTGCTTGGCTCAAGAAGCTGCTTCAACCAACTGAAGTTTGACCTGCATGTTTCCCTGTTCACTCGGGTGAGCAACGTGTCTCCTCTATGCCTCACTTTCGTTCCAGACTTTAAACATCATCCACTTTCTGGGTAGCCAGCAGGCTGTTGAACTGTAAAGATCATTTGACCGTATCACGGAACAAGCGGTGAAGTGAAAAGCAAGAGAGACCAGAACCCACAAGATATTGAGCTAATCCACACGTTAGGAACAGCACTGTACAGCTGATCTGAAGTCTGAAACTGAACATGCATTGGGGCTTTATGATGAGGATTAATTATTTTTAGTAGTTCGCCTAGGGTGACCATTTCACAGTGTCTTTGCATTTATAACTGGTAAAGAAAAATAATCACGGCTTTGAAACAGGGAGGCTCATGTCTCATTTGTTTTCAATACCACCTTCCACTTGTACTTCCACTTTCCACTTATCATTCTGAACATGACAAACTGTTTGTTTTTGTCTATTCCTTTCATGTGATATTCCAATTGAGACACTTCTTTATTTCATTCCCATCTCCTCTCCTTATATAATTGACAGATATTAGAAGACAGTCACAGCACAGTCCGCAATAATGAAAATATGATCTGATCTGTTTTCAGAGCCTAACCTCTTTTGGGCTGCCCTGAGTGATGAGACTCCAGATGCAGTGGACAGTTGCGATACATCTTAGTTAACCCCGTCTGAAAAGAAAAATCTGCCTGTTTGGATTACATTACATTATTAAATGATCCCTGGCAAAGTAGAATTGAATGATTTTGTCAATACAAGTCTACTCTAACAAAACATCTTTGGCTATGCATAGTATTTGAATCAAGCACTGCGTGGTAAAGTCTTGGATCTCGCCTCCCACACATCTACTCAAAAAAGATTAACAACAGTGATGACTAAGTTGCCAATGAATCACCGCCTCACTGCGAAATGTGGTGTGTGTTAGGAGAATCATCATCAGAGGAGAGCAAGAGGTGTTAAAATGTTGTCATCAGTTCTTCCGAATCCACTCACGCCCCCAAGAACCCAACAAACACAAACATTACAAAACCATCAGCTATATACCATGGGCAAATTCACCAGGATATATTTTAGATTTAAGAGTTGTTTTTCCATTTGCGTGACATACTGTCCCTGACATCAAGCAGACTCCAATTTGCCTCTTGTCCCAATCACAATCGAGAGGACACCCCTTTCAATGAGTCTTTAAACGGTGGGTACTTTTTGAGCTGCTGTTTGGTGTGTTAAAACTAACAATAGTCAGACGCAGATTAATCACACTATTAATTTTGACTGCAGATGATCCTTTAGCTTGTCAGTGGATGGTTACGTTACATAGCACAGATAGTGTTTGACAAAGAACATAAATACATGCATTAAAGTAAAGCATTTAACAAATGTTTGCGTATGACATTCAGAATATTTATTAATGTCAAACTGTCTGGGTCATTTTTTTTTCATTTTAAATTATGCAAGTAATTAACTGATTTGAAAAAAAGGAGGATGAGATTGTGCAGTGGATAAATTTTTTTTTGAACATGTCCTCATAACATTAAATGTAGAAAGAATTAACACATAACTGGTGCTCTCCAAATTTGGCAAGCAAAAATTAATGATGATTAATCAAAATTCTAAGATGTGACTGTACTGTACTATATATATATATATATATATATATATATATATATATATATATATATATATATATATATATATATATATATATATAAACACAGGGTTGGGAGTTACAAGTTACCTGCTAAAAAATGTAGTTAGTAATGTAATCCAAGTACCATAATATTAAAGTAATGTAACTGGATTACTTTTGGATTACTCCATTATTGAGTATGTTAATGAAGACAAAATAAAAATAAATATCACCACAATATATATTCTATACAATGTGCCCCTGCTATTTGCGGGTGATA
The DNA here is from genome assembly GCF_054856555.1 of Leptonotus elevatus. Lineage (NCBI taxonomy): Eukaryota > Metazoa > Chordata > Actinopteri > Syngnathiformes > Syngnathidae > Leptonotus > Leptonotus elevatus. The sequence goes on from NC_141239.1 coordinate 39,251,921, forward strand.
GGGACCCTGGCAGCCTACAAATAGCAAAAATCCTTGTGTGATTAAAAAGCATGTAGGCTATTGATTGATTGATTGATTGATTGATTGATTGATTGATTGAGTGAGTGGTTGATTGATTGATTGATTGGTTGATTGATTGATTGATTGATTGATTGATTGATTGAGTGATTGATTGATTGATTGATTGATTGATTGATTGATTGATTGATTGATTGATTGATTGATTGATTGATTGATTGATTGATTGATTGATTGAAGGCCATATGATGTTTTCAAACTGTCACTGAAAGCAACCACACCTCACAGATAGATAGATAGATAGATAGATAGATAGATAGATAGATAGATAGATAGATAGATAGATAGATAGATAGATAGATAGATAGATAGATAGATAGATAGATAGATAGATAGATAGATAGATAGATAGATAGATAGATAGATAGATAGATAGATAGATAGATAGATAGATAGATAGATAGATAGATAGATAGATAGATAGATTATTCATTCGATACAGTCAAACGATGAGGATGACGATGCATGACATCAACTTTTATCCCAGTCACAAGTTTAGCGGTTTATATGTTGTGTATGATGTTTAAATAGTGAATTGGTGGGAGGAAGATTTGTTTACAAGGTGCAACTCACATTATGGTTGTAAGCTAGCGGGCTAGCTAGCAAGAAGCTACAGCACGTAGCATGCTGCTGGACTCTCAGCTCAAACTTTCGCTCCGAGTAAGTTTAAGTGAATACCGGTCGCCATTTCCTCCTCCCGTCCGTGAAGCTTTTTCAAACTGCCCGCGTGTGGAGGACACGACATCAGTTCGTTCGTTCCCGCCTCCCCCGATATGTAGCAACGGTCCCACTCGCGCGGGCGTGCACGCGCTCTCTCACGCTCTGTCCTTCTCTCTCTCTCTCTCTCTCTCTCTCTCTCTCTCTCTCTCTCTCTCTCTCTCTCTCTCTCTCTCTCTCCCTCCCTCCCTCTCTCTCTCTCTCTCGCATTCTAATTGTAGAAATTGTAATCCCCATTTTTAATAAATAATGTGCCTGTAATCTTTTGTTTCAAGCACATACGAACAAAGTTATCACATATGCAATGAAGACAGCAGAGCAAATCAAAACATAAACCCCACAACCCGAATGTTGAGACCAATAAAAAAGAACGAAAGGTGGGCCCACAGACAAAGAGCATGGTCAATTATTCAAACCATCTTGATACAATCCATTACACTGCATTTATTATACATCATATGACCAGCGACATGCCATGCACACATGAACAGCTATACAGTCCTCCTCCCTGCTGGGGTCAAAGATGTTTCCCACAATACATCACATGAAACTCATTGGGACTGACATGAAAGTGGAAGTTAACCCGCAAGAGCCCTTCCACACTGACACAAGTAGACAGTACAGGGATCATCGCTGTCTCTTCATCCAGCTGAAACACGATAAAACATGATGTATGACAGTGGTCCCCAACCAACGACCCGCGCCGTTTGCATTAAAAAAGAAGAAGAACATTTTTTAAAGTTTTGTTTTTTTATTGTAGCAGAGCTCACAACTATAAGCCCATATCAGAAATGTACGTCATCGAAGAAATGTTCCACACATCCTCCCATCGACAAATGAGTTGGTTTACACGTATAAACCAGGTGACTTTTGTAAACACACTCTTCTTCATCGGGGCAAAAAAGCATGAAACAGGGTCTTTAAAGTGAACAGCACTTACTTCCATACTGGTTGGATCGCAGCGATGTGTCCTAGCAAACCAGCCACTGTCGGAACACTGGTCAATATCCACATCCTGCAAGTTCACATCCACACGAACAACACCCCTGTGTCAGGGAAATAGAGCAATAAACAGATTAGGAAAAGAAAATGGATAATGCTAGAATAATTGATGGCACCAACCCCGTGTAAGTGACTCAATGCAGAGAATTCAAGTGTGACATACATTGTAGTAAAATTAGTGTGACGAATGAAGTCTGTGGAAAAAAATCATTAGAAAATAGAAAAAGAAAAAGAGTGTGAGACGAAAGTAAAGGAAGCATAGAAATTAAGACCGAGGGAGGCAACAAAGGGAACAATAGAAGCACTTGTGCAGGCTGAAATCTTTTTTAGAATTAAAATCCATCTTCCCACACATGGGGGCTGGGCTGTCTTGTCAGTAACAGACTACAGTAGTATAAAGACTTCATTTAATTGAATAATGGTATCATATGGGTGTGACACTTTTGACACTGTCAGCGGTGACAGTTTCTAATATGTGAAAGGTTATAGTTGTCAATAAACTATGACATATTTGTTGTCCCAATAACTCTGTGTTTGTGGGAGGAGCTAATGTCAAGCTACAACTAGAATGTGACAAACTGACAAAGTTCCAAGCGTCGTATATGTTCTTGCTTTGCTGAGTGTCATCATTGCTTGACAGGTGATGACTGCAAGTGGTTATTCTTTACTTTTTTTTGTTTCAACAAAGTAAGAATGAGCTACTGTATTCTTAGATAATTGGTATGTGGGTCAACGGAAATTTTAACTGTAAAAGTATTTAATGTGCATTTAAATGTGTCTTTGCTTTAGTATTAGTTGGTACTACTGTATTCCTGCATTGATAGATTAACTAAATTAATATAACATATTAATTTACATGTTCTATCCATGTGTGTGTTATGCCCAAATTATATTGTATTTGTATGCAACATCAGGACTACTGCAGTTAACAGTTTCGAATGAGAGTCAAAATAATAGCAACAGCTGTCAATATGATGCCACAATTATAATCATACTGTTAAATTCATTACTGTGACAGGGTCACTAAAAACAGCATTATTATTATTATTATTATTATTATTATTATTATTAATGTATTTTTTATCTAGCTCTTGCATTATGACATGATGGTGTAGCAGTATATAAAGTTGTAGTCAGTGTATGACATTTTAATTTTTTTTATTGAATTATTGACAATAGTAATATGTTCTATGCAGCCCCATTAGTCTAAACAAGGTATTTTGGTTAATACTGCATTAGTGGAATATGAGTTAAGACACAAAATCCAGCAGTTATTATCAATATCAGAAGGCGGCCATTTTGCAACTTGCTGTCGAGTGAAAATGACATCACAGTTGCTCAGCTCCTAGGTAACAACCAATCACAGCTCAGCTTCAGAAAACAGGTGAGCTGTGATTAGTCGTTGCCTGAGCCCTGAGCAACGGTGATGTCATCTTCAGTCGACCTCAAGAAGCAAAATGGCCTCCCCCTGAGTTGGATAAAAACATCAGGATTTTGCTGCATAACTCATATTCCACGAATGTAATATTAATCAGAATGTTGTGTTTAGGCTAGTGAGGTCACATATAACATATTATTGTCAAGAAATATTTAAGGTTGACTTCCACTTTTAAAAAAAAGCCATTAAAGGACAAACAATACAGATAAAACATAAATCATTTATGCCATACTGTAGATATCTATGATGACCTTGAAATTCTGTTGAATGCGCAGCAGCAGTAACATAAGATAGAAACACTTGCCTTAAACACTTACTGTATCTAATGGTCACATTGCAATTTTGTCCATACCATAAACCAAATTATTGCAGGCAATGACTGCAGTACTTTTTTTTTTTTAGGAAAAAGTTTTAAAATATCTAGTGAATCACAAAATAAATATAAGCATGGTCCTGAACCTAAACTATGAAACTTAAGTCTTAACCATTGCACCATTCAAAATAACTCCCTAGTGTCACACTTTGAAATGTCCCCTTCTCCTTTTCTCTTTTGTGTTTCTGTGGATCATCGTGACACCCGCCGTCTCCATCTGCCTGCAGGGAAGTGGAACAAACAACCATGGAGAGAGGATTTCACCACCACCTCTCCTCCATACTACACAACCAGACAGAATGAGAGAGGGAAATAGTCTGTGTGTGCGTGAGACAGTCAAAGCTTCAGTGAGACAGAAAGCAGTGAGATGTGACAGCTACTTCGACATCTCTCACTCTCACAAGGTCTTAATGTATTTTGAATTTTTGAATTAAAAATGGGATGTGCAGACAGTAAAAAAAAAAAAAAAACGGAAATTTCACAAGAATATGAAGAAAGGCTGAGGCTTTCTGTCCAGACGTTCTATTTTTAGAAACATCATCACAGCACAGAGATAACTGGAGGAAGCAGCTAAACATTTCCGGCTCACATGAAAATGAGAATGAAATTTTATATTAACCAACACTTCTCCACAATAATTTACAAATAAGGGTTTGATATACATGCTGTATTAAAGCACCATTTTAATTGTCTAACCATTAGACAATTAAAATGGTGCTTCTAACGGGTCGGCAACCCGCAGCTTCAGAGCCACATGAGCCTCTTTGATCCATTTGCCGTGGCTCTCAGCAACTTTAGAAAATAAATAGTCGCCATCGCACACTAAACAATGCGGCGGAACTCACAGAACACTCATGCAGTGTGTGAGGTTCTGCTACAAGATTTCACAAGTGGCTAAGTCACAATTACTGGTTTTGCTGTGCTTCAAAATTTTGAATCACAGTTGCATGATGATGTGGTAATAGCCCATCAAAATGCACAATGATATGCTGTCACAAAGTGGAAATTATTAGTGGATGTCAACCCCATTTTTTTTTTTTACAATAATATGTTCAATGCAACCCCCACTAGTTTAAACACGGTATGCTGATTAATATTGCTTTTAGTGGAGTATGAGTTTAAGCAGCAAAATCCACCCCTTTTTATCCATCAGCTGTTGACTGAAATTGACATCACAGTTGTTGTTTGTTTTTTGTTTTTTGTTTTGTTTGTTTTGTGTGTTTTCTTTTTTTCTTGTGTCTTGTTTGACAGCACCGTTCTGGTTTGTGTGCTCAGTTTGAATTGGATGCTGGAGTTTGAATTAATACAGAAAGCAAAAATATATATATTTGACATCACAGTTGCTCACTGCTCAAACAACCACTCTTGAGTCACTTGTTTTCTGAAGCAGAGCCATGATTTATTGTTACCTGAGCCCAGAGCAACTATGATGTCATTTTCATTCGACAGCATGTGGCAAAATGGCCGCCCCTGAGACAGATAAAAACGAATGGATTTTACTTAGGCTAACTCATATTCCACAAACACAACATTAATTATTAATAATTAATTATATTGTTTAGACTAGTAGAAGGACATACAACATATTGTGAAAAATTTGGGGGGTTGACTTCCGCTTTAACAAGGTAAAGATTTTGTTTGGCTATTGTTTTGCAAATATCTTGTCATTGTTCAATGCAATAGTCCTTTCTAATTGAAATTGGCAAAAAAAATCACTATAAATTTTTAATTTTAGGATTTTTTTTTTTAAACTGAAATCAAAGTCCAACTTGCATAAGTGACAGCTGAATGACTATATGCCACATAGGGGCATAAATAATCACAAGTATCAAGAAATAACCTACTGCCTTTCCTCCAGGCTTTCTTTAGGATCAGACGAAACCTGCTGTTTGAGACGCCTTAATTCATCTTGGCAACAGTGTCCAAATGCCACTCTTTATACATCCATTATTGTTTACTCATAGTAATATTGATTGTTGCGCCTCTCTTTGCCATACGAGAACCCTGGGTGTTTAAACGTGCATAATTGCAGCCCACTCACACTAACGGCACACTGGAGAGATGCATATAAGCCTTTAGTGCTCCTCAGAAAGTAAACACATGAAGAAGACATGCCCAGCTGTGCTTTGACAGGAGAGCATTTTAAATTGGAAAGGTCTACTGCTTCTACACCATCTGTTTTCTTACATCAATGAGTATTTGCACTCAGCTCACATAATAATCTTCATGCAATGTAAAAAGTGACACAGTATATTTTTATAACTGAATATTAATTTTGAAGGCACCCTTAACACAACTAAATTCTCAACTTTAACCCCATACTGTTATTGTACTACATTATAAGACTTAACTTAAGCGACTTTTTCAAATCGTGATATACCAAGAGGCACCGTGATGTATGTAGTTGACACGTGCCCAGAGGTTTGAATGTTGAGTGTAAATGCTTGTTTATCTATATGCCTTGTGATTGATTGTTGACCAAACCTTGCCTCTCATCCAATGTCAGCGCTGATATGCTCTATCTAATTCATGACCCAGAACACAATTAGGGGATGGTGACGGTACTGCCGTTGTGCCAAGTGTGTGTGTGTGTGTGGAGGGGATTATAGTGTTGGTTTGTTTTTCAGGAACATGGGTTTGGGCCCTTTAGTTCTAGTGAAAGTAACTCTGACTCCCATGCTCCCAACTTTTGTGTGAACAGTTTGGAACTGGCCATTTCCTCTTGCAACAGTACACCAAGAAAAGTCCCTAAAGACATGGATGACAGTCTGGTGTGGATAAACTTGACTGGCCTGCGCAGAGTCCGTCAGTGTGTGACCTCACAAATGTGGAAAGATGTGAAAGGATGGTCAAAAATTCCCATAATCACACTGAAGATTTGAAGCTGTTATAACTGTTATAGAAGTGTGGACCTATTGAATCATATGGATTAAGAGTGGGATGTCATTTAATGAATTATATTTTTTGTCTAAGTCCAAGGTCCATTTGTTTTTATTTTTAGAAGGTTACTCACTGTTTTTCTCCAGAAGATAATTTATATTGTTTGTGTGTATAAAGGTGCTACTAAATCAAAATGAGTTATCTCCATAAATATTATTACAACATGGTTGTTTGAAAATCCAATCCATTCCTCTTTTGCCGTGGCTCAACATTAAAATAACTTTTATCAGATTTGACAGTTTACACATACTTATCCAAAAAGTGTTATGCTTCTCCTAAAAAGTTTGTTAAAGTTTAAGTTGGTTAGCTCTAACTAGCTCTCTGTTGCCTGATCCCACAACAATTTTCTCTCACCTGAACTCAAGTGCAGAGTCTCTCTTGAGTCCATAGAAGCCGGCTGACAAGGTAAGACGCCAATAGGGCACGAAAGCCCCGTGTTCGCATTCCAGATAAGGTGCAGACCACTTGATCTGATTCTTGTCCAGAAGGTAAACTCCAGTCTTGGGATCCGACCCCCTTCTGTGCGTATGTGATCTCTTTCCGTCCCTGAACTCGTTCAACCACTCGGACTCGGGACTCCTGCTCCTCAGCAGCCTATCCTGCAGCACCACCTCCTTCTGGCTCCTGGTCGCCTCCAGAAAGACGTGCGGGCTCGGCGCAGGTGCGTCCCTGTGGAAGCTTACCACGGCTCTGTGGATTTTAGGGTCCCCTTCGAGCATGCTTCGAACCAGTGCGTGATACCAGTGAAGGTCCCGCTGCAAGGTGTCCTCTCGGGACTTGTTGGCCTGCAGGATCATGTTCAAAAAGTTGGTGGCGTGCGCCATGGTATCCAGGATGCCGTGCAGCGAGTAGTGGGAGGCGACGTGCAGGCCGCCTCGCAGACTGCTCAGCTCGTACCTCCGTGAGCAGCTGACCTGGCTCAGCGCCGATGAGTTGCCACTGTGGAGGAAAGCGGTCACCACCCTCGGCAGGTCCTCTTCGATTTTGTGCGCCACTATCGTGCGCTCGGTAGCCGGCGGCGAGTGATAATAGGTCGGGTGGTGGCGGGGCGGCTCTCTGTTGATGCCTTGGGTGCTGAACACCGAAGGGTTCTCGTCTCTGTCGTTTTCCGACCACTCCACATAGCCGTAGTTCGAACCCAAAACAAGCCCCGTCTGCAGAAGCACGACCACGAGGAGAGCCATCCTCCTTCGTCTTCTTCTTCAGGGACAGCGAGGAGAAAGCGCTTGGAAAAGTATTGCGGGCATAACAAACAGCCGCTCAGATTTAAGCAGCACTGTCAAGTGGACGTGTTCTGCGCAGTGAAGATAAAGCCGACAGTAATTGCCCACTGATCATTAAACACAGGATCTCCTCAAACCTCGCATGCAAAACAAGCTTCGTAACTCAATGGAAATCAACGTGATTCCTCCCTAAACTGGAAGCGGCCACTCCATGTGAAAAGTGGAGGACGAAAAGAGGGAAGGAACTAATTATTCTTGAAGTTCCCCTCTACAAGAAGAAGAAAAAACGAAACGACCACCTGAGGTGTCGTCGCCCAAACCCACGACTGTGTGTGGTCTTTTCTCACCGCCAGTCTGCCGGAGGTGGGCGGGGCGTGGGAACTGACTGGAGCTGTCCGGTTCTGAAAGTAGCGCCCGTGGGAAGAAAAATGAAGGTTCTATATGCATAACAATACGATGCATTGTGGTGTATGAATTGTATTGCTCAGGCTGACGTTGTAAACCCTGATGTTATGATGAAATATTGGATATTTCTGGTGCTACATTGAAGTATGTTTAGAGAGCACACTCAGAATTCATCACTGTGTTTAATATTATTTTTTATAATACTTTACTTATATAGCACCTTTAGAAGTATAGTTACAAGGGTTTTCACATTAAAACGTTTTTTTTTAACACAATAAAAATTGCATCATTGTTTTTCCCAACTGACTTTGAGCGAGAGTATAGGTGAGGACAGCCTGGATTGTAACCAGCCAATGGTAGGGCACTTAAAAAAAAAAAAGCTATAAAAACATTTACAGTCAACTATGGACAGTTTAAACTAGTCTTCACTAGTCTCCATCTATTTGGAATGAAGGGAGAGTGCCCCCAAAAAAACCATACGGAAGTACAGAGAGAACATTCAAAAGGGAAGCTCAGATCAGATATTGCAGCCATGAAGCTTTTTTTGCGGAAGTAAGATAAAGCATTAATTTTAAGTGCAATGAACCTTTTACGATTTATTTCCTGCAAACATTGCTTACAGATAAATCAGATATTTTCTCATTTTATTTCTGCCAAGTGCTTGTGTGACTCTTCTTTGCTGAGTTATGTCATCTGTTGACAAGAACACTATGGGGGCATTGCTTGCAGTGTTGTATGAAAGCATGTATGGTCTTCTCTAGCACTTTGCAGCAATGGTCACGACTGAAGATGGGCGTTGCACTGGACCGGGGTGACTCAGAGGCCGTTGTCATGGCAGTAGAAAGTGCAGATTGCAGAGCCCTCCTTTACAAGTTGCCCAATACAACCGATAATGAAGACGGCAACCTGTTTGGCCCAGCAGCACTGACAATGGCTCTAGAGCTCAATTTTATGATGACATAAAACCAAGGTAAAGATGCATGGTGAGTACATGCGCGCAAAAAGCAGAGAGGTGTTTATCAAGATGATGCATAAGAGGGAGAAAGATGACACTCTGCGTGAGATGAGTGCTCCTGACCCTTCTATTTCATCCTCTTTTACAAGCTGCACTGCCTCTCCTAACTCAATGAATATTTCATAGTCATTTGCTTCTTCATCTGCATGCTTTACAACTTGGGTTTGTGCAACCGCAATCATGGCAGAGATGGCACCAGCCTTCTTCTCTTTCTTTCTTTTTTTGTTTAACATACTCTGCTCTCTCAGGGGTTTCTTAGGGTTTGATGAAGGGAATTGAGTTTGACGAGCAAAATGTTTTACAAGCAGGCTGCATATATTTTAAATACACATATATTAGAAAATATGACGTTGAAAGATTAACTAAATATTTGACTAATTAGTTTTGACTTGTGTTTTGGAGTGTTGTTTGTCTGTGTATAACAATCATGACTCACAAGCATGATAGTCTATCTTTTCTGGATCAGCTATATATTATGCTGGGAATTATGTATACTCTATCGTCAAATACAACTAAAGCTATATAGCATATTCATATCCATTGCTTTCGGTAGAATAATTTCGCATACATTATATGCACATGCAGTCACTGATGGTAATTCACTTGCCCGTTTTTGTGTGTGCAGGTAGTGTGTTCAGTCAGTTCCCAATGAATGTGAAGTGTGTCTCTGTCTCTGTATGTGTCTGTCTGGTGATTGAGTGACAATCCATCCAGGGTTTAGTTTGCATTTTGCTCCAAAACAGCTTAATGGATGGATTAGATCCACATCTTGATGTCTTACATGGAACATGTGCAAGCAATTATAAAGGAAAGTATGATATTAGTCTGCAGATCTTTAATTTGGTACTGCTCTTGCTTAAAAATCTATTGTTTTACTATGAGTTGAAAGACGATAAGTGAGGCAAGATGCAAAATCAGAATACAGCCTACAATGCTTTCTCATTTTCCATCACCGAGTTTGCTCATCACTCACTAAGTACGTATACTGTACATTTAAATATTTGCTGCCCTCTAGAGGTATTTTCTTGTTAAAAATGTAAGCGTGTTCATTTGAAATCAGATGCAGTTAATCTTTGGCATTTTTAAATAAAGCATGATTTTTTTGTAATATAGATAAATATAGGTGAATATTATACTTTGATTTGCAGTGTGGGACATTTTGTGGATTGAAAAAACCGATTTCAATATTTCCCACAGCCGAAAGGCATCATGAATTCAATTACTGTACTTTTTTACGACACCGGAAGTGATAAAGTGGGAGTTTGCGTCCATGTGAACAACAACAAATAGTGGAGTATAATAATAATAATAATAATAATAATAATAATAATAATAATAATAATAATAATAATAATAATAATAATAATAATAATAATAATAATAATGCTCAGACGAGCTTTGACAGAGAAAGAAGACAGCTCATTTGAGACAGTGGTAGATAAAATAATTGTTTTATTATTGTAGAGAAAAACAGAAAGACTATAGTGTTTATTTTATTTATTTTCATTCATTTAATACATGTTGTTAGCGCTTCTGTTCTAAACTCCTAACCAGTAGATGGCGGAAATGTAGCATTACGTTGTTTGCCAATGCCAACCGCGAAAATTTCTCAAGAGAAGAAGATCACTGCCTGGTACGTAATCGATGTAAGGTAGTGAGTTAGTTATTGTTCACGTTTCGTTGATACTGTATAATGTTCTTGATTAAATTGGTATAGAGCAGAAGTTGTACAAATGTACATGTGCGTTAAAACCAGTCCTTGCCGTCTCAAAATAACGCTAGCACTCAATTTTAGCGGCTAAGGTTAGCTGGTAACGTTCACTTCTAACTGTCACGTTTAGTTTACTGGCACAGTAAATTCCTGCTTGTCTGAAACAGAATTATCCCGATCGGTTTAACTTATAACCGGAGTTTAGTGCTGTGTGTATGTGACGTTTATTTAACAAATACGTTCAAAAGAGAACTGCTGGATGGCGATTCATCGTTTACGAAGTGGACAATTTACCGTGACGCTATTTTGCCGTGAATCGCGCGAGAACTACAAGTACAGGACACATCCGACGCTAGAGAATATGTACTAGCACGTAGCAGAATGGTTAGGGCGGCCACCCAGAAATTGGAGGGGCACGGGTTCCTATCACGCTATGTACATAAAAAATCAATGCTACAATTTTTGACAACGGCCTATATGCTCGGAGGTCCATTATTATGTTAGAGTTAAGATGGTAATGTTGACAACAGCCTGAGGGTTATGGTTAGGGGCGGGCTAAGCTTGGGAATGCTCTGACGATTAGGGTTAGGCTGGTAATGCCGATATCAGCCTATCTTTAGTGGCAAAACGAAATGAAAATTTAGTGAAAAGACACATAAGGGGATGAAGCAGGCAGGAACCATACCCAGTGTATGACTGAGTCCGGCGATTGACCAATCAGAGCAGTTCATGGCAAAATAACACTAGTAGGAGAGTTGCCGGTTACTACAAAAATATCTGCTGCCCATCGTTTATTTGTCACATCACTTTCTCATTTACCCTCAGAGTGTTTTATATTGCACATGGATTCTTCTCTGCAACCTAAGAGAGCCAACCCCAAACGAGAGGCGCAAGGCAGTCAAAGTGAGTCTAAAGCTCCCTGTCGCAAAGATGCCTATGCCAAACTTCTGAGCCAGCACCGCAGCAGCACCTTCACGAAGTTTCTGGAGCAATATGCCAAGGAGTCATCTCTTCCTAGGGAAGACAATGGGCCGAGCACAGTGCTTCAAGCTCAGAGTGACAAGATGAGCATACCCCAAGAAAAAAAAGACCCGATGCCAAATAATCTCTCTGATTCAAGTGACAAAGACAAAGGAGACGAGAGCTCTCTGTCATTGTATGTGATGAAATTGAGCATTCAAAATGCACAGCATGACAATGAGAGAAAGCCAGGTGTGACTGAAAAGCATAGGAAGGCACAGAGAAGGGATACTGCCACTAGCCAAGATGGGGACATTGAGTCAGGAGAGGAGCTTAGTTCTTCATCGCCAAATGACTCCAAGAAGCACCATCGTCAGCGGAAGAAAACTAAAGACACCAGCAAGGAAATGTCTAAGGACGGCAGCCGGATTGTTGACAGTGTCCAACAGAAAGACAGTTTAAACAAACTGGAACAAGAGAGCACAAAGATGACAAAGAAAAAGAATCCGCCCATGCAGCTGGAGGAGTGCAAGCCAAAAGCTGCAAGCGCTAAATGTTCAGGTGACAGTCCCAGTTCCAAGTCCCCTCATGATTTTAGCAAACTACAAAAACCCACAGGTACATTTAGTAAATTCTGATTATGCTAATGAATGTATTAGGAATATTTTGACTGCTATAAATTGCATTTAAATTTGTTTCAGCTTCCAGTGCTAACTCGCCCGCAGACAAGAATAAGAACAAAGGAGGCAGAGGGTCAAGGAAACAAGTGTTTGAACCCTATATGACATTTGAGGATGTTTCTCATGGCCTTAAAAGAGGAGATCTTATTCAGGTACACTGGTTCAGAGGTGCAACTTGGATTGTGACAAATTTGTGAGCAGGGATAAAACTGAAAGTATATTGTATGCACATAAATATGAGTTGCTTACATAAAAATATATTTGCTTTTATTAAAAACAACATTTTTGAGGTAGTCATTTTAATTTGTACAAAACCATTTGACCCTGTGTGTGTAGTGTGTACTACTGTTTTCTTTTACGTATGCGTACGTAGTGCTACAATGGGAGTAACTGAACCATGTAGCTTCTACTGCAAGACTATTGCATGATCCAAATTTGTTTTTTTCCTCAGGGACAATTGCGAATAAACCCCAAGAAGTACCATGACGCTTTCATTCCATCTCCTGTGAGTGAATCTTGCTGTGATAATGTCATCTTAAAAATAATTTGATACATTTTTTTGTAATAATATAATCTCATTACTGGTTGAAATGTACAAAGAAACTTTTTTTTATTTACAGGATAATACAAGAGATATATTTTTGGATGGCATAATTGCTCGTAACAGGGCATTAAATGGAGACATAGTCGTGGTGCAAATCTTACCACGGGAACAATGGAAGGTATTCTTATATTGATCCATCCATGTAATGGTTTCAATCCCCCTACACACTACAGTATAAACCACAAAAAGTAATTCTCAAAAGCTGATTTAAGTGACATTGCCATTGATTCAACTGATCTAAACGTTTTCCCCATGTAGGTTGTGAGGTCTGACGCTGACTGTGAGGGAGTCAGTGAGTCAGAAACCCCTAAGGGAAACCTGGTCCAAACTACCCGCAAGAAGATGGTGCAAGTGCAACACGTTTCTGTGAAAGGTCAGCGTAGTGACCAGGGTGAGCTCGCAAGCAAAGGTCAGAACACGCCCCCGTTGGTCACTTGATTAGGTACACCTGCGCGATATAATGAAGTGAATGACGAGAGCTTAGTCCAAAAAATGCTAGTAGTATTGCTCAGGTTGCATGATCGGGGTTTGTCTCTATAAAACGGTAATATTTGACAATATCAGTATTATAGTATTTAGGCTGCACCAAACACATGCTCTAATATTTTGCTTAATTTGTTTTGCCACCTAAGAGAGACTCCGTACAACATATTTGGATATTATACCCCACTTCAAACTACAACCACAATATTACATGTATTCTTAAATTAATATCTCTGATGGTGTCAAAACTAGGCATAATCTCTTTATAAAAGCATAACTGTTGATATTGCCCTCATTCTGGATAATATTAAATATCATTGTGCATATGTATCCAATGGAGTTGATTGTGAGTGCACATTGCAGATACAGAAAGGACTGCGCAAACTTGCACTCCCCCAAAATGTTTATAATTGCCTATATAAATAGTATAACATTTAAATATACCACAAACTGTGATCCCAAAACAGGCAATTATCATTCCAAACTCATCTTACAATATAACTCTTAAAAATACATTTCTTCCAAGGCCCAGTTGTTCAATTCTCGGTTATTTTAACCACTGTTTAACCCCTAACCTGCGGTTATTAACCCGCCGTTAAGTAACCGGCCTTTAAATGTAATGTAAAAGTTAACGGAGTTCTGAACAACAAGGTAACAGTGCCGTTAAAGTTAACCTTTGGTTAAATCTACTTAACCAGTGGTTAAAGATATAACTGAGTTTTGAACAACTAGACACAGATTGTTTTTATTTTTGAAAAATGCACTAAAAGTGTGCACGTACATGCATTCTCGCGCATATACAACTCAGGCTATTACTTGCTCATCCCTTATATACAAATAAGCTTAACTCTCAGATATCTTACATGCTCTCTTGATGCTAATTATTGCACTACTTCCCGATTTAGATATAGCTTTGGCAGCAGCTTGTTCGGGCATTTCAGAAATGGCACCCCCAAAAAATGTGAAAAGAAGTATTCATGACGAACCTCAAATACGCAGGAGATTCCTGTACTGTGATTTAGTTAGAATCCACCACTTAAATGAAGTAAAGCAGCTGTTTTTTTCCTTTCTAGACCCTCTGGATAACACCTATACAACAAAGTCCAATGGCGAAGTACTTCAAATGACTGCTAAAGTGAGCTTTCTACTTCTATAATTATGATTTATTTTTAAGCAGATATCAGCTCTGGCCTTAATTCGTCCCAATTTCTTATGACAACTTTCTCATCATCCATGTACCAGGTGGTGTACATTGTTGAAAAGCAGCACTCAAGGGCTGTGACTGGTTTCCTAAAATTTCTACCTGACAAGCCTTTTGCCATGTTCTCCCCTGTGGACCACCGCGTGCCAAGGATTAATGTTCCTCTATCAGATTGTCCAGAAGATTTTATCTTCCGCCCTGATGATTACGCCAACACACTTTTCATCTGCCGCATCACCAACTGTCCGGCTGACAGCAACTTTGCAGAAGGGTGAATATTGAATATTGTCTGGACTGCTAGTTGATTAGTATGTTAATGACTCTCGCTTGCTTTGTGTTCCATCAGTCGATTAGCGAAGACGCTGGGCCAGGCTGGGGAAATCGAGCCAGAAACGGAGGGCGTTCTGATAGAGTATGATGTCGATTTTTCTGAGTTCTCAGATGAAGTGATTGATTGCTTACCCAGGAATGTGCCTTGGAACATCCCACCTGAGGAAATGGCCAAGAGAAAAGACTTAAGGTGGGATTTGTGCAGTCGGCTTATGTTTATTGAGGGTTCTCTTCACAACAGTTACCTGAATTTGCAAGTTTGAACACACGTAATCAGTCACTATGTTAACACAGTCGCAAAGTCATATTTGCAGTAAATGTTTGTATGAAAAACACACTAGGCAATAAACATACATTGGTGCCCTCCTGCATGTTCACAATTGCCTACTAGCCGATTTACCTATTTGCTGATGCGTTTTTCTCCGTTATTCACTGAAAAATTCACCTACTCACTGTTTATGTGCTCAAGCCAAAGCAATTCAGGTATTTCTTTGGTGCAATCTTGTGGCATCTTGGTGCCAAGGAACTATGTTGATGTGAGTTGAGGAGCCTTACTTAGACAAAAAGTAATAATAATGTATCGTATTTATATAGCACTTTTCTAGACACTCAAAGATGCTTTACAATGGAATGGATACATTATTCGTGCACTCACTCATTCAAACCGTGGTGGCGGTAAGCTACTTAATTTACTTAACTTAGCTGACGGAAGCTTGGCCACCAGTGTGTGCCTACGGCCCCCTCCGACCACCACCAAACATTCAGGCAGTAGTGTTTTGCCACCATATTGTTGTGCCTATAGGCAGTTGGGGTGCCTCAATTACTTGCAGATTTTCCCTATGCATGGCAGGTCTCAAATCGTATCCGCCACGAATAATGGGAACACTGTAAAAAAAGAAAGAAAAAGGATCCATTAACTTTACTCCTGTGGATGATTGCGCACTGGCAGGGGCACAAACTAGTTGATTTTCTGCTGAAGCTCAAAATCGTCAGAAATTCCCATGCAAATATCTATTGTAAAGGCAGCGTGGCATTGGTGTTTGGGTTTACGGCGTTTTCCTCTAACATCGTCTTTTGGATGTTAGAGGAAGTGAATGTGTTGTCTTAAGCGTATGTGCTCTGCGATTGACTGGCAGTCACTCAAAGGGTGCATTTAGTTAGTTGATACATTTGTTTACCTCATGAGGAATTATTGTACATTCATGTTTAGGAAGGAGTGCATCTTCACAATTGACCCAGCGACCGCCAGGGATCTGGATGATGCCTTGTCATGTAAAAAGCTTCCAGATGGTAATTTATACACTTGAACTGTAATACCTGGAAAATGATGGCTACTCATAAGTATGTTTGCATTTAATACAGGCAACTATGAGCTGGGGGTCCACATTGCTGATGTCAGTTATTTTGTGGAGGAGGGCAATGCTTTGGATAAGATTGCCAGCCGGCGAGCCACAAGTGTGTATCTTGTACAAAAAGTGAGTAACCTTATATTATTGTTCACTTAAATGGTCTAGATAATTCTCATAGTTTGATAGTTGATGGATGCAACTGTTACTTGATCACCGTGATGTTGTTCCTTGTTACTAGGTCATCCCTATGTTGCCAAGGCTGCTTTGCGAGGAGCTATGTAGTTTGAACCCTCTCGCTGACAGGCTTACCTTCTCTGTCATTTGGAAAATCACACCTGAGGGAAAGGTATTTTCATAGGAGAATTTTTGTAGCGCTGATGAGGTGCATGGAAACATATGGTCAATAACTCAAATGAAAATCCAAACTATTTGTCCGTAGTCTTGCAATCAGTATTGTATTTCTTGTTCCTCTTTCTGTGGACAGATTCTGAGTGAGTGGTTTGGCCGCTCCGTGATCCGCTCGTGTGTCAAGTTGAGTTATGAGCATGCTCAGAGTATGATTGAGGCCCCTGAGAAGACATTTTCTGCTGAAGAGCTGCCTCCTGTGGACCCAGACCACCACATTAACGTGATCCACCAGGCGGTGCTGAACCTGCATTCCATTGCAAAGAATCTCAGAGCTCAGCGCTTCTCTGGAGGAGCGGTCCGACTGGACCAGGTATGTGAAGATCAGGGATATAGACTGTTGGACTGTGTGTTTCCCTCATTTAACTTAAGCACTTACATTTTGTTGTCCTTGTTTCAGCTGAAACTCTCTTTCATGTTGGACAAAGAGACCATGATGCCCCAAGGCTGCTACATTTACCAGTACAGAGATAGTAACAAGTTGGTATTTGTGCTACTATACTGTTATCTCTGAATCTCAAAGCGTAATTTCTATATTGATGAATATTTATTATATCACATATTTACATTATACTCTAAGACCGTATATATATTTGATCTACATGGGACCTATTGTTAGCTGCCTTTTTTTCCTTTGTTTTCTAGGTTGGTTGAAGAATTCATGTTACTAGCTAACATTGCCACAGCCCACCATATTTACAAACACTTCCCTGAGTTAGCATTGCTCAGACGCCACCCTCCACCCAAGATTAAGATGGTGGATGAGCTACAAGAGCTGTGTGACCAGCTGGGCATTGACATTGACCTTTCCTCTGCTGGCGCTTTGCATGTTGGTATTCAGTACAACAATACAGATTTAACCATTTGATGATTACCATTCAGTCTCTATCAACTGTTACGGTAAAATTAGGTAATTGAATCATTTTTGCTTTTTTTTTTTTTTTAAACATTTAGAAGAGTCTACTTTCCACTCTTGGTAATGATGAATATTCCATTGCCCGGAAAGAAGTTCTCACCCACATGTGCTCCAGAACAATGCAGGTTAGCTTGATTGTTTCACTCTATGGTTGCTGTTTGTCGAAGTGAAAAAAAAAAAGCACGCACACGAGCACCCCCCACATCCACACTGAACTGTCTTTGTGGGGCCATCTCATTGACATAATGCATTTCCTAGCCCCTTCCCTTAACCCCAACCATCAAAAATGATTGCCTACCCCTATTCCTTATCCTTACCTCAACCATAACCCATTTCAAACCTAAACTCTAAAACCAAGTCTTGACCCTCAAGAAGAGGTCTAAACTTGTTGGGCCCAGTAAAATGGCCCCACAAGGATGAGTGGGCCCCACAACTCTGTGAAATCCTGCTATATTGGCCCCACCATGTAACAAAAGGTACCTACACACACATCTTTTGAGTTTTTTTTTTTTTTTACCTATTGGGTAATCCTGCTTCCGTCTGCTCCTTTGAACTTTTTATCTTGTACCGTCCCAATTCCCTTGATTAACGGTAAAGTTAACTTTCATCTTGAGGGAATCCTGCGAGATTCATGAAAAACAAAAAAACTAAACATCAGCCTCTAATCAAAATTCATTTCAGAGCTTAGTATCAGTAACTACTCAAAAGTTGCATACTCATACTGGTATCAGTCTGATCAAATGTAGTATCGAACATCCTTAATATTGACGTCACGTAACAAAAACATGTTATTTGCTGTAATGCACCAGCCAAGTATCTACTGTATCTGTATATGAAGTTAATAATTCCGATCTTTTTCTCTGGACTATTGTGTTTTCTAGATGGCATTATACTTCTGTACAGGTGTACTCCAAGAGGAAACGCTTTTTAAGCATTACGCCTTGAATGTTCCTCTTTACACTCACTTCACGTCACCCATCAGGCGCTATGCTGACATCATTGTGCACAGATTGCTGGCATCTTCACTGAGTATGGGTTCTAAACATAATGCAAGTGCAGATTTCATGAAAACTTTTTTCTTTAAAAAAAAAAAAATTCTGCTCTATATTTTCCTTCAGACCGTGGCCCCAAGTTAGGACTGTCAACAGAGGAAGTCCATAAACAGACTTCACGCTGCAATGAGAAAAAGACTGCATCCAAAAGAGTACAAGAACTGAGCTCCGAGCTCTTCTTTGGAGTTTTTGTAAAGGTTGGTAACAATATTTTACCAGTCATTTAACAATATGTTTATTATTGTGGTTGTAGTTTGCTGCACATATACTGAGTGTATGTATCTAATACAGTATTTTGGGTCCCTTATTTGGCTACATGTGAAAGGCAAATGGTTAATTCATGGAATTATTGTCCCATGCTGTCTAATATAAAGGATAATCCGTGCATGTGAAGGAAGGCGTTTTTCATTATTGTTTGCAAGCATCACATTCATTTTAAGTCTTTGTTCAACAGGACTGTGGTCCCCTGGATTCTGAGGCCATGGTGATGGCCGTGTTGGATCAGTCCTTCGATGTTCTGGTTCTGCGTTACGGAGTGCAGAAGCGCATCTACTGCAAGGTTGTCCATTGTGTACTTTCTAATGTAAAAATGATTCAGCATTTACATTCTGTGCATCTATCTTAAAGCCAATTAACAAGCGCCATCTTTCACCTTTAATGAGGGAAAGCATTGTCAATCAATGTACTGCCAGCTGCTCACAGCAACTACTCTGACTAACAACCAAATGTTCTGTGACCTTGTAAGTGTTGATAAATGGAGCAGATCTGACAGTTCTTATCCACCTGGAGGCCACACTTTCAGAAAGCAGGGATATGACAGCTTAGCTGAACATTGACTACCAGAATATTGTGGGCATTTGATAAAAAGAGGAGA
Source organism: Leptonotus elevatus (assembly GCF_054856555.1). Classification (NCBI taxonomy): domain Eukaryota; kingdom Metazoa; phylum Chordata; class Actinopteri; order Syngnathiformes; family Syngnathidae; genus Leptonotus; species Leptonotus elevatus. The sequence goes on from NC_141239.1 coordinate 39,271,677, forward strand.
GAGCAGTGCACAGCAGCTTGGAGCTTGATTGATTTCAACAAAGCATTTTGTTTTTCTGTGACCATCAGTCTGTCGCCGGACTGGTCACATTCCACCATCACAAGGTGGGGAAGAAATCTGAGATGACTCTCTTGTGGACAGCAGAGGACCCACAGAAACCTCCATTTGAGCAGGTGAATCTCTTTCGTTAATGATAGTCTTCCACTGGGATATTGACAACACATTTGTTCTTTTAATCTTTATTTTTTTAGAGCAGTAGCAAATACAAAAGTATCCTTATGCACATGATACTAAGTACAGCATTAAGATGTGGACAGGACAATAATATTTGGTTGTAGTGTAGTGCGTTTATTAAGGTTTTGTGAATTGTTGATTTCTTCACAGGTCATTTCCATCTTCACACTAGTGGAGGTGCAGCTCAAAGCAGACGGCATGCCCATGAAATGCAACGCATCACTGAAGAGGCCCAATGCGATTTCACCATAAATACTTGACACGTAATGTAAGCAAGCAGTATTTATTTTTTTTTTAACACATGGACACTACCATTAGCTGCAAAACACTCGGAGATGCAGTCTGACATTGTGACTTGAAGAAAGAAAATTGTAACACGCTGTGAACTCGCCAATTAATCATGCTTTGTATTAAAAATGTAGCACAGTATACCGGTAGTCCATAAAGTAGACAAGATTGATTATAGGTCATTGTATTTATTCGGATAGATTTTACAGAGTCTTAAGATACACAAGTTCTTTAGGTAAAATATCAACAATTGTTTGAGTTTGTAAAGTGGAAGTTTTGATGGCTTTGTTTTGGTACATGGGAATACGAACTTGAGTTTCTTTTACTCATTTAGATCAGTAGTAAGTACCGCAGATAGCAATTCCACACATCGAGTGTTATTTCTTAATTTTCATTATTTATTTAAATTCTTCATTTTACATGGTGAAACCTGTATTTTTCACACAGGGCAATTTATGTTCTCACATTTGAATATATATTATTTTCTGAAAAGGTGTTCCACAACTGAAACTAAGCACTTGTTTGCTTGTCAGACTTGGCTTAAGATGAATAATTTATTCACTCTTTGTTTTTATTTTAAGGTTTGGGATAGACTTGAATTTAAATCGCTGATGAACATAATTATTGGCTAATGTAACTGAAAGCTGTTTTTTTTATTGAGTCTCTTAAAAAAATGTTTAGATTTTACTTTTGAACAAGCCTCTGTTATGTTTTATATGTACCGTACCTCAATATAGTACCTGTGCATGTTGAATATAATTTAACTGTGCCATCTTATTTTAAACCGTAAGTCTTGTTTCTTCTCAGTTAAAGATGTATGCATTCTTTTTGTTTTGCTGCAGCCTGAGCTTTAAATGTATTTTAAAGGTCCCATGCCACCCAAATTATAATTTTTCCCATTGATTTATATATAATATAGGTTAGAGTGAGTTTGTGACATAAGTGTGACATCAATGCAGTTTGAAGATTGTTTGCAATAGACGATAAAAGGTGAAAGGCTTTCAAAACGAACGGTTCAGGTTTTTTTATTGCTACTCATTATTCAAGCACATATATGGTTCCTACGCTGCCACTCAACAAGGAAAATGCCTGAACAGCTCCGCATCTGTTGAAACCTTGCATCACCTGCTAAACTCGGCGAAGTTAAGGAACGTTCACCGAAATTCGTTCTCTGCATTTGACCCATCCCCTGTGGGAGCGGTGAGCAGCAGCTGGGTCCACGCTCGGGAATCATTTGGTGATCTAATCCCCCAATTCCAACCCTTAATGCTGAGTGACAAGCAGGGTGGCAGTTGGTCCCATTTTTTTATAGTCTTTGGTATGACCCAACAACCTTACAATCTTGGGCGGACACTCTACCACTAGGCCACTGAGCTGGTATTTGATTGAATGCCCAACATGGCTACCAAAGATGCAGAGTTATCGGCAACTACCAAGAGGATAGTTGATTCCCATATACAGTTTGAGGAAAACTGTGACCCAATCACAGTAAAATTTACAGTATTTACCAATTGAAAATAATGAGAAATTGGCCCATTGTTAGCTAGTTAGTTTATTTGGTCAAAACAATCAGTGGTCAAGAACAAAAATATACTTAAAAAAAAAAAGACCAAAAGGTGTCGACTACCCTTTTCACGTACTACATCAAAGTAACAAAATTGTCTCGATTTCATATAACTACAGTTATTTCTATATGTTATTATTTCTGACACACACATAAAGCCTGTGTCCAAATTCACAAAGCTGGGTCCTCCGAAGGCTGAATTTGTCGGCTGCATGACGTCACTCTCGGCGCGACTCGACAGCACACATGGACACTGTCGGTCAATGCGCTACCGACAAGCAGCATTGACAATCCATTCATATGTAAGTCCGTGCGTGCTGTCGAGTCGCGCCGGGAGTGACGTCATGCAGCCGACAAATTCGACCTTTGGAGAGGACCCAGCCTTGTGGACACGGGGATAGAAAAATACCTTCCATCCACATTTTTGCAATAATTGTAAACTACACTGCCATTTCATAAGCATTTATAACCTTGCATTTATTTTGTGCTTGAAAATGGCATCCTGGGTGTTTCCAACCCAAATTAACTTGCAAATGTGAAAAAAAAGGCATAAAATATTATTTCAAAACAAAACTAGGGATGCAATGAGCTATAAAGGGCCCTCAGACATCCAGGACAAACTTTTGAAGAGTGTGCTAAATTCACCAACAGGTGGTGCTATGACTACAAGTAAGTAATTGTAGACGTCTTCAGGCCTAGACTCTCATCAATTGTGTGACATTTTGAAAACATATGAGCATCTGATAACGTTTAAACAGCTTTTGTTGTCATGACAAAACATCCAAGTTCGCCATATAGCCATGGCAAAAACAATGGACAAAATAAAAAGCCAACGGGATCAAATAATGAGTTATTTTAAAATATGTCTCTATGAAAGTGCATAAATGGGGCAAAAATTCAAAAGACTTTTGCAGGTTTTGGGCTGTTACCTGTGTCTTCCAATTTTTGGAGATGTAGTTAAATGTACAACCGGGCCTACTTTGTCAAAAATTTGTAGGGGGTGCTACTGAGCCATTTATTGAAAATGGCACAATAAACCTTTAAAACAGGAGTTCTTAACCTTTTTTACCTTGAAGCCCTGGGCCCATTCAGAAATTATGATTTATGTTGACGTATTATTGTTTGTATTTAATAACTAAATTAAATCTGGTTTAGGTTTATAAAATCATTATAAAATAACATGATACAATGTGGTCATCATTGACATTTATTTATGTGTAAAGACTGACACCCAATAGATTTGCCCAACTTCTCAGTTTCTGTGTGCGTTTATGTGGATTAAAAATAATAATAATTAAACAAACGAGGCAGTGTAACCTGATTGATAATTGTGATTCACTCCACAGAGTTCTTCACATTATCAATCTCTGGGACTGCTCCGTGGTGATTTACTCGGGAAAGGCGGGACATACTGTACAATACTTCGAGCTGATTGGACGATGTGGCATCTTGTGCACTTTTGTTTTGACCAATCACGCCAACGGATGAAAATGTTGTCTTCGGTCTAGTCTTAGAGGAAACGAAAAAGCACGAACATCTTAACCAGCTAAAAATGCACGAAGCGCCTCTCGCTGTTCAACATTCAACAAGGAAACGGTGAGTAATTCTTCGAGAACAGAATTAACTGCAGTGTGGGTGTATGTATTCAGACCAGAAAAGTCCTCTTGTTTGGTCCAGACCAAAAGCTGACTTTTTTCCCGCGTGACGATCTGTGCTCCCATTGGACAACAATGACGAGAGGCTGAACGTATAATGAAACCCTGAAATAGAAGAAAACATGAAATTTCGACAGGCTGCATTTCTATCCTGCATATTTTTGCCGTTATTAGATGCAAGATATTTGTAATTTTGGAACAGTGTCGTTGATTGCGTTGCCATTGCATTCTGTGCACCCAGACCCACTACATGCTGACAGCAGCGTGGCTAAACAGACTATTTAGGATTATGAATGAATTTAGCACAAAACTACCGGGCAATATTACAGATTGTTTTTTCTAGGAGGGGGAGAAATATTCGGTTTTAAAAAATACCCTGCTCCATTTGTCAATTGAAAGCTGCCTGCGGCTGTCGCGGCCCAAAATGACAAAACTGAAATTAGTTTGCGGCCCAAGGTTAGGCCACAGCACAGCGGTTACAAATCACTGCTCTAAAATACAGTTTGTTTGGTTTTTTTGCTAGGCCGAATGTGTGTTTGCAAAGATTCATGTGTTTTCATGAATGTTTAGACTCTCAAAAACAGTATTGTTTTCCTAGCAGAAAGTATTTGTCCTAAACTCACAGCCATGCAGATCAATTTGATGCAGTGTATGACGGGCTCACCCTTTGCAAAAATGCATGAGTTTTCAAGCATGTTTAAGCTCTCAAAAATGCAATTAGTTTGGTGAACTAATAATTATTGAAAAGATGAATGCCACAGTGTGTAAATTTTAGCAGTGAATTTGCTGTTATCTTCCTGCTACGGATACCCAAAGGACAACTTGTTAGACCTGATGGTGCTTGCATCTATTCAGACCCAATGGGTTGACCACCGCTTACCTCTCACAGCAGGGGCTTGCAGGTGCTTCTCACTGAGTCCCGTGATTCGGGTTCCCGTCGCTCGTCACCTTTCTGCTTTGCTCTCGCAAGCTTTTACTAGCTTTTTATTTTTATTTTTTATTACTAGCTTTTCCCATTAGCCGCACTTGTTAGTAGAGGTGTGTCAAAAAAATCGAGTCTCATAAGAATCGTGATTCTCATTTACTACGATTCAGAATCAATTTTAAATGTCCCAAAATCGATTTTATTTGCCTTGTCTGTGTGTGCCTTTATTTGGAGCGCTGTTCATGTTGTACCCGGTTTGGCCACTGAGGGGCAGTGTGGTTCCACACGGTCTAATACACTGTTAAATTGTAGCCACATTAGAGAGTAGAAGGAAAAAGTCACGATCAAGTTATTCCACTAAAAAAAAAAATTGCAGTGTGGAGCCGTTCTTTTGAGTGATAAAAGTGCCACGAGTAGCGTGCTAATTAGCATTAGCGAGTCAGACTGGAGTAGATCATTAAAAATTCCTTGCACATCTATAGATTGAAGCAAAAATCATTGTCAATCAAATCATTTTGAATCAAAAATCTTTCTTAATCGAAAATCGATTCTGAATGGAATCGCAAACCAAAAAATCGGAATTGATTCGAATCGTGAGATATTCAAAGATTCCCACCCTTACTTGTTAGCTGCTGCGGCTAAATCCAGCTCACTCTGTATTTCGGTGTTGCTCGCCGGGCTTTACTCCGGCTGCCAAGTCGCCGTGGCTCGCCGAGATGCTCGTTTGCTCACACATAAAGAATTGGTGGAGTGGTTGCTCTGAGCCACCGTAGTGCGGTGCTTCTAACTCCATTCTATGCTATAACAACATCTAGTGGTCACTTATCACACAATGTGCCTTTAATTCCATGCAGAAGAATAGGGTCCTAGCAGCGGTAGTAATGTGGCATGGGGCCTTAAAAAAAACTGTTTACTTAACAAATAACTGGACTCGGTTTATTTTTTATGATTTTTGTCATACCACGCAAATGAAGTACTTAGTTGTGTCACTGTCATGTGTAACTTTGTCCTTGCCAGTATTCAAAGTGCATCTGTGTTCCTCTGCCATCATACTGTTTGGCTCTTTTCACAGCAGCCATTTTTACATGCATATTTGAATCATCATTGAATGTGTCATGACAAAAGTAGCAATAAAGAGAGTGGTAGAGAAACAGGCTGATATTTTATCTCTGGAGAAATAAACATGAATGTACTTGGAAATGCATTGCCCGTATGTTTTTACAAAGAGAAAACTTTGTCATTTTTATAAATGAGTGTCTGTAGTGCAGATGTGGTATTCAACAGTGATACTGATATACTCATACCTTAATAAATGTACTGTATACCCTGTTATAATCAAAGGGTGTGTTCAAGTAGTTTAATTACCTTTCATTTTGTGGTTTCTTTCCGCATTATTGTTTTTTGTTTTAAAGAAACACATCTGTGTTGCGTAGACATTTTATACCACGTGAACCTCAGAAACATTATGAAAGATATATTCTGGCATGATAAAGGTGAGTGAGCAAAACATTAATCCAACGTCATAGTGATTCAACAAGGCATGTTATTGTTACCACACCTATGCACCACAAGCAATAAATCCATCAATCTTTGGTTTGCCAACTACCATTGCCCAGTATCACAAGTAACAGGACGACTTTTATTTTATGATTATCTTGGGTCACAAGCAGTTGTGTCGCATTCCTATGTAGGGCTCATCGGAGTTGTGACGTCCACACTTGAAAGGTAAACCCCAAAGACAGATACATTGTGTTGATTCGTATTGTATTGTAAATTAGCAACATGTACTTGAGGGTGTGAAGTATATGAAGTACATTCAACTGTCTTGCTTCTGGAAATTGACAGTAACCGTAAACAAACAAAATAAATTCAATCTCTAGTGGTTACCAAACAGATATGACCTCGCTGAAAACCACCACCAGGATGCTCCCAGAAAAGAGCAGCTATTCCCTTACTGTTGATTAGTTTTATCTCACGTTTACATCTTTATTGCCTAGACAAGCTGGAAGATGCCTGACGGTCACACCTCATCTTTGCCGATGCCCGTCAGGGTCCAAAGTCTGCATATAAATTCACTACAACACTCAGTTTGAACCCACTAAATACACAATGCCACAAGATTGTTGAAATAAGCTACTGTATTATTACAAATGGCATGTGTTGATGCCACTGCTTTTGTCCAATTATATCAAACGTTTTAGCTGATCAGATAAGTAGTTTTTTGAATATTGAAGGACATCAGTGCAATACAGTAATAATCAGATAACTGTATTAAGAGCACCAAATGCTGTAAGCCACCTCCTTATTATAAAATGCATGATCATTCCTGTGTAATGTATCTACCCACCTTCTACCCTATTTCCTTCTTGGCCTGTCAGTACAAAGTCAAAGTGCCATAAAGTCTATCTGCCCGAGTGTTTCCTCCCTTTCCACAGTGTGACAGCGTTAACATAGAGAGCCACTCTACAGGAGGCGAAAATAAGGGATTTCATGAAGAAAACTTAGACAAGAATCGAAAGGTACGTATCTGGTTACATTCTAATTTAATTTGGGAGTGTGAACAGACAGAACGGAACTCAGTTGATGATCATTTCATCTTGTATCGATTCCAATGTGAACTGTGAACTGCCGGCTTCATTGTGTTATGTATACGGTTTGTGTTAAAGCTTTACTCTTAAAATGAAACAAGTTAATTATGTTTGTTCTATGTTTCAGATACGAGGAACATTGCGAATTGGTGATGCTGAGAAAGGTGAGATTGGAAAACCAGAAGTTATGGTTATCTTTTATTCCAATATATGCTGTTAAAAAAAAAAAGTAGTCCATTCTTAAATGATGTTGCGATATATTGTGTGAATCTTTGCTTGCTGATTTCAGGGGGAGTGGGTTTGGCTGGACTCGGATTCTGCAGTGCCAATCGGAGCTAAGGTGAAAGTAACACCAAGCGGTCAGCGTTTACTGGTGGACGATGTGGGAAAGGTGAACCATTTTCAAGCAACTTGAAACTCTCTGGTGACGTTTGGTTGACGTTTGAACAGCTGTGCCACTGATTTCCTTACTTTTGGTTCTGTTTCTTTTGTTCAGGAGCACAGTCTGTCCCCGGAGCAGGAAGCCTCCCTTAAGGTCATGCACCCGACATCAGTGGAGGGGGTGGACGACATGATCAAACTGGGTGACATGACAGAGGCTGGCCTACTGCGGAACCTGCTGCTGCGCCACAAACATGGAATCATTTATGTAAGTTACAAAAACTTAGAGAACTGCTTAGGAGAATGAAACCAAGTTTCTTTTTGTTGGGATGTTTTACAAGTGTTAATATTTTTGATTAACATTTTGATATGCTTGCTATATTTTCCCCTTTTCTCTGGTGTACAACCCTTCACTGTCTTGACTGGAATGATCTTAAATCTGAGATAGATCATATTCACCAACATTGCTCCAGGAAAAAAACAAACATTCTTGTGTATTGTATTCAAAAAGTCCTCATAACAGCCAAAATTTTAAATTGAGTAGGGGTGTGAATTGCCTAGTACCTTGTGATTCAATCGGTATCACAATTTGATTCAATACCGATTCATCTTCAATAGTCAATTATTGCGATTTTTTTTTTTAAACAAAAGTTTAGAAAATACTAATCAGTAAACTTGTACATGTACACTGTAAGATTTGTATGAAAATGTTCTTCAGGCTTATAACTGTGAGCCACTATTTCACGTTTGAACAGCATTGAAATCAAATATTAAGGCTTAATGTTCCATTAATATAATATTCTTCCATGCTTAAAGTGTGAAACCTAACCCTAAGTAAGACATTTTGTTGAATATTTCCATCAAAAATTGATCTTTAAAAATCGATTCGGCTGCATATGAATCGATACGAGAATTGTGTGCTGTAATATCGCGATATATTGCCGAATCGATCATTTTTAACAACACCCCTAAAATTGAGTACATAGTATTGTAACACGTTTATTTCTGCCATACTTAAGATCACTTATTCCCCAGACTTACACAGGCTCCGTTCTGGTGGCAGTGAACCCATACCAAGTTTTCCCCATATACTCAAATGAGAAGGTGAGCTGTCAGTACCTTAATATTTATGTTGGTTGTGATTGAATTTTATTGCTACATATTTAATCTCTTCATCATGTTGTCCTTCAGGTAAAACTTTACCGTGGTAAAAAGCTTGGGGAACTCCCTCCACATATCTTTGCCATTGCTGAATCCTGCCACTTCAACATGAAACGCCATCTTAGGAACCAGTGCTGCATCATCAGGTCGGATTATTTCACCTTTAAAGAAGCCTGATGGGCAGGATCGCTGAAAACAGGCAATGAGAATTTCAAGTGTCGTTTCTCTCTCAAAGTGGAGAATCTGGAGCGGGCAAAACTGAAAGCTCCAAGTTGATCTTGCAGTACTTGGCAGCAATCAGCGGTGAGCTCTCCGAACAGCAGATTGAAAAACAGATCTTGGAGTCTAACCCAATATTGGAAGGTACTGCAATACTCATTAAGTCCAATGTCCTTCTCAAGAATCTTGCTTTTTACGTTAAATCCTGCAGAGATGTTCCAATTACATCACCATGAAAAGTTGATAAATGATCAACAGTTGCCTGTGCTGAAACCTGTTTTAATCTCAACTTTGCAAGCTTTTGGAAATGCTAAGACCATCCGGAATGACAACTCCAGTCGTTTTGGAAAATATCTGGAGATCTTCTTCAATGAGGGTGGAGTGATTGAGGGCGCTCGCGTGGTGCAATACCTGTTGGAGAAATCTCGCGTCTGTCATCAGGTGAGGCAACTATCTTAACAAAGCCACATACACACAAACTCTCACTGGTACAAGAGAAAACACATTGCTGAAGAGAATGTTGATAGCGGACAGATAATGTCACCTGTAAATGGGCAATCATAAACCCTCCATATGTATCAGCTGACATCAGGCCAAAATCTCTTGGTTTCTTATTTATATTGTTGGTCCATCTTCACGTCGGTATGTTTTTATTTATTTGCAAATAATTGACAAATATTGTTTTTTTAATGCCTTGTTTTCTTTGATGATGCAGTGTTAATGGGTGAACAAACATGCCATTTATTTTTTCTTGTAAAAGTGATGGCCAGCAAAATATCTCACAAAAGTGGGTACACTTTGCTACAATGTAAAGTAGTCACTGTACAGCTTGTATATACCTGTGAATGTACTGCCACCCTCAAAATGAGCATGTCCAAATTGAACCCTATTAGCCATTTCCCTCCCCGGTTTTATCAAACTTGTTAGGGAACATGTGTGTTAAATTTGGTGTTTGCGCTAAGTTTAACTCATTCACTGCCATTGACGGCTATAGACGTGAAAAAATCCTTTAAACTATTCATATTAGCTTAAAACTTTTTCCCACTTTTGTTAACAAAGAGTATGAAAACCTAGAAAAAAAATGTATAGTACATTTAGAACAGATATAAAATTTGTGATTAATCGTGAGTTAACTATTGAAGTCATGTAATTAATTACAATTGAAAATTTTAATCACCTGACGACCCTAATTTTTTATCTTTTCTTTTCTTAAAAAAAAAGAAAATATTATTAAAAAAATGTCTAGGTTTTCATACTCTTGTTAACAAAAGTGGGAAAAAAATATATAGAAATAGTTTAACAGAATTTTTTACGTTTATAGGCGTCAATGGCAGTGAATGAGTTAATTCGGCAAGCCATGGCAATGAACTCCGAGGATCTGAAAAAAAAATTTGTTACTCTACAAAAGATGATTTATCATAACTGCACTATTGAGCAAATTGTTAGCATCCTCAAACAGGAGGTGTAGGTGCACAACGTCTCTTAAAACATCCACCAACACCATGATGTCATAATTGTGGAGTTGAGGAGGATTCTGGTGGCAATGTGTGTGACTTACCGGTAGGTGAACTCCAAACCTGAGAGTGTTAAGGAAGTGCTACACATTAATGGTGGCCCTACAAAAAAAACGGACACTTTTGGGCACAATTTGGACTTTCCACTTACAGGTGTACTCACTTTTACAAATGTTTACTGCTATACCAGCTCTAAAGACACTATTTTACAGTTGTAGCAAAATCTCCTTTCAGTGTTATAAAAATACAAATAGAATACAATATTTACAAAAATATGAGTATTTGACTCAATTTCTTTAAAAAAATAAAATAAAATAAATCCACATTTGTCTAAAAGCAATATCGAATCAAATACATTTTGTTCTTGGGGGCCGAAACATGCCCAGAGACTCAGGACACTTAGCACACATATAAAGCCTAGCAAAAAAAAAATATATATACTGTATATATTTTCTTCACCTCAGGCCCAGGAAGAGCGAAACTATCATATCTTCTACTGCATGCTGGCAGGAATCACAGCAGAGGAGAGGAAGAATCTGCATCTAAAAAACGCACAAGACTACATATTCCTAACCAAGGTATGATCATGTCAACAGACAACTTATTTTATTTTTTTTTTTAAATACTTTTGCCTTCTAAGGTGCATATTTTTTCCATGTGCAGTCATTGGCAATTTCCTCATGAAATAATTTTTTCCCATTGAGATTCATAATATTTGGAATCATTTATTACACAGTCAGAACTTTCACCACGTGCTGACCATTAGTAACTTAGTTAACTGCCATACTACTATATTACAGGGGGACTGTATCACATGTGAAGGAAGGGAAGATGCAGAGGACTTCAGGCGTATTCGATCAGCTATGAAAATTCTGATGTTCTCCGATCAGCAGTGTTTTGAAATTCTCAAGCTGCTTGCAGCTATATTACACATGGGAAACGTCTACTTTGAAGGCAAGTGCCATTTTACATATGTTGTTGTCATAATTATCAAACGGGGACAAAATAAATTCATGAACCTGTCATTAGTGTGTAACCTATTACAGCTGCTGAAACTTATAAATGGATGAAAATAAGTGCACAAAATTTATTTAGCAAGGTAAATGTAAAAAAAAAAAAAAAAAAGCAATATTTTAAAGCATTCCATTAAAAAAATGTCTGTGCCATTTTAATCCAAAATACTTAGGCCTCTAAATTTGACCCAACAGTGCTCATAGTAATGAACATACGCTACGACCACCTTGGTAGGATTTTGGAAAAGGCCACCGATGACCCATTGTAAAAGTTGAACTAACATTGATGCCATCGTGTTCTGTAATTTTCTGCAGCAAACACGCAAAATAACTTGGAAACCAGTGATGTCAGCAAATCGGACCATTTTAGCATTGCAGCGTCACTGCTAGAGGTTTGTCTTGTCTTATCACCATCCAGAGCTGGGGCCACATAAGTGCTGCATCAACAAAGATTTATCTTTTTTTTTTCCTTTTTTTTATTCCTTATTTTCTTGTGCATGTTTCCTACAGGTCCAGAATTCTATGCTGGCGAACAGCTTGACCCATCGTTCCTTTATGACCAACAGAGAGAGGGTGACCAAACCTCTTGACTGTGAGCAGGCCTCTGCATCTAGGGACGCATTTGTCAAGGTCTGATTTGCTAACTTAGAGTCACATCTTTTTTTTTTTCTTCCCCATTTTCTTCAACTGAGTTGATGAGCTCCATTAAATAGTGCTTTGTCACCCTCTTGTGTTATCTACATGCAATTGTAAACCTTTTGGTCAAGGCTTCATTTACTAGTAAAATAATTATATTAATTTATAATCAATAAAAAAAATTATAGTGAGAAACACAATGTGAGTTTGGACCCATTCTAGACTCCAACTTTGTGCGACCAGTTTGAGAAGGCAAGTTTCAGTTGCAGCATGCCCATGCCCCAGTACGCAGAATAGGAGGTGTGTTAGAAAATATATATTTCAAACGCAAAACATATTTCAAACGCAAAACATATTTCAAACATCTACAAGCTTTCCCCTTCAACACGGGTTGGCTTATCGACCAGCACATCTAACGAGAGAATCATGTGGCATTTGCTTCGTTCAGTGCACGAGACGAGGCAAGAGTTGTGAGATGATAACTTGTGGTTACTTCACCATGACAATATGCCTGCGGAAGTGGGTTAGACTACATGGGGATTACTTGGAAAAGGAAAATCTTATATTTATTTTGGTGACGCCTGCCCTGGAACTTTTCTGATATGTCTCTTATGGACTCTAGAGGCATGGTTGGACAAGTTTGGCTTGGCAGAACTTGAGATCCTATAGACCTCAACAACACAATCACATTTGTGACAGTGTAGAACATAAAGAATGAGCCAGATCTTCTCATCCTACATCTTAGTCCTCAGACATGCAGTAAATGTTCTTGCAGACGAGAAAATTCCCTTTTAGCATGTGTGAACAGGTGTCATAATTGTACATTACTGATGACTGACTAATTGAATGTGATGTGTGTGTCTCATCTCTCAGGCAATCTACAATAAACTCTTCATCTGGATTGTTGGGAAAATCAATGGTGTCATCCACAAACGTATCGCTGACAAGCCCAAATCATTCTATTTGTCAATCGGCCTGCTTGACATATTTGGCTTTGAGAACTTCCAGATCAACAGGTCTTAAGACTTTACACCACTACTTTGCATGCACAATAATATCATTTCATAAAATTCACCTCCAGAACTGAACAAAAGTCACTTTCTCTCCAGTTTTGAACAGTTGTGCATAAACTTTGCAAATGAGAAGCTGCAGCAGTTCTTTGTGGGTCACATCTTCAAGCTGGAGCAGAAAGAATATCTGAAAGAAAATATTGTGTGGAATCACATCAACTTTGGTGACAATCAGAAGATCCTGGATCTTCTGGCCGGGAAACCCTGTAACCTGCTTGCTCTGATCGATGAAGAGAGCCATTTTCCAAAGGTGATGTTGTCCCGTATCAGCAGGATGATTCCACTGTAATATTTTCGGTCATGTTAAACATTTGTGCCTGTTATTATTGTGCTATATGGCAGGGTTCAGATCTGACGATGGTTGGCAAAATGAATCAGCAGCATCACGGCGACAAGACCTTTATCCCTTCTAAGAGGGAACATGACACTGACTTTGGGATTCACCATTTTGCAGGCGTTGTTTATTATGACTCCAAAGGTAGGCAAACATATTTCCAGTCTAAATCCAACGAATAAATGAAGGCTGTGTCTTGTGCCAGCAGTGAGTACAAATACTGTACTCATTCGTAAAGGTTTTTGTGAAACATTAGATTTAAAAATTAATAGATCTCCATAGTAATTATGTTTTAGCTTTGGAAAATACTGCGATTGGCTAGCAACCAGTTCAGGGTGTACCCCGCCTACTGCCCGAAGCCAGCTTGGATAGGCTCCAGCGCCCCCCGCAGCCCTTGTGAGGATAAGCGGTTAAGAAAATGGATGGATGGATGGATGGATGGATGGATGGATGGATGGATGGATGGATAGCATTGAAAATAGTTTCCCTGTTAGACCTTCTACATACGGGGATTTTAACCATTTTAGAAATACACAAAAAGATTTTGATGACTGCCTCTGTTAATTTAAATATAACAGTCTTTTAGTCATTGTGTTGAGTTTTTCCCAACCAGCCAAGGCACATATGTTAAATTACAAAAATAGCACGGCACACAATCTCACAAATGTCATAAAAGCATTTATAGTATTTTGAAATGATAATGATCTTTAATCAATTTTTCATAAATATACTGAGAAATCTGGATCTGTTTAGTTGTACAATGACACTGACAAGAAGACTGGGCGAGTACTGATACCAGGTATTGGTATTGGGCCGATACCAGGCCTTGTTTCACGATATTGTATTAGCAACAGATACCAGTATCGGTCACAGTCTTGGGGCCGTTTAACGATCAAGAACTACAAATTAGAAGAATACTAAATTGCAATTAATTTAATTCAATTTTAAGGAAAAATGCTATATTGGAATGTAGAGGTCTTCCTTCAAAATTATCTACCTTTTTTTTGTATCAAAAGCACTAGTAGTGTCTACGCTTGGTATTGGTGATTACTTGAGTTGCGTGTTCGTACTGGTATCGATCTGAAAAAAGTTATTACTGATTTATTAAAACATACCAAAGAGTGCCTACTCGGACCAGTTAACAAATTAATAAATAGAGCCCACAATTGTTTTTCTTACTTTGAAGGGTTCCTTGAGAAAAATAGAGACGCTGTAAGCTCTGACATATTCAAGATGGTTGACACGTCCACCAACAAGCTGCTTCAACAGATTTTCATGGCAGAGCTTCCATTGAATGGACTGAGAGTGACAAATAACAAGAAGGTCATGATCACACCCAGGAATTCCATGCGGGTATGAAAGCATCCTTGATTTGGAATGAAAAGTAGATATTTGACAACACTTCCCTCTTCACTGTCCCATTTACGCTGCGTTATTGTTCCTACAGTCCGTTACTGACAGCCGCAAGCAAGTGCCAACCCTCAGCGGTCAGTTCCGGCAGTCTCTGGACGCCCTCATGAAGGCTCTCACTGTCTGCCAGCCATACTTTATCCGCTGCTTCAAACCTAACAACAACAAGAAGTCTGAGGTGCATTTCTGCTTTCATTCATTTAAAGTCTTTTCAATGGAAATGATCATCTTTGCATAAGTGGGAATAGTAGATAGATTCCTCCCTGTGCCATCTCTTTGCATTTCTTTTGTAAGTGTGACTTTAATCACTTTTTTTTCCATCTGCTGTTACACTAAAACAACGTCGTCATACTGTGTTGTATGAAAAAGCAGTTCAGTTCATTTCTTGTAATTTTGTGCTTAATTGTTCTCAAGATGTTTTGCAGTTACTGATGCAAAATGCTGTACTAAAGACCTTTTTGTTCTGCCACTCCAAGGAATTTGACCGAGAACTTTGTATGCGTCAGCTGAGATACTCCGGCATGATGGATACTATCCGCGTCAGGAAACTGGGGTATCCCGTTCGCCACACCTTTGAGGAATTCTTGTCTCGCTACAGAGTGCTCTTGAAGACAACCATCTGTGACCCCAAAACTGTTAGTCATGTTATGGTCCAGGGAATAATTACATGGAACACATTTTACTGCTAATCTATAATCAGGATCAGCATGATTGTTTAACCTGTAGTATACACCTACTTACAACTTCATCATTAGGCTCATCTGCTCTGCTCAGATCCAATGTAAGAATTCTGCCAAAATTGCAGTCTTTACATCGATACTAAATTCTCACTTTTGAAATTTCTTTACAGCTTTTGTTTTGAATGTAATTAGATTGAGCAAGTTTACCTAATGGAGTGGCCAGTGAGTGTATGTTTGTACTTGATGTAACATTTGCCATGGATGAATGGAAGCATCGGCTTCTTGTCAGTATTCATTAATTAAATATTCTCTTCACAGAACACAGCTGCTGCCTGTTGTGACGCCATCTGCCAGACGGCGTTTGTATCACCTGACGAGTGGAAAATTGGGAAGACCAAGATTTTTCTGAAGGTTCTAAAAAAAATTCATTTAAAGCTGCTCTATGTAGCAATTTGACCAAAAATATATTTACAATAGCCTTTTTGTTTGACCATTTACAACTCCAACATTTTCTAATTAGCAGATTAACACCTTAGCTCTTCACAATGTGTGTTCCTGCAAGCCTCTGGCCAATAGTTTTCAGGCTGGATTTGGGTTTGAATTTCCCACCCTCTAGTGTGTAGTGACTAAGGGAGTGTGAAATTTCATTTTTCGGTCACACGTGGCAGTAGTGATTCGAAATTCAATATCCTGCATTGAGCATCTTCATTAACACGTTTTGTATTGATTAGTTATGGCAATGATTTGACAGTATTTTCTCTCACTGGTAAAATTGTTTGCTCCAAAAATATATTCATCTACATCTGAGGCATTTTTTGCTTTTCAGTTATTCAGACCCCACTCATAGCTATTTTTTTTTTAAACCTGGCAATCTATTGCAGTGATTTCCTGGACAGACCCAGAGACTGGAAATAGTTTTTTTTTTTATCTTCCAGGATGCTCATGATGCTATCCTAGAACGCCTGAGGGAAGAAGAACTCAGCATGAAAGCTCTTGTGATCCAGCGATTCATGCTGGGATACAAGCACAGGTGCAATTTAATTCTAAATATAGCTCATAAATGATAATGTGAACTGAGGCAGCTTTGACTGACAATACCAGGTACAAACAATATGGTTATTCGTGCAGATTGAAATTTACTAATGTAATATTTTGTCCCGCTCAGGTTAAAAAATCGTGTTAAAAAAAAAAGAAAAGAAGCCTGCTACAGTGATATGTATTGGATCTCATTGGCTTGTTATCTAAAAGTTGTGGCCAGTGAGCTTACATTACAGTTGCAGCATTATTGCTCTGCCTCTTTTATAGAAAGTATTTTCTGAAGAAGCGGAGGGCGGCTGTGGTGTTGCAGAAAAACTGGAGAGCTTACTGGGAAAACAAGGCAGGAAAAAAAGTACGATTTTGAACATAGCATCTGACATTCTGCTTTTATTTAGGCACCGGCAGTAAAACTGTTTCAAATCATTTTTCCTCCCACTCTTGCTCTGAATAGCTCCTGCAAGGTTTTGAACGCCTGGTGTCAAAAATACGTGGTCGGAAGCTTCAGTCCCTGTATCAAAGGCAACGAGCAGCACTACTCACTTTACAGGCACACGTATGTAATCAAGATAATGTTTGGCCAGATTATGTAGCAATTTGCTGAAGTTTACGTTTGTGATGGCACCATGACATCACATTTTCAAGAGACTTAATGTTTTCGATAGTTTGGCACTTGAACACAATTTGGGGAAATTGCGCTTTACTCATAGAACAGACAATTTTAACAGTATGTTTTTACCTCTACCAAACATACAAGGCAGGAATTAATCTTGCTACCAGCATAACTCAAAAAATGACAAACAGTTTTCCTCAAAAGGTTTTTGTATGTGTCTGGAATGGGCCAAAGCAGAACCCTTTGTAGTTTTCTGTGGATTCAGATTGACATTTTTTTTTTACCGGTAAGTTATTATTTACCATCTTTAAACCTACGATCTATGGAAGATAACGGGTATTATCGAGACCTTCAGGATACAGATGTCTTAACATCTTGCAAAATTTAAAAGTAATGTGTTTTGTTTTGATCTAAAGCAGCATAAAACATAATGTACTCAATGTTCATACATTAGTATGAATTGATAAGTAATCACTGAGACAATGTGTAGGTCCGAGGTTACCAGGCAAGGAAGAGTTGGAAGCAGAAGAGAGAAGCAGTCATAATTCTGCAAGCTTACACCAGAGGACTCCTGGCAAGACAATTATTTACAGGAATGAGGGTTGTGGTAAGTACTGAAAATCTTGATGTAAAAATAATAGGCATTGTATGTTTTCAATGCTCCATGTACCACTTATACAGGGTCTCCGGGGCATGCATGCACCGGATGCACCGCACACACCGGATGCACCGCACACACCGGATGCACCGCACACACCGGATGCACCGCACACACCGGATGCACCGCACACACCGGATGCACCGCACACACCGGATGCACCGCACACACCGGATGCACCGCACACACCGGATGAACCGCACACACCGGATGCACCGCACACACCGGTTCAACCAGAAGAGCATGACACTGAAGATTATATTGGCTTGGAGCTTCAGCGCCGACTAGAAGAAGTCATCATACAGGCTCAGCAAGATAATGAGGAGCTTGAGCCAATCACTGAGATGGATTTGGCCGAGAAGAAAAGAAATGTCCTGCCCATACCTATTGTGACAGTTACAACATGTGAAGAATTGGAATCAAAGGAAATGGAGGTTTGATAATAGCTTTGAAGAAAATTGTCATATTGATCAAGCAAATATGCTTAAAACTGTTCAACCTAACATCTGTTTATTTGAACTCTATAGAAAGCAGAGACCACGTCTGAGATAAGCATTACAGCTTCAGACAGAACAACCCCGACTCTATCGCTCTACGAAGAGGAAGATGATTTTGAAGATTTCAATGAAGAGTTTTCATTCTACAGGTTCAGCATTCTTCACTTCCAGAGTGATGTGAGCCACACACATATAAATCACAGACTCAGGAAGCCTCTTCTGCAACACGACGACGAGAGCGACTCATTGGTGAGTAGTAAAACATGTGGGCATGCGTACTTCATTTTCCAGGACATGTCTCTATTTGGACATCACCTGTCATTTCTATACAGGCCTGTCTGACCGTATGGTGGATTATATTACGATTCATGGGGGACTTACCAGAGCCCAGATCTCAGGATGCGACTTCTCAGGCCTCTATCAGCATTTCTCGCAATCTGCCTCACAGGCAGGGCAGGAGGCTGAGCAGCCTGGTGGGACTTGACCAGGTAAGTAAGGAAGAACGGGAAACTTTTATTTTTAACTTTTGTAGTGAGTTTAACCGCAATTGTGGGGTGTTCATTTAAAGGGGAAGTCAAATTGTCTTTACAATAATGTTCTATGCAGCCCCACTAGTCTAAACATGATATTCTGATTAATATTGTGTTTGTGGAATATGAATTAAACAGCAAAATCCAGCCGTTTTTATCCATCTGAGCGGGCGGCCATTTTACTACTTATTGTCGACTGAAATGGTATCACAGTTGCTCAGGTCTCAGGTAGCGATCAATCAGGGCTTACCTGTTTTCTGGGTGTGGTCTTGTGGCGTTCATAAGGTAAGCCGCGATTGGGGCCTGGGGCACTGTGATGTGCAAAATGGTCGTTCCCCCTAGGATGGATGAAAACAGGTGGATTTTCCTGGTTAGGTCATATTCCACAAACACAATATTAATCAGAAGGCCGTGTTCTAACTAGTGGGGGCTGCAAGAACATATAGGTTTGTTTTGTTTTGAGTTCCCCTTAAAAAAAAAGTATCTTTAATGCTGAGCATTATTAATTATACTCCAGACTGAATGTAAAACCCTCTGAAGCGTTTTAAATCACTGGACACTAAATCTGTCCAAAAAAGAAAAGGATATCATATTCTGGCTATAATCGTATTACAAATGTCCATCATTGCTGTATTAATACAATTTGGTATTTTTTTTTAGAAAATACTCAGGAAGAACAAGAAAAAGCAAGGAAACAGGAAACCCTCTGCTATTATTGAGGAGGTTAGTCTTCATGCTCCCACATTTATTGTGTTTTTGTTTCAAATTTAATCATTTCCATTGTCTCCCAAACCAGCCGGACAGCTTCACAGAAGATGAGGGTGTTTTGATTGGAGAGGGGCCTACATTGGACAGGCAACTTTCTCCTCTGGAAAAACTGCACATTATTGTTGGATTTGCACTATCCAAACGAGACATAAGGTGAGAATATAACCTATCTACATATTAGCTTCAACAGGACAAGATGTGGATTAGACAAATTTAATTTAGCCCTCCAAACCAGACAGGCACAAAAAAAAATCCTGAATGCCTTTATTGTTTATTATTTCCAAATGTATATATGAGTCCTCACTTGAGCATTTTGATTCACTGTGTTTCTCCCAGAGATGAGATTTACTGTCAGATCTGTAAGCAGCTGATTGACAATAAAAACAGAACAAGCCGTATGCAAGGATGGACCTTACTCTCCATCTGTCTGGGGATCTTTCCCCCGACAGACCTCTTCATCAAGGTCAGCTTCTGCCAATTTAGTTTTTGAAATTGCAGTGCGTGTGAACTCTGAGATTTACTGCCGGAAAAGGCCATATTTTATCAACTGGAGGCGAAAGCTGGATTTATACTGCAGGTACAATCCCACCAAAAATTCACGAGTAACAAGTATCAACACTGAGCAGTGGCAACGTGGAAATAAACAGCAATACATTCATAATGTAATATTTTATTGGTCTGCACACTTGTCCCAGGTCAGTGATTGAGTATTTCAGTGATGTTAAAGGCAAAGTCAACCCAAAAATGTTCATTACAATAAACAATGTTCTATGCAGCCCCACTAGTCTAAACACAGTATTCTGATTAATACCGTATTACGTGAGTGGAATGTGAAGTAAGCAGTAAAATTGACATGTTTTCATCCCTCTCGGGGGCCATTTTGCCTTGTACAGCCACTTGCTTTCGACTGAAAATGAGCTCACAGTGACTCAGAGCTCAGGTAAAAAACAGTCACAGCTCACCTGTTTTCTGAGTTTGGTCATGTGACATTTTCTAGTTGAGCCACAGTTAGTCGTTACCTTAACTCAACTGTGAGCAACTGTGATGTAATTTTCAGTTGACAGCAAGTGGCAAAATGGCGGCCCCCTGAGATGGGTAAAAATGGGTGGATATTGCTGCTAATTCACATTCCACAAACACAATATTAATCAAAATACCATGTTTTAAATAGTGGGGCTGCATAGAACATATTATCGTAATTTAAAAAAATTGAGGTGACTTCCCTATTTGGGAAATGGCCTGATTTCGGTGTGAAGGCACGTAACTTATTTGGGGGGTTATATTTACGTTGCCACAATGCATATCCAGCTTGTGTCACTTGAACCATGAAGTGTAAATCCAGCTTCATGTGCAAATGTTGCTCAAGGCACGAGCAGAATAGTGATGGCATCAAAGCACTGTGATGATTACTGATATCAGAACTGGTAATTTGGCATTTGGGATGAAACTGCCAACTCCATGACTGTTGGTTAAAATGTGTGGAAGAATAGGGAAACATATTTGATGCACAATGGTGTGTCTCTATTACTTAGTGAAGGATGAAGAGCATAACACTTGGACTCTCAATCAAAATGATTCAGAAGTCAAATTAAAGTTTAATTATCCCTGTTCATGTACGACTTGAGTAAAACATTCTTTAACTACCGGTAGCTTCCCTACTGCAGGTTTAGACTCTTTTTTTTCTTCTCTTAACTGATTACTTTATTTGTGTGTTATTTCACTTTTACACACAGTATTTGGAGACCTTTATCCACAGGGGGCCAAATGGCTACGCAGAATATTGTAGTGAGCGCCTGCGTCGCATTAAAGCCAATGGAGAGCGAAAAGAGCTGCCCTGTTGGCTCGAATTACAGGTACATATACTGGCTTGTGTTGAGCTGTTTAATTGTGGAGGTTGGCAAAAGTCTTCATTCATTAACAGGTTACGAAAAGAGAATCCGTAAAGAGTCATTAAAGTTGTATCCTTTTCCCTGTTGACAGGCTGTCAAAGCTTTGGAGCCTATAGAAATGACGGTGACTCTGACAGATGGCAGTAATGTCAGCCTGCAGCTGGACTCAGCCTCCACCTCTGCAGAGGCCTGTCAAGCTGTGGCTGACAAGATTAATCTGCGAGACACATATGGATTCTCCCTCTACATTCGTCTCTTTGATAAAGTGAGCTTTACTTCCCCTGGTAAATAGGAGAGGGATTTTACTGAAGGCAGGCTTTGCTAAATCTCATATCAACCTTAAGAGGGACAGCACACACTAAGCATTTTGACCTTTTGACTCCAGATGTGGTCTCTGGGCAGCTGTGGGAAGCATGTGTTGGATGCTGTGTCTCAGTGCGAGCAGGAGAGGAGGCGACAGGGCAAGCAGGAGAAGGACACGCCTGTGCAGTTCACAGTCCGCAAAGAGCTCTTCACGCCCTGGCACAACTGCTCTGAAGACTCCATCAGTACCGACCTCATCTACAAGCAGGTCATTCAGTGCATCAAGTCAGGAGAGTACATTAGTGAGAAGGTGAGACTTTATACACAGTACATTATAAAACAGTATTACTGTATAAAAACTACAACCGCAATAAACATATTTTAGATTAATTAACAACTCAGGCTATGTGAACCATAACAGAGCGTTATATGATGTCTGTCAAGTGTATATGTGAACACTTTTAACATGTTTAACAAGCTAATACTAGCAAATTGTTTCCTGTGTATGTTTCATATTGTGACCATCAAACCCAAAACAAATCTTTATATACTATACAGTAGTCACTAAAATGGCATTGCACCCTTCAGGAGGATGAATATATCCAGTTGGCAACAAAACACTATTATATCCAGTTTGGCTCATCATACAGCAAAGAGAATGTGCAGAGGGTGGTTGAGGACTGCATTGCTATACCTTTGATTGAAAACAAATCTATGGCCAAATGGATCCAACTCATCAGCTCAGCATACTTACAGGTAAGAGACGAATGTACTTCCTGCAGGGGAAATCCCTAGGGGATTTGGTGCCCTAGGCGAAAGTGTAAATTGTAGCAGACCTTTGTTGAAATTTTGTGTCTTAACTTGACAGGGTGCTTACATAAAGGGGACCATGAGCACAGAGAGCGTGAAAGGAGAACTTGTTGATTGTGCTCGAGTGGAATGGCCAGTCCACTTCTCCAAGCTTTATGATGTTACAATGGTGTCAGGTTAGTCAACATGCAGACCATTTTACACAATTATTGCCGCTACCAGTTGAAGTTTACTGTCGAGTAAGGCTGCAAGTTATGATTATTTCAAAAATCGATTAATCTGTTGATTATTTTTGTCTATCAATCAGATTAAAAACATTTAATTTCCATTCTTTAATTAAAAAATATGACACTATTTCAAATTGACAGTGCAGAAATTGCACAAGCATAAAGTGTAATGATTCAGTTGCTGATTCGGTCTCTGTCAGAGTAATACGCAACGCAAATTTGAGTTTGACTGTATTTTGATTCAACACAGAGAATCAGTCCACATTCATGGAGGACTACAGAAATCAGACTGTTTCTTGTTGAGAAGCAGAAATTACGAGCATTTGTACCAATTAAAAAATGTATATAAATGATTCATGTATTGATTCATTTGATAATCAAATAGTTGTTGAGTTATTAATGCACATTTACTACCAAGATAAACATCAAAGATAATTCTACATCTGCATTTAAAACAACCTCATAAGTGTGCTTTAAGTATGCCATCTTAACGCTAACACACAATGCAAATGACCAGTTTGGCTACCAAATAACATCCATGTCTAGGGGTGTTTGAAAAAAACGATTTGGCAATATATCACCATATTACAGCGCGCAATTCTCGAATTGATTCGATATGCGGCCGAATCGATTTTTAAACATAATTTTTTTATGGGAATATTCAGCAAATCGTCTTACTTAGGGTTAGGATTCACACATTAAGCATAGAAGAATGTTATAGTAATGGAACATTAGGCCTTAATATTTTATTTCGGTGCTGTTCAAACATGAAACAGACACCTGTTTGTTAAACGCAGTGGCTCAGTTATAAGCCTGAATTTTCAGATAAATACATTTCCATACAAATCTTGCAGTGTACATGTACAAATTTACTGATTAGTATTTTCTAAATTTGAGTTTAAAAAAATCGCAATAATCAATTTATAAATTTGTATTGGGATTAATCGGTATTGAATCAGGTTGTGACCTATGAGTCGTGATACGAATTGAATCGCCAGGTACTTGGCAATTCACACCCCTATCCACGTCGCAGTTATAACCCTTTTAAACAATGTATTTTTTTTAACACATAACAGTGCAGCAACACATGTAGGTTACCGGTAATATTACTGCAGCTTACTGAGTCAGTTACGAAACACTTCATTGTGGTTGTCGTCTGTAATATACTGCACCCTGATAGCGGAAGCACATACAGCAGGAGGTACAATGCGGGGATGGAACGGATGAATGTTTTTTTCATTCATTTCAGTGAGAAAAGATGATTTAGTGTTTGAGTTGTGAGTGTAGTCATCCTGATGAATAAAACACCACTGTATGTCCACAGGGCCTACTTTGCCCAAAAGTAGGTTTGTTGTGGCTGTAAACTGGAGTGGCATCTTCTTCATGGATGGAAGAGACAAGAAACTCCTTGAGCTGCCTTACCTGGAAGTAAAAGAAGTCCAAAAATTGAGGTATGGTTCATGTTTTCCACCTTTGGGGCTTGCGTTATCAATTTTGGTCAATCAAACTGACTTATTCTAATGATGGCCTTTTAAGTGACCGGTCGGTGAGTGTAGCCACAATTAGAGGTGAATATGTCCTAATGTGTGGCGAAGCTGATGACATGGCTGCACTTGTAGAGCAAAACTTGAGTGGACTACGAGCCCGCTCGGTGTTTGCACTCGCTAAGCAGGATTCCAATAAATCAGGTAGGAGTCGACGGCATTTTTAGTAACCTACAAACATGAATAACTTCCTATGTGCTACTCCCTTCAACAGATGACCCCATGTTCTTGGTCTGTAAAGAAGGCGACCTTTTGTTGATAGAAAAGGATTCCTCTGGCAAGAATGTGTTCAATGCTACAAATCAGAAGACAAATATCAGTGGTGCTGTCTATAAAGATGGAGTGCAGTTCCTCCCAACTCTCAGCAAACCCACTGATGACATGCTGGTATTGTAAAATGACGGATATCTTATTTGGCCAAGAAGATGGCAAACAGTACGAAGCATTGGTGTAGAAAGTGGTCTACAAATGAATCCTCATTTTTGTTTCATTGACCCTATCAGGAGCTGCTCACTCCGGGCCAGAGGAAAACACAAAGTGGGCCCCAAAGAGAGGAAACAGTTGCTCCTGTCTCTTTAAAAGAGTTTGCGCTCGACAATTTTCGGTGATATGTCTTTTATTTTTTAATTACTATACAGACACTATACACTGTTCTTCAACTGCTGGATAAATATGTTCAGATTTATTTACAGTGTGTTTAAGCGAGTACAGCTTAAAGTCATAATTAGAGTGCATATTTGAATGAAAAACTTCTCGGGCACAAATATAATATAAAGAAAAGGGGGGGAAAAGTATGTTGGTAACTGAGTGTGCTTTCTTGTGGCGCGTAATGACATTCTTAAACCCACTACACAAACTAGGCCATTGGGCATTGCAATTTAAAGGGGAAGTCAACTTAAAAACGAATTCTTGACAATAATATGTTCAATGCAGACCCACGAGTCTAAATACGGTATATTGGTTAACCCATTCACTGCCATTGACGCCTATAAACGTCAAAAATGTAAGTATGACAACCTAGACATTTTTTTAAATAATCTTTGGGGGAGAAAAGATTACTAAAAATTAGAGGTGTTAGGCACTAATTTTTTTAATTGTAATTAATCGCATTACTTCAATAGTTAACTCACGATTAATCACAAATGTTATATCTGTTCTAAATGTACAATAAAAAAAATTCTAGGTTTCCATACTCTTGTTAACAAAAGTGGAAAAAAATGTTAAACTAATAGAAACAGTTCAAATTATTTTTTTACGTCTATAGCCGTCAATGGCAGTGAATGAGTTAATATTGCGTTAGTGGAGTATGAGTTAACCTTTATCAGTATCAGAAGGCGGACGTTTTGTCACTTGCTGTCGAGTGAAAATAACATCACAGTTGCTCAGGTCTCAGGTAACAACCAATTACAGCTCAGCTTCAGAAAACAGGTGAACTGTGATTGGCCGCTATCTGAGCCCTGAGCAACTGTGATGTCATCTTCAGTCGACAGCAAGTGGCAAAATAGCCGTCCCCTTAGATGGATAAAAATGGCTCGATTTTGCCACATAACTCATATTCCACAAATGTAATATTGATCAGAATGTCCTGTTTACAGTGAGGTCACCTATAATATATTATTGTCAAGAAATGTTTAAGGTTGACTTCCCCTTTAAACACACACAAATATAATTGGGAACATGTACACATGATATTTCACAGCAAAACATGCTGTTTAAAAAAGATATGCAGCTTTCCTGTTGAAAAAAAAATCTGTTGTATAACCACTGTTTCTGAGAACTGCTTCATATTTGTGTTGCCTTTAGTTGACCAACTTTAATTTAGTAACTAGTACAATACGCAGTCTGTTTGTATTTCTTGGTATTGCCTCAGTGTTTTTGAATGTCACTCCACAAGTTCCTTTCGCCCTCTCACAAGGCAATAATGACCTCCTCAGATGGTCTGATGTATTCAAAATGATCCCAGAAATGTGGTGAATAGCTCCACAGGGGGCCAGAAACATCCCCACGTCACGATACTCGGCTACCATGTTTTAATGTCTTGACAGTGTACTGTAGCCTGAATTCAACGTTTGTGGGTGATTTTGCTCAGTTGCCCTGTGCTGGTATGTCAGTTCCAGAAGTTGGTCGACTCCATGCAACACAGTTGTGAAGCACTTCTAAGATTTACTCGATTATATTGGTGTCTGCCTGTACCCAAAATGAATGTTTAAATGTCTGTGTAACCCCTCCTCACTGTGACAGACCTCTAGGTAAAGAAAGGCTGTGGGTGTGTTCAAGAGAACCGCTGAAGCAGCCACTAATGAAGAGTCTGGTCCGCAACTCTGAGCTGAACTACCTCGCCTGCAACGCCTTCACTGATATCCTCTTAACCAACTGCTGTTGCAACATCTGTTTTAATGACAGCACAAGTATCTTACACTGCAGATTGTGTTGCAAACATTCATTTTCAATATTTTGGTAATTCTGACTACAATATGAGCGAGTCCTTGACGTGGTTGCTACCCATTTTGAAGTACATGGGCGACTACCCCATCAAACAGGTTCGCAGTCCGTTAGAATTGACAGACCAGATATTTGGCCCCGCTACGCAGCACGAGCCTCTGCAGGATGAGATCTACTGCCAGATCATGAGGCAGATGACCAATAACAGCAGCAGGTAGATGCGCCTGGGTGTTGTATTGCAACAATGTCACCAAATTCACCATTACATTGCTCTCTGCAGGCTGAGCATGGAGCGCGGGTGGCAGCTGATGTGGTTGTGTTCAGGCTTGTTCGTGCCCAGTCCGTATCTGATGAGACACACTCAGCGGTTCCTACAGTCACGACCCAGAGAACCCCTGGCTGCAGGATGTCTCCAGAGGCTGCAGCGGATGTGCAGGTCAGCCTGCAGTTGAAGATATCTGATTATATAGGGACATTTACATCTAATAAGATCCAATAGAAGAGAAGTATTTAAAATGTTCAAAGTTTTCAAATACTGTGGACCAGCAGTGTAATTTGGTATAGGTAAAGCAGGTGCAAATTAATATGTGGTAGATTGATGTAACGATAACGGCAATATCGTGATACCGCAATATTAAAACTGCCGCAATATCTGCGTCGCCATGTCACGATAGTAAGCAGCATATCTGTTAAAAAAAAAGTCAGGTTGGTTTCCATTTGTGCAGTTCTAGCACACTCTGGTGGGGTTTTTTTTGTGCAGTTAAATTTTCGCAAGGCATGTTTTGGCCCTTCTATATTTAAAATCCACACTAATGGTCAGATGGAGGGGAACGTAATATGCTTGTGAACTGAGTCAATTTGTGGAGGAACTCAATGTGTGCGTGCATTGGCAAGTAAGTGCCTCAATAATAAGTGTTATTAGAGATTGTATGTTGTTTATGTGCATTGCTGTTGTGTACAAAAGCACAATGTTGTGTGTTTTTAAGTATGAGCGCTTTTTTTTTTTTTTACAATATTGTCACTTTTTTTTTAACATCGCCAACCTCCCAACAATATCATGATAAATATTGTATCGTGATAATATCGTATGTTTGGATATCGTTTACATCCCTATTAATTATACAAACAATAACTGTTGACACTCTTTCATATTTTGGTTTCACGTTTACATTATAGGAGCTAGCGACTTAGCATGGTAGCCTACATGAAAACCAGAGAGGTGTCTATGGGTGAAAACAAGCGATTGTAAAGCTGAGAAAAGTTTGAAAATCAAACAAATATCTTGATAAAGCCACAGGTGTACAATCAGCATTCTGAACAGAAATGTTTTGATAACTGCAAAAACGGCCATCAGCAACCTGCAAAGGGCAGTAGCGAATGTATCACTATTTATGGTTTGCAGACACCTTTATAAACACAGGTAGAAAGTCTACACTGGATGATGCCAGTTATAAGCAAAAAGAATTGCATGACCAGACCAGAATTTGCCAATTCTGTACTGAGGGCTAGAAAGTTTCAAGTTGGCAATGTCGTCTTTAAACATTTGTCTCCTGTATGCTTTATTTGCTCAGTAAGGATCCCAGGAAACGTCCTCCACCTCTGGTTGAAGTAGATGCCATCCAGCAGAACAGCACCCTCATTTTCCATAAAATTCACTTCCCAAATGACACAAATGATGTAAGTGGCAAAACTCTCCCGTATATTTTGAGATTATCCTGGTTTTCACATTGAACTTCTATTGTTCTGATAGATTCCATATCCTTCTAGGCAATTTAAAGAAGAAAACACATTTTCTTTATTCCTTTGCATTTCGACTGAGATATGGTCTCTTCCTCCTCATGCTTTTACAGTTATTTGAGGTGACATCTACGACTACAATCCAAGAGCTGTGCTGCAGTATTGCTTCCCAGCTAAAGCTGAGCTCGCCAGATGGATATGG
Organism: Leptonotus elevatus; assembly: GCF_054856555.1. Classification (NCBI taxonomy): domain Eukaryota; kingdom Metazoa; phylum Chordata; class Actinopteri; order Syngnathiformes; family Syngnathidae; genus Leptonotus; species Leptonotus elevatus. The sequence continues at coordinate 39,300,604 of NC_141239.1, forward strand.
CCTCTATTTGAAAACAACTAATAAGGTATGCATTTCTTGATTTCCATGCAAGTTTGTTTATAACTGGACAAAGGAGTGCGAAGTACTTTCTAAAATGTTATGTAATCTTCTTTTAACTTCAGATGCTGAGCTTGACTGAGCAGACATATTTCTTTGACAGTTTACGGGAGGCATCGGAAATTTCAAAGAAAGGGAAAAAAGTGAGAGAAGGTAACGTAATAATTTCTATTTTATTAATTAATATGTTATTTCTCATCTTCTCTGTATTTCTAATTGACATTTTTCTTACCAGTCAATTTAGCCTACGCTCTGATTTTTAAGAGGAAGCTCTGGTTCAATGTTATGCCGGGAAAAGACTTGGTTGCGGACCTCACCTTCTATTTCCCACAGGTACCAAAACTTAACACCTGATTGCACTCTAAGTTGTAAGAAATTATTTTCAGCATGTGTAACTTACATGTTCTTAAACTCTGCCATAAAGGAGCTGCCAAAATACCTTCTGGGTTATCACAACTGCAGCAAAGAGGACATGATCAAGCTTGGCGGGCTGCTTTTCAGAGCCAAAGTGGATTCTGACAGATCACAGTTTGTCATGATCCCCAAAATGCTGACAGGCTTGGTCCCTGCTGACCAGATTAAAAGCGCGTCCCCTGAGGAATGGAAGAAGGTAAATGAGGATGGAAAGGGAGTGAAGACATACTCTTCACCTGGCGGTTTTCCATCCCATGAAAATGAGTCGTGTGTAATTTGGGTTCGTCTTGCAGCACATCATGACATCCTACAACAAGCAGAGTGGCATCACAGTGGAGGAATGTAAAATTGCCTTCCTGCAAGCCATATCAAGCTGGCCAACCTTTGGCTGTACCTTCTTTGAAGTGAAAGTAAGTTAGAAGGATGAAAGACAGATCCACAGGCAATTATAGTGGATATGCAAATTGCCTTGGCACACGTGGAGACTATTCATGATGACATTTCCGTTTTTGCAGCAAACATGTGAGTCGAGCTACCCAAGTATAATTTGGATTGCCATCAGCAAGCAAGGTGTAAGCTTAATCGACCCAAAGTCAAAGGTATGCACGCTAACTACCAGCAGTCACTGATGTTAGACAACTGGGACTTGCTCACACAATTAAAAAAAATTGTTTTTACTCAAAGCTATTTGACGGGGTTTATGTCAGGACGTTCACGTTTGTTTTGAATGGCAAACCTATCCAGTGATGCACTTATGGATCTTTTAGTCATGCTGGACTAGAAAAGGGTCCTCCCAACCTATTCCCACAAAGTCGAAAGAATAGAATTGTGCAATTTGTGTTGGATCTTATTATTTAGTGTGTTTGTACATGATTTCGTGACCACCTATTTCATTTGTCATATTTTTTTCATCCTCATAAAGGTACAGTGTTGCCTCAGTTACCTTGAAAAAGTAACTTAGTTACTTATTATTTGATTCTAAAAGTAACATAGTTACTTTACTGATTACTTGAGTTTAGAAGTAATAAGTCAGTTACTTTCAGTTGACGCTGGCAACCCCGTTTAACATAAAAATGGCAACTGGTTTTGCCAATACTTTATTGGAAGTGAATTTTTAACAGTAATGTTTAAGGATGAAGTTTTTTTGAAAAATAAAATGGCCGTTTTGACTCCACACAAGTCTTTCTGGATTTCACTGAACATAAATGGTCTATTTGTTTGTTTGTTTTTAAATAGTCTTTCTTGACTTAACATAAATACATTTTATATAATATAAAATGAAGGCGGTCTTTTTTCCTGTGTATTTAACTCTTACTACTGTAATAGTAAAACTTTTACATGTACAAATGTAAATCAATGTACAATTGTACATTTAGGGACCTCCTAAATTAGTCGCAGCTCTGCTTCACACAACCTGTTGGGACTATGTACCATGCTTTGACTCCAAATGTTTCTTCAAAATTGATGTAGTTTTTTTTTTTTTTTTAGCTAGATAATACTTTTTGTCAACAGTACCAACTTAAAAAAAAAATTCTCTACCTGAAACAAACTGAACATAGGGACTGTCATTAGTATGTACATATGACTTGGCCCATAAGTGGCATCACTCCCCAAGATCAGTTGTTCTCAACCCTGGTCCTCAAGTACCCCTATCCAGTCTGTTTTCCATGTCGCCCACAGCCAACAAAGGTGTTTCAAACAATGAGCTAATAGGGGTACTCGAGGACCGAGGCTGAGAACCAGTGCCCTAGATGGTAGGGCTTAGATGACCTCATCCCGTAATGTTCCTAGTGTTTCCTGTACATTCATTCAGGAGGGGCTCCTAAATCGTAGCTGCCACTCTTTCAAATGTATTTTTGTTTTTTCTCAACAATAGCATTTTTTTGTATTTTATTGTTGAACACTAAACCGCATATGACAATCTTACTCAGTATGGAAATACACTTGCACGAATTACCGACAAGAGAAGAGGTAAACGTGAGTTGTTAGCTTGAGATAACTCGACATAGATTTTACAAGTTAAACAGAAAAGCTGCCCCTGCTGCTGAGAAAAAAAAATTCCTAGAGGAAACACAAGATACCTTGAAATATACGATACCTGGTATCCGAATTTTATTACATTGTCACACTTTTGCTTTTTGTCATTGCTGACCAAATATTTGATTATAATATGAACCTTGCAGGAGTTGCTGGTCATGCATCCATTCAGCCGCATCACAGAGTGCCACAGCATTGGGAGCTACTTCCAGATGACAATCGGCACCGTGGTCCGAGGGAACGTCTTTGTCTGTGAAACCTCACAGGTGAGCATCCCGCATCCCAACCAATCCTGCCATGTTGGTTTATTGCCGTATTTAAGGTTATCGTTTTCCAAATAGAACAGTTGCTGATCTTTTCTATGCCATGTTTCAGGGTCACACAATGGAGGACCTTCTCAGATCTTATGTCAGGATGTATGAAAGGCAAAGGCAGGCCTTTCAATCCAAAAACCATATGTTTACTTGAGCTCCTGCGATTAATATAAGCTCAGCTAAGTATGCAGACTTCACAACAAGCCAATAATATGAGTTTTTTTTTGTTTTCTTCATCATAATTCCAATTCAGTGGTGTCATTTTGAAAAAAATATATGTATGCTCCTGTATAGACTAAGCGACACCATAAATTATACAACCAATAAATATGTCTCTTAAATTGTCTATGTTCAGTGGTCATTTTCTTACCTCTGTTTGCGTATTTTTATTTTTATTTGCATAGTTTATTAATATAAAATAAGCACTTTTTGCTTTCAGCTGCTCATTACACATTTTTATGTAACATTAAAAACTCACTACATACCACTATAGATCATATATCCTTACCCTTTTCATTTAGCTAAATAAGCTTACCAAAAATAGTAAACGCCTCTCAGTGCGTTGACCTGCACGTCTACTAACCACAATAAGAAACATGGTTACACTCTGGCAGTGTCCATCAAAATTGAGCCTAATCCTTTTAAGGCAGATTTCTTCTTCTTTTTTTAAATACAGTCTTGGTATTGAATCATAACTTTGTGGCCACATATTTTTTGGTTCAAACAAGATGGCGGTTTTGCAGCAATTTACGAAATGTCAGACGGAATGTCCTGAAATGCCCTGCCTGCAGCTTTAGAGGACATCCAAAAGTGTGTGCGGTTATGTTGCTGTGGATTATAGTGCAACATAGTTCTGTAGTCAGTTCATAAAATCCTCCTTATAGCTTTTAAGACTATTGCTCTGTTACCATGGAAACCATGCCCCCCCCCCCAAAAAAAATCTGGTTACCACAGGCAGGTGCCTATGAGGTGCAGTATGATTGTTTGTGCCACTGTCTCTTCCCTGACATCGAATGACAAGTGTGATTATGAAGTGACTGCTACACTGGTTTGACATAGGAGTTGCATATTAATAATGAGCAACATGAATGTACAGTACAAACAATTGTATACACTGGGTTAGTTACTGTACCAATTGTATTTACATGAAAACATTGACTGGACCTTAGTGTTACACAGGTAAAAGGACAAATTGTAGTTCAAATACATGATTGCTGAAAGATATTTTGGTATGCTTGTGTATACTGAACTACAAGGAGGCAACGGCGTTTTTGATGCACTGCACCAAATTTGGAACAAAAGACCTTTTGTTTCCCAAGACGAATCACTATAGCATCTCACCTGCACACCCCTCCCTGCAACCACAACCCTACACTAGTTTAAGATTTCCCCCATGACCATTCAAACACCAACTTGTTTCTGCAGGAACCTGTGCAAATGTAGTGGATAGGCAGACAGTTCTCTGGAATGTTTCAAGCTCTCCCATGAAGACCATCCCCACTGTCTCATAAAAATACACATGCATGTGACTTTGACACTCCTGAGCGAATGTTGATCATTAACTCACATCCTACAAATGCAATATTAATCAAAATGTAATGTTTAGAATAGTGGGGGCACATACAACATATTGTAAAGATTTTTTTTGGGTTGACTTGCCCTTTAACACAGCAAGGATAAGCAGTCAGGAGAGGCAGGGCCTCACTTGCACCATAAATGGTAGAAAAGCAACAATGATTACATGGAATTATTTTCAATTTAGGTTCCCTGGTCTTTGCTTTTTAATTATTTTTCTTCCGTTCTTTCTTTCTTTCTTTCCTCCTTTCTTTCTATCCCAATAATGTCAGTGAGTTCATTGTCAAAATTGTTGAATCTGCATTAGGGCTATCAAAGTTAAAGCTTTAACACCTGCTTTAACTCAATAGTTTAAAGCTTTAACTTTGACAGCACTAATATTTTGCATATAAAAAATAAACATGTCAAGTCTAAGACCAAGTTAGCTGCAGTTCATTCCTTCTAAAAATTTCTCAAAACTGGACTACCAATGAAAGCAGGATCTAATAAATAAAGGAAGAACAACACAGCACGTTTGCATTTAATCTTTAAGAACTGTTTATTTAAAATAATAATAAAAATTTATTTAGATTGTTTTTTTTATTTCATCACAGTTCTAATGTTAAAGGTAGGCATGTTTCAGAGGCTTATTTTGATTGTTTTGATGCGCACACGGGACTAATGTGCTATTTCATTCTAAAGTTACTCAATGTTATCGTACTTGCGCGCTGTTTTTTTCTTTTTGTAATTTCACTTTGTTAAAAAAGAAGAGAGAAGAAACCACAATTTTAGACGATTAGCCTCAAAATTCAGTGTTCAGTTAACCTATGGTTAACCTAGAACTGAGGCATGATGTGCTAACCACTTAGACACCATGCCACCTTTTGTAGCGCTGTACAAAATTGATTGTTGTCAATATAAGGGTTCTATCTCGCTATCCATCTATCTATCTTGTGCGCGCACCGCACCGTACAGTACAGTACAGTACAGTATAGTACTCGTGCGCGTGATAGTGTCACCTCGAGAAGTTTCAGCCATTTTTTTCCCGGGGTGTTTGTTGTTTTCGTCCAAGTGAGAGGGAGAGAGGCTGTTCTCAAGTCAACGCGGAGCGGCGCCTTCCGGTGAAAGTAGGGTTGGTGTCAAAGCGAAAGAAACGATCCCAGATCAGTGTGTCGTTCGTGTCACGTCCCCTCCCTCCTCATTCTCGCTCATCTCGCTGCTAGGTGAGCGCTGGCCTCGCGATAGCCGCCTACTGGAATCAAAGCCCCGTTCGAGAAGTGGATGCTGACAGGCGCGCGGTGCAGTCGGTCGGTCATCATGCAAAGGTTATTACGCTGGATCCGCTCCATCGAGCCTCCGAGGAAGCCGCTCCTCTACGACTGCAACATTGGAGACGTCTAGCGAAAAACGGCGAAGCCAACTAAAGTCACCGGCCGTTTTTCGGGGAGGGCTTAGAGCAGGTGTGAACCGTGTGAATCGATGGAAGGCAGCTCGGCGTTTCCTCGACCGACAATGTGCGGGCTGGCTCCACTCGGCGGCAAAGTGGCTTGATGAGTGTCCAAAGTAACAGTGGAAGTGGTGGTGGAAGTTTGGAGGCGACGCCATCTTGGTCGCAGCTCTCCTCCTCCCCAACGATTTCTCAACAACATATAACGGCGACCGCAAAGCTCAAGGAAGGTACATGGAGCTCGACAAGTGCTCGGACGGCTGTCTTTCTCCGCCAAATGTGTGTTTTAGGGAGAGGGGCGATGTGTGTTCTTCGAGCAATGACATTTGTTGGAGTGAAAATGGATGTCAAGTTCACTGACGTTACCGTGTATTGGAAGCCAAACGTCAGCTGTCACTGGTTTTGACGGCTAGTCGAAGTAGCTTCGAGCTATCATGTCTGCACAAAGGCAGCGCTATCTTCAATTTGGCCTGTCGTGTTTGACTGTCGAGCGTCTTAATGACTAGTTTGTTGTCATTAGTGGCATACTTGTCGACGTTTGGAACTGTTAGTTGACCATCTGTAGTTTAATTAAAACAACTCTGAATGTGCGCTGCAATGCTTGTAATGTTGTAAACGTATACTGTATATAGATATGACATTTGTCTAAATGTATTACAGTTTTCGACATGCCCGTCGAAATAAGTCATGGTATTAGTCGGTTGTATTCTACTAGTACAGTAGTTATAACATTTAAAGATGACATTTTTTTAATTCCAGCTGTGAGGTTCACAATTAATTCAATCATTTTAATTATACATGATGTAACCCCTAAAACATATCTACATAATGTATATATGGCATATTTATTATCTGAAGTAGTCCAAATCACACACAGTCCTTTGTCCTCAAATAACCTCGCAAAGACCTTGTGTGTGTGTGGTTGGTTGCTGCTCGAGGGTTTCATAATGTCCATTATTCCTTTTAGGGCATGCCCTGGTGCCAAAAGCTATGTAATGTTGACAGCCAGATAATATCCAATAAGGAATTCTGCAGCATCAATAGGCAGTTCAGTACAGAATACCTGAGCTTCTCTCCCTGGTAAGAGAATGTCATAAGTCAAGGCCCAGGCAGGATGTTTATTTACTGTAGTGGCTGTGCAGCCTGTGACAGGTTTACAAATGTAGTCACGGTGAAGATGTTTTTATTTAAACTTGATTGTTGCCCAATCTGAACTGCCTTACATGTGTCATGCTAGTTTCGCATAGTGCAGTAAGATAACTAATGAGATACAGGTGTTTGAATAATATTTGTTATCGTTTTATGTCGTTAAAATTATCCTCCTCCTCCTGCTATTTCATGGAGTCTGCTGGCGCCTGTTAGAATAGCAGTGTCACATCCCAATGTCAAAGTTGCATGACAGTGCAACTTTTAATGAGCCACCTACTGCCTTTATTTCATCCTCTGTCTCCAAATTCCTTTCCAGCCACTTTCTCCTTTAACTCCTTCTATTTGCCGCACAGTGTCGATTTGTTTTTACAAGTGTAACCTTACTCTGCTGTTGCCTTTGCACCAGGCCCCATGGATGAGCTGCATAGCTTGGACCCCCGGAGACAGGAGCTTCTAGAGGCCAGGTTCACGGGAGCTGTCAGTGGCAACACGGGAGGCAGCACTGGGAGCATGAGTGGAGGTGCCAAGGTAACAGCACACCAGAGAAAGTCTTGTTTTCCTGCGTCACATTGCGGACACAAAGCAAGTAGACACAGGTACAATGGCGGCCAAGCCAGCTACGCAGACTTTTTGTGCAACCTATTTACATTTGAACCTGAGGACTGATAAAGAAATACATTAATTGTCAAATAGCTTAAGTCAGTGATGTTCAAGCAGAAACGTGTTCAAACTCAAACTGAGGCTACACCAAAGTTATCCGGAAGCGAGGTTCACAAAACCTACAAGCTTTCTTCATCTTATTAGGAAGAATGTCTTGCATTAAAAGACAAAAGTGAAATAGGAGAGTGGATTTCAGTTTTGTGCTGGAAAACAGCCAAGTCACACAATAAATAATTGAAGAGTTAATTTGCTGTCAGACATCTTGAGGATGATCTTTGTTTTGCGGTTTACTCACCATGTGGTCATATGTTCACTTATTTTTCTGAATGGTCCTTTGTGCTTGCGTTCAGGGTCTCGCCAACGAGTCGTCCAACCACAGCTACGGAAGTCTTGGCTCGTCCAGCGACAAGGAGTCTGAGGTAACTGACATGCATCATCTATTCTACAGTCACTGTAATATTTCCAATACCAATGTGCAGACCTCCACTAAAGGTGAACCATTTGTCACTTTTGAAACCACTTGGTGTCAGCTTGTGACGATCCCGACGTCATGCTCATTTATTTACCGATTTTCATTTGATTGTTTTATACTTATGTGCTACAAGTATTTGTCTTGTACTGTAATTCTGAATTTTCTACAGCATAGCATACATTTTGTGATAGATTATGGCATTCAAATTCTGGTCCTGCCGCCACCGTCGGAAAGTAACTCCACTGTTAAGCAAGAAAACCGCTTGTTCCGGTTTAGTTTTTTTCCATTTCATTCCCTTGGATCTGCATGATTTGTACCTACATTTTAGGATCACAGATCAGCACAAATACGATTATATATACATACAATTTGACCCTCCATTTATATTACAAATAATTACAGATAGTGGTTTGTAATACACGGTATGTTCAGATCCGACGGTAAGTATTTCTTCTACTTCCCCCTTTTTCTTTTTTCTTTTTTAAATCATCCATGTGTCACTTGTCACCACAATTGATAGGAACCTCCTTGGGCTGCAGTCCCACGTATACAAAATTATAAAACAAATGGTCCCACAAAACTCTGTCTTACCTGAGATAATTAACCACAGAAGTACAAAAAACAGTGGAAGTGGCGCTGATTATAGGGGACTACATGGTCTTTCTTTCAGTTATTCTTCTGCTCGACCCACTTGTTTCTGTCTCTCCCACTACCTACGCGTTTCCCTCTCTTCTCTACATAGAACTCTGATATGAAAAGAGGGAGCTCCCCTGCCTACTCAGTATGTACTCTCTCTTCCTGTTGAAAGCCACCACAGGACTTCTGTTAGGTAAAACTCCGGGGACCTAAGCATTTTCTCTCCTCCTCTGCTCCGTGTCCACTTACAGACCCCAGAGAAGAAGCACTCCGAATCATCCAGAGGGAGGAAAAGGAAAGCTGACACCTATTCAGAGAGCAGTCAAGGTTAGGAAACCTGAAGTGATTTTTAAGCCGTTTTATGTTTGTGATCATCTGTTCTTCTAATTCATCATGCAGGGAAATCTTCTACACGCGGGCCCAAGATCAGCGACTACTTTGATGTGAGGCTTACTTTAGCTTTCGTCACTCTAAAATATTCTCGTTCACTTCAATTTCAAATATAATTCATGATTTTCTTGCGAAGTTCCAGGGTGGAAATGGCTCGAGTCCGGTTCGAGGCTTGCCATCAGCTCGCCGCTCTCCACAGAGTTCACACTCGGCGCCTGGCTCAATTGTACGTGTGTTACATGAGTACTCATTATATACAGAAGCTGAGACTATATGTCATAGCACAGTTTAATACCAGAAGTGCCGTCTTTGCAGATCCGCCAGAACAGCTCCTCCCCCACCAGTTTGTGTTTTGGAGAACACAATCCCAGATCCAGTAAATTTGTCCAGGTACGCACACACACACACACATATGTTTGTTCCCTAAGTCTGGCATATTGTTTGTACTATGTAGTCATTCAACCAAATTGTCCTTTTGTGCTGCATTTTTTAGACAGAGTTAACAGGACTTAAACTCGCTGCTCTTGAGAGTAACAAGAGTCTGGATCTGGAGAAAAAAGAGGGACGAATAGATGATCTTCTCAGGGTGGGTTGAATTTCCACACCCTCGGAGTTACCTTATAACGTATTTGACAGTGTTTTATTTTTGTACTGTATAATCAACCATGCAGATGAACTCTTATCACAATCCTTTGATCCCACACAGGCTAACTGTGACCTGCGAAGGCAGATCGATGAACAACAAAAACTCCTGGAAAAATACAAGGAGAGGCTCAACAAGTGTATCACTATGAGCAAGAAACTTCTCATAGAGAAGGTGTGTATCTTTGCATACGTGCACAGCCACTTCCTCCTCTTGCCTTTTAGGTTTCTCTTGAGATGTGTGCTGACGCTGCACAATGGAGCTATTTGATTAGATTTAGCACATTAGCAGACTCTCAGGCTGGTGCTAATAAAAGACTGAAATAGCAGCAATATATCTTGAATGTTTAAAAAAAAAAAAAGTATTTAGAATTTAATTATAAGTATGGCTATGTTGTTAATAATAATAATAATAATGCATCTGATTGATATAGCGCTTTTCTGTACACTCAAAGACGCTTTTCAGTGGAATGGATACATATTCATGCACTGACACATTCACACTGTGGTGGCGGTAAGCTACTTAAGTAGCCATAGCTGCCCTGTGGCAGGCTGACGGAAGCGTGGCTGCCAGTGTGCGCCTACGGCCCTTTCGCCAACCACCAAACATTCGCACCTTCCATACACCAGTGTGAGTAGCACTGGAGGCAATGTGTGTGAAGTGCCTTGCCCAAGGACACAACGACACATGACTTGGGGAGAGCGGGGATCAAACATCCGAACTTCTGGTTACTGAACGACCGTCTCTACACCCTGAGCCACGGCCGCCACATGTTCACACTGGTCAATTCAGATTTTTTTGCCCATATGCGACATGTATCTGATTTTTATTTGTTATTTTTTATGCAATGTCCTATACACTGGTACGGAGGGGGGGAAAAAACAAAACAACTTTTTACGGTTGATGGGGGGGGGGTGGTATGGATTTTTGGTAATTGGACATCAAATACAAAATAATTTGGACCAATAGCACATATACAGTATAAAACATCCATCCATTTTCCTAACCGCTTATTTTTCACAAGGGTCGCAGGGGTGCTGGAGCCTATCCCAGCTGGCTTCAGACAGTAGGCGAGGTACACCCTGAACTGGTTGCCAGCCAATCACAGGGCACACACAGACGAACAACCATCCACACTCAACAATCACAGGGACAATTCAGAGCGCTCCAGTATAAAACAATGCAGTAAAAAATATTAGTTGAACAGTCCTGTAAGCAACCAGGAGAAATATTTGTTCAGTGTACCCACTCATTTGTGGTTAAAACCAAATGTAGCACTTAACTTAGCTAGAGCAAGGGATAGTAATCAAACATTGCTCTAGCAGGGGTAGGGAACCCTGGTCCTCAAGAGCCGCTGTCCTGCCTGTTTTCCATGTCTCTCTCCATCAACACACCTGATTGATGAACAAGATTGTTATCAGGCTTCTACAGAGCTTGCTGATGTCAGCTGTGTTTGAGGAGAGAGACATGGAAAACAGGCAGGGCAGTGGCCCTCAAGGACCAGGGTTCCCTATCCCTGCTCTACAGGATCAGATGATAGACATAACCCTCCTGAAGGCAGTAATAGCCGCGTTTTCACTGCAGGAACTTCGGGGTAAATTTACGGGGCTAGCCCCGTATGTGCGCGTCTCCACCGCAGGAGCCTTCCCAACCGTCTCCTCTCACTCAAACCATCCATCCACGCCAAGTACATAAAAAAAGCAGATCAAAACGGCAACCGCCACAAGTGTTTCTCTTTCCTCATTGTTCAGATTTTTGTGGCGCCGTGCTTGGGTGACGTCACAGAAACCGCCGCAAGGCGATTACATGTCGATTGAAACTCGTGACTTGCGAGTCAGCCTTTTCAAATTCTTCATCTGAAAGCCTTCTCCTCTCACTCAAACCATCCATTCACGCCAAGTACATAAAATAAAAAGCAGAGAAAAACAGCAACCACCTAAAGTTTTTCTCTTTCCTCGTTGTTGTGATTTTCGTCGCACGGTGCTTGGGTGACGTCACGGGAGAAACCGCCGCACAGTGTTTACGTGTCGATCGGAACTCGTGACGTCGCGAAATGGGTCGTCCTCCGCAGTGGAGACACAGCCAGAAGCGGGCCGGCTGAGAGGACGGTTCCTGTGAAAGTCACTACCCCCCCCCCCCCCCCCCCCCCATACCCGAACGTCCTGTGGCGGAAACGCGGCTATTGTAACCAACAGTCATATTATGTAAATATGATTTACATGTTACAGTAAATAAGTCCCTGATAACGTTGTAACTACTTTGAATGTAATAAAATCTCATTTGTTTGAGTACATCATTTCCATCAAACGCATGGACGTCATAGATAAGCACACAAAGGTATCCAGCTCCGAAATCATAATAGACATGTGTATTGTTGAGCAAACTGCTTTAAAAGAAAATTGAAGTTGCTGTTAAGATCATGATTTCTAATTGCCTGCTTACTTTTTGGACAGAGCACCCAGGAGAAACAGTCATGTCGGGAGAAGAGCATGCAGGACCGCCTCCGTCTGGGCCACTTCACCACCGTGAGGCACGGCGCGTCCTACACAGAGCAGTGGACTGACGGATATGCATTCCAAAACCTCATCAAGTAAGAATCTGTTACCAACTGCATCAAGGTTAACATTTCATGCATTTGGTAGCACAAAATGAATGCATTGGCTGTATGCAGGCAGCAAGAAGGTATCAACCAGCAGAGGGAGGATATCGAGCGACAGCGCAAGCTGCTCGCCAAGAGGAAGCCTCCAAACCCCGCGTCTCCCTCCCTCTCCGTGGCCTCAACCTCTGAACCCAAGCAGAGAAAAACCAAGGTGGTCAACGGCAACGATTCCGACCCCTTCCTCAAGCCATCCCTGCCCCAGCTGTGAGTTGTGCGGGCAGGAGAGTTGGAAGCGACATTTACCCGAACTATTTGGCATGAGCTTTTTGAATTTTCTGTTTTAGATTGACGCTTGCAGAGTATCATGAGCAGGAAGAGATATTCAAGCTTCGCCTTGGGCATCTGAAGAAGGTCAGTAGCATTTTGTCCCCCTTCTGCACACAAAGCTCGCTAATTATGGACAAAAAGGCACGTGTGCAGACGGAAGGCTGAGACGGTTAGAATTAATTGGTGTGCTGTGTGCAGGAGGAGGCCGAGATCCAAGCGGAGCTGGAGCGGTTGGAGCGTGTGAGGAACCTCCACATCAGAGAGCTGAAGAGGATAAACAATGAGGACAGCTCGGCGTAAGTGCAACCAAAATGTCCAAAGAAATTTGCATCATCATGTACGTGGGTACGAGCACAACTTGGCTTACAAAGTTTGGCTCCCACCTCCCACAGGTTTAAAGACCATCCCACGCTGAACGAAAGGTACCTGTTGCTGCACTTGCTGGGCCGAGGCGGCTTCAGTGAAGTCTACAAGGTAACGTCTTAATGGCTGCACCCCGCGCGTCTTTTTGCTACGCGCACTGCAAATTATACAAATGCGTGTTTGCCTTGTTACCCGACAGGCTTTTGACTTGTTTGAGCAGCGCTATGCAGCTGTTAAAATCCACCAGCTCAACAAGAACTGGAGGGAGGAGAAAAAAGAGAACTACCACAAGTAGGCTCTGACTACTTTTTAAATTCCACGACACACACACACTTGTAGACAAACAAAATGATGTTTGCCATGTTTGCCCTTCCAGGCATGCATGCAGAGAGTACCGGATACACAAACAGCTGGACCATCCCAGAATAGTCAAACTGTATGACTATTTCTCCCTGGATACTGACACGTGAGTCACCTTTGACCTCTGGCTGGCTCCTTACCACACTGTGGTTGTTTATACTACAAGTGCTACTGGACATGGCTTTTATTACCGTATGTCGTGATTGCAGATTTAAAGATGACAGTGCACATGGCAACGAAAAGCCATCGTAAAAATCCATTATTAGCGCTTACAGCATGAAGACGGTGGCCGTCACAGAAAACAATACACATGTTGTAGCACTTTTGGAATGAGTAAATAGAACATTCACAGAAAAGTCTGACTCATGTCTGTAAGTAAAACATAAAACCTCAATGCCAGAGTCACACGTACTCAAAATATGACTAATTGCTGATTTTTTTTTTTTAAGTGCATCTGCTTGAAATCTTCTTTTTTTTCCTTACCACTAACCCGCTTCCACCACTTCTCTCTCTCTCTCTCTCTCTCTCTCTCTCTCTCTCTCTCTCTCTCTCTCTCTCTCTCTCTCTCTCTCTCTCTCTCTCTCTCTCTCTCCCTCTCCTCCCCCTCCCTCCATCAGGTTCTGTACAGTTCTGGAGTTCTGCGAAGGCAATGATCTGGACTTCTACTTGAAACAAAACAAGCTGATGTCAGAAAAGGAGGCCCGCTCCATCGTCATGCAGATTGTTAGCGCCCTGCGCTATCTTAATGAGATTAAACCTCCCATCATTCACTATGACCTCAAACCCGGTGAGTGTCTTTTGAAACATCAGTTGACCGAAAGAAAGCATATTAGAATTTTTTCACAGGTTAAAACAGTTCACAGATGCCTTAATAACACGTCAATTACGCGTTTTGGTCGAAATATTCCAAGGATCAAGAATTACAGCGTACTTTAGGCACTTTTTTTCCTAAAATTTACAGTAATTGGTTGTTTAATTTCATGCTCGATGGGAATGCAGGCCTCCAGAGACAGAATTATTTGCATGCACGTGCTTTAAGAGCAAATTTTGCATAAAATGTATTCTTTTAAAGCTTCATTTAGAAAACCTGAAATACTTTGATTTACAACTTTAGCAAACATATCCATGAGATTGCTGAATATGTACAGTATACATATTTGAGGGTAATGTTATTTGTTTTTCATCCCAATCACTATTTGTCCTGTAAATTGTGCCAAATGCTGCAGGTAACATATTATTAGTGGATGGAACTGCATGCGGTGAAATCAAAATCACAGACTTCGGCCTGTCGAAGATCATGGATGATGATAATTATGGCGTAGACGGGATGGACCTCACGTCTCAGGGAGCAGGCACCTACTGGTAAAACATACAAACTCCAGTACCAGCACTATAGTATCAGTTCAATCTCATCAGGGCTTTGGACTCTGTCACCACCATAATATGTGTGTGTATGTGTCCAGGTACCTCCCTCCAGAATGTTTTGTGGTGGGCAAGGAGCCGCCCAAAATTTCCAACAAGGTAGATGTCTGGTCGGTGGGCGTTATCTTCTTCCAGTGCCTCTATGGTCGCAAGGTAAAGATCACGCACAAGCAAATAAACACATCCGTGTCACAATTGTTGCACTGTGTCGCCATGCGGAACTAGAATATTCTTGTGACCTGCGCATATCCTTTTTTCTTTTTTTTTCTTTTAAACCAGCCGTTTGGTCACAACCAGTCCCAGCAGGACATCCTCCAAGAAAACACCATCCTCAAAGCCACTGAGGTCCAGTTTCCCGCTAAACCACAGGCCAGCACAGAGGCCAAGGTGACGCACTCACTGCTTTACATGCACCCAGTACAAGAAATGACATTATTTATGAAGATAACTCATGTATTATTATGGTTGTAGTTTGCAGTGGTGTAGAACAACTGCTTTTCTGCAGTTCTATCATGAGTAGACTGGACACTTCATTAGGTACACAGCCTGATCTATATCATGATACATAGAACTGCGTGGAACAGAAGTATTTTGGTAGTAATCGAAATGTGCCATGTAAATGAAAGGTGCGCTCATCCCCCATTTGCTCGGCAGGCGTTTATCCGCCGCTGTCTGGCCTACCGCAAGGAGGACAGGTTTGACGTGCACCAGCTGTGCTCCGATTCCTATCTTCTCCCTCACATGAGACGCTCCAACTCGTCCGGCTTGCTGCAGCCCACCGCCTCGTCGCTCCCCACGTACTGATTGGCTCTCCTCGGGACCGACTGCACCATCTGGCCACTTCTGGAGCAGTATTGATGGCAATAGATCATCGTTTGTGGATATTTATTTTTAACCCAAGAGCTTCCAGAATGGGTCAATTAGCTAAAGAGTCTAATTAAAGGGAAATAATAGCAAGAAGATGAGGACATGGTGTGATGTTGTGCACTGGCTCTAACGACAAAAGAGGGAAATCAACTCTAATAGAGACACGTAAAGGGAGGAAGAGAAACAAGATGCGGCTTTTGTGGTCTATTTTCAGTAGCTCCTTGTGAGACTTGAACAGTTTGCAGACACGCTGTTCATGCACGCCGCTCAACATGACTGAGTGTAGCTTCATCACAAACACTGGGGCCTCCACGGACAATGACCAAGAGAAGTTAAGATTATGCATCTCATTTTGGGGGGGCCCAAATACAAAATCCAGATAACAAAAAGGAAAAAAAAAATCTGGTGTTGATTTGCACTTGCCATCCAGATAGTTTATCTTCTGGTGCCGTAGGTTTGTTGAAGTACAACAGTCCGCATTTTACAAAGGAAAAGTCAGAATCCGATGTTGCTGCCTTGGAAAAATCCTGCACCCGCCTGAGGTTAGCTGAACAGAACTGAGGACTGGAGCTGCTGGTCTTTGGGTTAAATTCCCACTCACAAGTACAGGAGGCGGCATTCCCCGCTTCCCATCGTCTCACATTGTTTTCCTTCAGGAAGCTCAACTCTTTGCTGCTACAAGTGTTGCTCTTAGTTTGTAATGCGTGAATGGCTTTGGCCTCAGTTAAGTACAAACTTGAATCGTTTTCCCCTTTTGGGCCGTGTGGGTTATTGTTTAGCTTCCATGTAGAGTCTGACATGTTGAGCGTCCATGTCCAGGCCAAAACACGTGACGGGCCATTAATAGAATTCAAGCTCGAAGGGTCGTTGCAGAGTGGTAAAGACTTGATTAGTCTGTTCAACCCGGAGGGCGCTATCATTAATTTTGTGACATTTTAAGTCGTGACTACTCAAAGCCACCAAGGCCAGAAAAAGTCTTATTTATATATATTTTTTTTAAAAAAGAGTATGTTTGACTGAAACACCCCCCCCCCCCCCCCAATTTGTAAAGTATGCCCCTTGGGAGCTGGGAGGAACCTGGGAGGAACCTGGAAGCATGACGTGCATACCTTGTTTAATAACATTTATTGTGTGTAGACAGACGTCAAGCGCAGTCGTGAGTAAGCAACGTGTCGGACCATATTAGCAGGAAGGGGTCAACGCTTGGCCATGCCATTCAAATGCAATAAAGATTGCCTTCAATGTCTACATTCCTGCTGTCTTTGCTCTGTGGGCATTTGAGCTTTATACAACACTGATTTGTCGATAGGTGCGAATAGTTGCTTACATTCCATGCAACTGGCTCTTGACTAATGCGGGCCAAAGGTCTGCTGGGTTACACTAGAGTTCAGTTGCAACCCTAATTTTCATGAATTCATATTTAAATAAGATAAACGATCACACTAGTAGTACTAGAATGGCAGTGTTCTACTAGTACACTGAATTGCCTTACTAGTGAGCACAAAGCGCATACTCATACATTGATGGACTAACTACTCAAACAACTTTGGCTCTCAGTACATTATTTACATTTTATGGTCATAGGACAAGCTCCAGTTGATGCGCAATTGTGAACTCCTGGACTAAAGGCCCAAGGGTCAACTGGACATTGTCTTATCAACTTGTATGTAGTGACTGACGCAAGACCGCCAGCTTTTTCAACATACAACACTGTTGCATAAGAAAGCAGATGCCGCGTTGAAATGTGTTTGGCTTTATTGCTTGCACTTTACATACTGGAGTTTCTTCAGTTTCATTGTTTACAGTGACATCTTGTGGCTGTTCTGTGTAACCCAACTCAATAGAATGATTATTGCCACAGAAGTTGGAACATGTTAACGCTCCCTTTGTCCCCAGCTAGTTACGCCTGGAATGCATGTGATGTGACTTTTCAGCTTGCCTCCGTTTTGTAGTGTACATAAACAACTAGTCAAAGAAAAATAAAACGGGTGGGTGGGCACACTAGTTAACCCAATCAAAGCAATCATTAAAATTTCTTTCAGCAGTTCAATTAAAAAATGAAACGCATAATATACTGTAGCGGTAGATTCTTTAAAAATAGTCTACTCCATTCTAAATTATATTTTAAAATCATTTAGTTATGCCACATTCTAATTTCCTGAATCGTTATATTTTAGGATGAACATTTCCACGCTGTCCTGACAACACATTTTCAACAATTTCACATTTTGAACTGAACTACAGAAATGTTTTTCACAATATTCTACTTTATTGTGATTCACTGATAAATGCCAAGAATACAAGGCTCGACAGAGTTTCTTAATTATGAGCATTTTATATATTCACCTTATACAATGAATGTACCAAGATTAGTACAACAGCGCAGATTCTCTTTTCTGTTAGACCACATGATTGATGATAATGCAAGGCGTGTTTTCTCATACAGTATATAAAAAAGGATTGAATGATTATTTCAGTCAATTCTGGTACACTGATCATTCTCAAACAGAAGGGTGAATAAAAGGAACACGCAGACGTAAATTGCAAAGTGAAGAGTTATTGAAGGCAAGCTGCAGTGTGACCTGTTCCACTGCAATAGAACAATCTGTTTATGAAGACGTGTTCTTCATACACCTCACTCACGCCTGGAATCTCTGACTGGGTGCAGCCTGTCCCTCTTGGCTAAATAAATAGAAAACTAAACAGGAGAGGAAAGGGAAATCGCGCACGTGTGTGTATGTGTGTGTTTTGGTTCGACAGTTGAGAGCGATACATTCCCAGGTTATGACGACGTTAGCGTTGTCTCCTTAGGAGGCTGCAGGTCCGTGGTGTTTGTGACGTCGCCGGCAGACGCCGTGGCAGGTGTCACGGTGACAGAGGCTGGAGGGGCGATGGAAGTGGGCATGAGAGGGGCCACGCCCTGAGGCAGGAGGGGAGTCAGCTGGGAGGGCAGCATGGCGGGCAAAGGGGGCAGAGACGCCAGGCCAGGTATGTTCAGGGGAGCCGGCAAGATGGGGACTGCAATGGGAAAAAGAGGAGTCACGTGATAACACGACTTTTGCATTTTTTTTACAAATCCAAGTACAGTGAGGTTTTTGTTTTTTTGCAGGGCTTGCGAACGAGTCATCATGATGCCGCACTGCATCACAGGCAGGCAGGTCAGCATTTTTCAGCCCGGTTTGCTCTGCCACAGTTTTCCCTCATTAAAAAAAAACATAATAATAATAAATAAAATAAAAACGGATATAATTTTTTTTTAAATAATAAAACAAATAATATATACACAAATAAATAAAAATGAGATTCAAAACAAAAAATTTGGAAATAAACAAATATATAAGAAATACGGGTACAGCAGCACTTTCAATGAAGCTTTGCACTGCTGACTTGGGTACAGTATCAAGTTTTAACCAATAGAGGGTGCTAAGAGACTAACATGGACACAGACCAAGCCTAGCTTTAATGTGTGCATTACATTCACAGGTAAAGGTGATGTTTTAAGTGGCGGTGAGTATTAAGTGACCACTCGATGTCGCCATATCATAGAATGCAGCCGAAGCACATGCATTTCGAAGCACTCACACTAGGGTGGCTCAGAGAGACCACATTTCGCAAGCCTACCACCAATTATTTTGCGTCGGCCGGCAAACGAGCATCTCGGTGAGTGACGGCGAAAGTTGAAAGAGTGAACCAGATTTAGCCGGAGCAGCTAACAAGAGCGGTTAGCGGGAGAAGCCATTAAAAAAAAAATAATAATAATAATAATCTAGTAAAAGCTTGCGAGAGCAAAGCATAAGGTGACAAACGACAGAAGCCCAAATCATGGGACTCAGCGACGACCACCTGCAGGCCCCAGCTGTGGAAGTAAGCGGCGGTCCACCCATTGGGTCCGACACTCGATGCAAGCACCAACAGGTCTAACTACGTTCGCAAAGTTGTCGGACATTTTTTGAGTGCTAGATTTCACTTTTCTTTGATCATTCCTTGAGTCTCCTGACAACCTCACGACTCTAGCTGAATTCTGAAGTATTCGGTTTAGGATTTTCAATAGGTTTTAGGTGAATTAACTCTTTGACTGCCAGACGTTTTCAGAAAAGGGATGCCGTCAGTGCCAGCCGATTTAAGCATTTTGACTGATATTTCAAGGTCCACAGAAAATGTTGTTTGGACTATGGAAACACACGTACTACCAAATGAAAGATTGGACTTTCATCTTTCATCAGAAAAAAAAAGTTTGTTTCTACCTTATTCCGTTCTTTAGTAATCAACAATAGAAAATGGTTAGTTTGACCCAATTTCGCCTGTTTTGGACCAAAATACGGAGAAATCAAGCTTTTAGTGAAACGATATTATTTCATGCATTCTAGTGAATTTTACACTTCTTTTTGTCCATGAATGATGCCACAAACACCTAAATAGTGCTTTACTTCTATAAAACACTACCACCAAGAATGAAAAAGTGTTTTTTGATAGCAAAATACATTTATTTACATTCAACAGTGTAACAATTTGACAACAATTTGGCAAACTATTTACAAATGTGTGCAACTGTGGTACTATTTACAATTATGTGGATGTTTCAACGACAGTTTTCCTTTTTGTAACACTCTCCTGCGTGCAAGGAGACGCAACAGCATTTGCACAACAGATTGCCTCTTCGCGTGCTCCACTTTCTTGCAGGCCGTTTTTTCCGGGGAATAGCAAGTATATACTGCAGTGTGTGTTGCCATCAAGTCTAATATCAGGATCATGCTACGGTTACGTTACGGTGGTGTTACGTTGTGGCTTCCTCATGTCCTTCAGTTGCTACACCGGGTTGTAAGAGATGTTTTGATCCATTTTATCCACTCCATTCATGGTGGCATCGTAGTCCAGAAACAGTGTCTTCTCCGTGATCAGACTGTACCCGCTCCTCCGATGAATATGCATTGGACTCGGGGTACTCTTCATTGTCCGATCGAATGTCCGGTCGGTTATTGTGCGCGTTTTCCGGCCTTAGCAGCGGTAGCCGCGGTAGCCGCGCTTAGCCGGTGAGGCTTACTACGTGATCATAACAGTCGCGTCAAGGCTTCCAACTTTGGCGTCAAGCTCGGAGTCATCATCATCATCATCATCAATCTGCATTGGTCGATGCCAACTCTCCATCGCCCGATCGAATGTCCGATTGTGTAGAAGTACCCGGTCGGTTATTGTGCGCGTTTTCTGGCCTTAGCAGCGCTAGCCGCGCTTAGCCGGTGAGGCTTACTACGTGATCATAACAGTCGCGTCAAGGCTTCCAACTTTGGCGTCAAGCTCGGAGTCATCATCATCGTCGACATCAATGCGCTTTTTAGTATTGATTGATGCTTTCCGTCTTTGAAAAAAATGCTCAAGCGTGAGCTGCTTGCAACCGGTTGCTTGGTCAGCCATTGTGGCTTCATCAGTCATTGTCTCCTCAACACTCTAGCTCCGCCTAACGTCTTCTACTGACGCCCACGGTGGGCGGCCCATCCAACCTTGTGCAAAGAGAGTCATCGCTGCCCTCTAGGGGCCAAAACGAGTCTTTTACTAATCAGATCTGCCTGATACTTTCAGCACAGCTGCCCAAGGCTTTCCTGCACCCGTTTTCAAAAAAAAACAAAAAAAAAAAAACATAGGGGACGTCTTTTAACGTCCTCGGCGCCCTTCCCTAGGTTTATGCTAAACGTTTTATATTGTTTATGGCGGTCAAAGAGTTAATGAGCACACACTCACACAAAAAAAAGAGAGCAATGATGATGACATGTCCAATCGGTAAGAACAATACTGAGCTCTCTTGCTAAAAACAATTTAATAAAAAAGGACATTTTTTTGCATATTATTAAAATATATAGGTTTAAAAAAAATAATTACATTAATTAATTGTTCATCACGAGATGGCGCTAAATATTACACACTGTCAGTTTAATACTTGTTTAGTCATTTAAATGTATTTTTCTTCTTTACATTAAACCACAGTTATTCTCTTTGTAAAGTGCCTTAGTTACCATTTTTTCTGGAACGGCTTAATTATTGTAATATTGTTTTGTTTTCAAGTCATACTTTTTGGAATAGATAAAAGGTTCTAATTTTGTTGCTCGGGATCAAGATGCCACTAATTGTGCGAATGCAACAATTTTATATTTGCTCATTTTGCTGTAGCTTTAGCCTAAACAGCAATAGAAGAATCTGTCAGCTAATAACTGAGAATAGTGCTGTTAATATGCAAATCTGCAAAAGCCGAACCCCTAATAAGTGAGGAATGACTATACATTGTAAAAAAAACAAAACTGCTGTATAGCTGGGGTGCGAACGATGAAGGGAAATATTGCAGTGGAACACTGTACATGAATAGCCGAAACCTCCCTGCAAGTATCGACTTTGCTGTGTCAGGATGCCGACAGGATGTCACATGTACCTGTGCTTCCGGCTGACATTAGTGTGCCCGCTAGTGAGATGGCGCCAAGGTTCGGAAGCGGCAGGTTGAGATTAGGAAGGTTGGGCAGCGGTGGTAAGCCACTCGGGAGGGGCATCAAACCTAAAGACAAAAAAAA
Organism: Leptonotus elevatus; assembly: GCF_054856555.1. Taxonomy (NCBI): domain Eukaryota; kingdom Metazoa; phylum Chordata; class Actinopteri; order Syngnathiformes; family Syngnathidae; genus Leptonotus; species Leptonotus elevatus. The sequence goes on from NC_141239.1 coordinate 39,322,866, forward strand.
TAAATCATGTCATCGTTATTCAGCCTGTTCCTTCCACTCAACATCTGCAAAATTGCTGAAAAAAAAAAAAAAAAAAAAAAGACTTGATACTGTCGAGTGAAAAACAAAACAACAAAAATGACCCACCTGGTAGCGTGGTGGCGGGGTTGAAGCTGGCCGTGGCGGGATTCAGGGGTGCGAGGGGGCTGAGAGACGGATTACAGGTGGGCAACAGAGGGACCGTGGGCAATCCTGGTGAGGGAGGGACGAGTCAAATTCACTTTCCACATCAGATTCAATGTTGTTGTGATGTCATGAATAAGGCAGTACTCACCTGTCTGCAGTTCGCTGGGCATGGTGGGCGGGGCTGTACTGATTGACAGGCCTGACAGTGAGTCTTCAAGGCCGGTATGAGGCGGGGTCACGGCTGACAACTGGACCTGAGCAATTATGGGTTGATTCTTACAGCTGCTAAAAGACATGATGCCCCCCCCCCCCCCCCCCGCTTGTAGAAGTTGAACGTTCATATTATTGACCTCAGTGAATCCATCCTTCAGCGGACTGACGGCCTCGCCAGAAGCGTTCCCGGGGAAGCTGATCTTCTTCCCCTCCTCAAAAGGCCGCGTGGGAATCCTGTGCAGGTATCCGTAGCCAATCCCGCATCCCAGGCTGTGGCGATGGGAGCAAAATGAGCCAAACAAGGATAACTTTTGAAGTCAAACTTATCGGAGATGAGCCGGATTTCAGGAGAAGATCATGACAGACGACGGGTAATTATAATAGTAAGGGATGCTTTCTGCACTCAATAGCATTTACTTGACTTCATTTGGCTTTGGCCATCAGCGCCTTTTGTAGTCGAATTACACTTTACGATGTAAGTGAGGCCCTTAAGCAAAAAGAACAATCGTGTTTTACCGCCGCTACTGCTTTAATTAAATGACTGTGAAAGGGTTTACCCAAAGCATCCTCTTGATTTGTCTACAAGTCCAAAACTACAAATGAGATGGAATGTTTTGCGTTACTGCTTGGAAAAGCCGCTTGAACTAACAACATAAGCTATAAACAGACTAATTACCTCCTCGGTTTGTTTGTTACTAGCCTAGTTCAAGATGTTTTTTCTAATTGGAACCTTCATCCGTACAGTGTTGTCATGCTCCAAACACCAGACTAGACTTACTCCAAGTAAAAAAAAAATATATATATATTACACACATACAATACAGAGTGACGAGACTGTGTGGCGTTGATAGGTGGGATTTGAATATTCACATGTAAACAACATGACAAATGAGATGTGTATTTTGATGGGAATATCTACGGCTGAGCAATTCATTAAAATTGACATCGCAATGTGCACCGCAATCTAAATGATTATGCAAATTGTGTTTTGGTCTAATTGTTATGAACAGTCTACTACGCAAATGGAAGTCAGGATAATTTTCAAGTCATAATTTGATTATTTTTAAACCAACCTCCCAACCCTAATAGCTATATTTCAAGACGTTTTATAGATTGTAAAGAACTGAACATAGTCAGTTGTTGAATTTGCAGTAATAGGAGGTGGTATCAAATTCTATTTAAATCAAGAACATCTTAAATCAAGCTACATTTGAGCATAGAACAAATTATTTGATAAAAAAAAAAAAAATCACAATTAGATTATATTTTCAACACAGTCTTGCCGTATTCATGTAAGACATTTTTATTTTCTAAATATTTGAGCATGGATGAAAACCGTGATGACATTTTAAACGTTGTATACTGTAATTATCATTAGTGTGTGGGGGGAGTAAACTTCTTTGAATTTTGTGGCGCAGCGCGTTATTAGCGATCGCATCGGCAGAAAATTGGATGAAAGTCTGTGTTATTGATAAGCGCCCCACCTTGCTGGAAAATCATGACGTAACTACAGGTGGCACCATGTAAACAGATAAGACCCTTTGTTGGAAAGCCTTCGTCTTCATCAAGCAATGATACGCGGGGCTTCAGTGGCCTGCTCGATGATTCAGTTCATTAGTTGCCCACAAATGCATATTTTGCAGTATTTTGTTTATTTGTGCTGCACGTGCTTTTTTTTTTTTGAGCTGTCAAACGATTCCATTTTTTTTATCAGATTAACTCATTCACTTCCATTGTCAAAAAATCATTTGAATTATTTTTATTAGTTTAACATTTTTTCCCCACTTATGTTAACAAGAGTATGAAAACCTAGAAAAAAAATATTGTACATTTAGAACAGATATTGAGTTAACTATTGAAGTCATGCTATTAATTTTAATCGCCTGACGCCCCTAATTTTTTAATAATCTTTAAAAATTAAAAAGAAATGTCTAGGTTTTCATACTCGTGTTAACAAAAGTGTGTGTGTGTGTGTGGGGGGGGGTTAAAACTAATAGAAATAGTTTAAATGATTTTTTGACGTTTATAGGCGTCAATGGCAGTGAATGCGATTTTTTTAATCACCATTTTTCCCACCAAATTTGAAGAGCACCGGTTATGTGTTAATTCTTTCGACATTTAATGTTATGAGGACGTCTTCACCATTGTTTGACCCACTGCGCACGCTCATCCTCCTCTATTTCTAATCAGTTAATTACTTGCATCATTTAAAATGGGAAAAAAATGACCCCAATATTTTGACATGAACAAATATTCTCAATGTGATACACGTACATTTATTAAATGCACGTAATTATCTTTATTGCTAAAACACAACCTGTGCTACCTTAAACGTAGCCATCCGCCGTCACGCTAAAGGATAACCTATGGTCAAAATTAATAGTGCGATTAATCTGCGTTATTTCATGATCAATGCGATAATTTTTTGTGAATAATTAATCAGTTAACACTTGAACTTTGACAGCACTAATTTTTTGTATACATACAAGTATGTATTTTTTGTAATCAGTATTTTTCAACTGAACATTGTTACCTTGTAGATACACAAAAGTAAGGCAATGTTTTTGGTGTAACTTGTTTGTATTTCTTTTGGCAATACTGTACCACGAGACCAACAATAACCGTGATAATTGTCACTATAGTCTAGTGGTGCAACGCATCACAAAAGCCACGGTTCGGATCAGCCACAAAAAACAAAAAAAAGATAAATATTACTTTGTAAAGCACTTTTTCCATTAAATTAACAACAACAAAAATATATTCAAAATGTCTCATATAGCAGTGTAGGATTTAGTGTCTTCATTTATTTTGTAAAACACCTTTACCCATTAAATAAATAATAAATCTATACAAAATGTCTAATATAGCCATTTAGGATCTCAACTTTTAAGTGCAATATGCAATATTTTACATGGTTATGTGTAAAATAAGGTATTAATGGCTTTAAGTTGTGTTCGTATAATCTAAACAGCTAAGTTTGACATTTTGCGTTGAATGTTTTAGGTTATAGCATGGCTGGCCAAGTTGGGTCCTCGGGAGCCGCTATCCAGCCCGTTTTCCATGTCTCCCTCTTCCAGCGCAGCCGAATGTAATGATCAGCTCATCAGCAAGCTGTGCAGAAGCCTGATGACAATCTTGATCACAAATCAGGTGTGTTAGTGGAGAGAAACATGGAAAACGGGCTCTCGAGGACCCAACTTAGCCACCCCTGGGTTATGCAGAGCCAGAAAAAAGGCCAAAGTGACACAACAACCTAGCTCATGGGTGCTAAATCAATGACGCGGCCCACCTTTCGCATTTTCGCCAAATGCTTTATGAGACAAAGCCTCGCGAAAACACACAGAACGAGAGGGCCTGCCTGTGGGCGTCGTCATTGACAGGAAGTGACAATTAACGCCATCTACTTCTGCGCCAAAAAGGCTTAATCAAACAAGTGCGTATTACCTTCCATCTCCTCCCCAGGCACTGTTGGGCGTGATGACCACCTCTCTGCAGTTGTCTGTGTCGGTGTTGTATACGTAGAGCTTCAGGCCCTTCCCCTCATGGCTCTCGATCAGGGAGAACAGGTCCTCGGACTGCACAGAAAAACAACAACACATTATAACCATGCGGGAAAAAACCCATAATGACTCGATAGCCCACCTCGTTCATAACTGTATCAGCTCCAATGATGTAGTCGGTGTGTGGCCTCAAACCGGCGAGGGCTGCGGGTGAATTCGGCTCCACTTCCTATTAAGCGCGCAGCAAGTGAGCGTTAGGCGACATTAACAAGTCAGCCGGGATAGCGAGGTTAACGTACCAGAACGTGCCAAACGTTCTCATTGGCTCCTTCAAAGCTGCAGAAGCGAATGGAGACCCCGAGCAAGCCCTGGCCCCCCCACAGGTTGCTGGGGGTGACTGTGGACTCCCGCAGCTCCAGAGTTTTGGAGGAGTACACCAACATCTTGACTGGTTTCTCCACACTGGCTTTCAGGAGGTCCTTCAGGGTGTCGTTGTCTTTGTTCTGTGGACCGATAGGGATATACAATATATTGAGTATTTGTAAACAATGAGTTTTTATTTCACCTCTCGCGAGAGGGTCTGAAATGAGTCCCCTGCCATTCATGGGTGTTCATTGTCGGTTTGTTTAGCAGCTTGAGTCTTCTCTTGCACGTTCCACTGTTGACTTACCAGTCGGGTGTTATTGATGGAGACAATGAAGTCAAAAAACGGTTCTAGTCCTGCTCGGTGACCCGGGGAGTTCTCCTGTACCTGCAAGACAAAAAGTAGGGATGCGCAGAAAAGTCACTCAGCACTTGGACCACCGGATTGCGTAAATGTTTATCTCAGTCAGAAAGTACGAAATCTCGCGTTTGAAAGGAACACTTAAGATGACAAATTGATTGTAAATGTAAAAGCGAATGTCAATGATGGCATACAACGGACAAGATTAGCATTTAGCACCACGACGCTAAAACTAAAATAAGCATGGAGAATCAAACAACTAACTAAGAATATCCATATTTATATGCACATTTTAAATATTCTGCATTACATGAATAAAGCGTCCACACACTAAATGATGAGAGCATTCCGTAAACCAGCCTGGCAGGTGTCATTCACTGTAGCCGCGTAGCATGTAGCTTTTAGCATACTGCAATGCCTTCAGACAGGCACATTTTACAAGTTGCCACTTGTAAGCTCAAGAAGCAAACACATAATACACGACTACAACACTCCATGAGAGATTTGTGCTTCTCCGCCACATAGGCCCGACGTGACATCCAGCTTCCGTGTCAAGTGCTGGTAAATGAGCAATGCTAGGCTAAATGCTAGAAGCAGGATATCCCTCAGGATACGCACGCAAGGAACTCACCCGGAGGACGTGGTAGCCCTCTGAGCCACCGCCCGGTATCTCCACGCTTTGCGTTCCTCCCATGATGTCGCTGTCTTAAGGCTTTTGCAGGTTTTGTGGCAAACTGATACCGAGGAACGATCAAGTACCCGACTACTTGTACTCACCGGGTACACGTCGTCAAATGGGTAGTCACCTGCTGCGCATGCGCCGTTACGTGGCAGGAAGTGCAGACGCCACTGTCGGCATAGATGTAATGCATTGTACAGTACAGAACAATAGGTTTGAACACGTCTTATTTTTCTAACTTGTTTTAGCTTCTTTCTTTTTCTTTTTTAAAGTGTTTTAACCTCACGACAAAGAATATTAGTTGTCAACTATCCCTTGGGTTGTCTACACTAACACATTATTATTTTATCATTGTAATATGTTTGCAATGGTTTCAATATTGTTAACATCTAATTTTCTTTCATATAGTAATATGTTTTATACACGAGGCACTATTTAAGCTTTATTTAAGTCTTGTGAAGATCTATTTTTTTAATGTAAATTCCATAAAATTGAAAAAAGTGGTAGAGAAAAAAAAAATTCACCAAAGCATATCATCGTTCATTGTGCCAATTAACAAAAATGTATATTAAAGGTATTTTATTAGATATTCATTATATTTTATTAGATATTTATTTTAGAAATATTCCGATTATTCTGACTGATCTAGTTGTGGCCATCAAGTTGGAGGAGCCCTCAATGAATCACACACACACACCAAATGAGAGAAAAAAGGGAAAAAAATCCACACAAAATGATGCTTACAACAAACTTTATTACCGTTTCTTAAATGTTTTTGTAACTTTGCACATCTTTCACATGCTTTAATTAACACTAACTACTGAATGTTAGTTTCCTGAAGAGGTTCCTTTGCCAAGTCTACGCTTCTCAACTCATGAGCAGCATGCAGTTGCTGGCTAGGGTTTAGTAGTCGTAGTACAGTTTTATTACTACGGTTTAATGAATTGGAGTCTTAATTAACAATTAAATGAACAGTTTAACAGTTAATTTACAGTTACAGTCATCTGGAGGGATTTCGTTAACCCCAGGCACTTTCGAACTTTGTCCATGTCGCGTCTGGGCTACTCAATTTCGACCAGATTGATCTTACTGACTCAGATTCTGCAATAAAAAAAAAATATTTTATTCTACATAAACAGAACATATTTCCTGTAATCGTAAATGATATGTGTTTGTCGCCACATAAGCAAGTTCTTTTCACCTAACTGCCGCATGGAGCAAACCTGAATTTCCTCTAACAACTTGAGGGACCTGGCCCACAATGACAGCCCATCATAGGTCACAATGACAAGCTAGCTGATCAGGTCTTGAAGAGGCTGCTACTTTGTTGGTTCAGGGGTCTCAATGGATCCTTAATGGCGCCTCAAGGCTACTTTTTTATTATATATATATATATATTATTATTATTTTTGTATCACTCCTGGCTCTAAGACCATTGAATAAGAGTTTGGGAAAATTGCATCACATTTGTTTTTGTTAAGTAATAAGTACTTAAAGGATTTTTGTATGATGCGTGACCACATCGTGATTATAATAATTATAATTGATGTATTTATTTATACATTTTAAAAAAAAGTAGTCATTGAGGAGATGTAAGGATCTGTTACTTTTTGCAAGATATGCTTTCATGCTGTTGCTGGATCATTGTTAATGCATGCCCTGCGTCGTGCAGATTTTTATTTATCTTTAATTCAGAGTACGATCTAAAATGTACAACAAATGATCATTTAAAATGTTTTAAAGTGTGTACTGTAATATTTTTAAATTTAAAACTAGTAAACGTTTTAGAAGGTTCATGGATAATGGTAGAGCTTTGAATAGTAGCATTGTTATGGTGACATTCCTTGACAGGCTTATAAGAAAAAAAACACTTTAAAAAATAAAATTACATAGCATTTTTCTAATTTTAGTTGTACCACTTGATATATATATATATATATATATATATATATATATATATATATACACACACACGCACACACACACAAATGTATATACACACACACACATTCTGTTTACATGTTTACGGTTACAATGTTTATGGTTGTGCTACCGGCCTTGACATTTATTAAATAATTGTTGGACAAAAGTTTTGTAGTTATTTTAACAGCTTTAAAACTAAATTAGAGAGAGAGAGAGAGAGAGAGAGAGAGAGAGAGAGAGAGAGAGAGAGAACATTATCCAAAAGACTTAAAAACATAAAGTAATAATATTATATCATACTGCTACAGGGAACACAACATTTAATTTGAGCATAAAACAAAATCATTGAGTAAAAAAATGGCTTGTGCTTCACAAGCCATTTGCCCAGAGGATATTCTTCACCACTAGAGAGCGCTAGCATTCCCTTCCACCGCCCCTCAATGCCTCCCTGTTCCATATTTAAATGAGGTCGTTGTAAATGTTATGAAACTGCAATCTTTCTTTTTCTGTCTTTAAGGGCACAGAGATGCTGAATCCTATTATGTTCTCCATTTCTCTCCCTACTAAAATCCGTGACGCTTTCCCGGGCATAAAAAACAAACGCAAAAACAAATAAAAACTCTTCGAGCGCCATCGATTCGCCAAAGCATTAGGATATTGATGAAGAAGATGATGATGATTATTATTATTATTATCTGAAAAGAGAATAGAGAATATATTTACGGAAACTCAAGAAAATGTGATAGTGAAAGGTGACATGCTGGGCAAAGAGAATGAAAACCTTGACTTGAGGGGTTTAATCATTATAATAGAAATAAAAATGCAGGACAATCTGGCACGCAGCTAAAAAACAAACAAACAACAAAAACACGTGTGAGTGCGTTCATGTGTGTAGAATTAGGGCACCAAAAAAAATGTAAGACAAAAACTGAAGAATCAACAACTCATAAGTTTAATAGACTTTAATAGACTTTAATAGACTTTATTAAACATTTTATAGAGACGCTGTTTTTTGTTAAAGTGCCTCCAGATAATCTCCTGGCCTGGGTAACATTCCTTACAGCTATATTCATCTCAAAACCATTCTTCACAAGAGTTTCAATATAATTTATGTGGTTATCCTATTAATATAATGGTCCCTGGTTACCCCCCATGTTTAATTAAATAGGTCATAATACTGCCATTATACACGTCCATTTACAATGGAGGAAAGAAAGGTGAACCTAGTGCAAAGACACAAAGAGGAACTCCTGAAACACGATATTCCGTTGAGCTCCCATAATACTGGAAATACATTGAATATGTATCACAATAAATATCGTATATTACAGTAAATGCCTCAGAATTCCGATACATACCACAATCCTTGCAACGCCTTCTCACGAAGAGAACATTCTCACATTCCTTTTTCTACACGCTCAGCCGAAGGAGCATATCATACACACTGCAGGTTTCGCTCTCCTTCACCTCGTCACAAGTCCGCCACCTCAGACATTCAAAGACTCACAATCACAGAAATAAACGCACAATAGAAATTGCATTGCGGTCGAGGGTCACGTGTTACAAACATCTACAAGTTATACACTATATGAGGAATAATGACTTGCACTATTTCCGCCCTCGTCTTTCTTTGGCCGACAGTCACTATCATTTCAAATTCAAATGTACAAATTATCACCATGAAGATACATTTACATTAAAATACCTGAATCTGTATACAACGAAAATGCAATATTTTCTATATAATCATATATGAATAAAGACTTTTTTAAGAGCACATACAATTATCACATGATTGCATGAAACAGACAATGAGTCAGCATTTTTTAAATCATAACTGCAGAGGTTGTCTCATTGTCATGACCTGTCCAACTTGGAGAAGATGGCAGATCGAAGCAGCCGGAGGTTCCTTTCGTCAGCATATTTCATTTTGTAAATATGCTGTAAACATAATATTCATTAGCTTATCTTGAATAAATAGCTCTAAAATACTTTTATATACACACGGTGTGCCACCAGCACTCTTGTGCACACAAGAATAATTTTGTGATACTTGTCAGGTTTTGAGCTGTGCTTTTCTGCTTTTCTCTCGCGCGAGCGCATCCACGCGCGCGCACACGCAGAACAATAATCTACATGAAATGACACTAGATAGAACACACGCAGTACAAGACTTCCCACCAGCACACATCCATCAGTTACCTGAAACTATGTGTGTGTGTGTGGGGGGGGGGGGAGATGGGGGGGGGGGGGTCTTGCAGTCTTAATGTTGGGTTCTCTCCTCAAATGATGTGCCGATCTACAGGTCATGACCCAGCCTCTCGATCTCATCGATGAGGAAGTCGATGTCGGATTGGGTGGCCGCGTGGTTGGAGACCACCATGCGGAAGAAGTTGACTTTATTGCCCTGAGGCTGGTAGCCCACCATGGTGGTCCCTGTCTCCATCATCATGGCCTTGATCTTTGGCGCCACCTGGCAATGAAAAAAAAGAAGAAGAAGAAACAATCAAATCATTAGGGCATCTCACCATGATGTCATATTTTTATCTGGGTGGGAAAAGCCCGTCTGATCTTCCGATGGCGCAGTAAATCCTTAACGCAAACAAAGTAAGTGATAATTAATTATGATGATTTTAGTCTTCTTCTCTACCACCCTCGTTTAAATATGTGACGTTACATGAGGCAAATTGCTTAACATGTCGAGAGGAAAGCGGATTCCAAAATAGACGTGGTGGAAATTCACACATAGGATTACGCCGTTGGAGAGCTGGCGTTAGATAGCAGGCTCAACATTACGTTTTGCTACATTTTGCAAAGACAACCCAACCAAACATTTACCAAACAAGTCTACACACCCCAGTTCAAATACACGGTTTTTTTTTGTGATATGAAAAAATGATAAACATCCATCAAGTCTAAACTTTGAAAGAAAGAAAGAAAGAAAGAAAGAAGGAAGGAATAAAAGAAAGAAAGAAAAATAATCTGTTCGAGAGTAGAAATATTAAGTAAACAACTGTGATAATGTGGTTGCACAAGTGAGCACACCCTTACGAAACTAGGGATGTGGCTGTGATCAGAACTAACCAATCACATTCAACCTCATGTTAAATGGAGCCCACTCTTAGTGCCTCTGATTATCCCCAAATACATTTTTGATGTTCAAGTAGGCTTTTCCTGACGTTGTTTTTATTTATTTACTTATTTATTTACTCGTACGCCTGAAAGTTTTGTGTTAAAACCCGGAACTAGGGCTGGGTACATAACACAAAACAAATAATAGATATCAAATTGATTTTGCTTTTCGAGCCTGATAGCGATTGAATTTAATTTGTTTCCTTACATTTATGAAAGACCTGACGCTTTTCTGCTTGAAAGACAAAAAAAGGCAGCTACTAAATAGCTGAATGTAATGTTTGCTTATTTCCATCAATATGAGTTTGAATGCGATTGGTTCATTCTTAACACAGCCACATCATCAATTACAAGAGGGTGGGCACAATTGTGCAACCACTTTATTGGCAGTTGTTCATTTATTTATGTTTTACTTCCCCTCTTGAAAAGAGTATTTTTAAATTTCAATTTTCAGATTTTAGGTCACATTATTAGTGAAAAAAAGTCTTGAAGTTATGTATTTATTTATTATTTATCTGAGGCTAAGACATGATAGGCAGTCTTGTGATCGCTGCTCAACTATTTACGAAATCCACTCATTTTTATTAACTTCAAATGTTCCGCTGGATTAATTTGGATTTTTGGGAAGGAAATTTCAAAAGAAAACCTCAACCATTTGGGGTACATCTGTTTTTGTCATGGTTAAACCTCAGGCCACTGTATCCTGGCACCTGTTGTTTACCAACATTATGCAATGCTCGACTATCTCTATGGTCCGAGTGTTGCCAGGCGTCTCACCCTATGGAGCTTTTCCCGCCTCTCCTCACTGTCTGGCATTCCCCTCAGGCTGGGTGGGATGTACCAAAAGCAAACGTTGGTGTGCTGAGGCTGCGGACGGAACGTACAGTGAAGACAACATAGAGGCATGTAGCTCAATTAAAACCACATTAGGACGGCTTACCACTCCATCAAACACCATCTCGTACCCCTCCCTGTTCTTGATCTTGTTATACAGATACTGAGACAGATCCAAGCACCTGTCAATGTGCTGCTCAAACCCAATGGTGCCCTGTGAGGGGAAACGCAGCATTAAAGCGGAAGTCAAACTTAAACATTTCTTGACAATAATATGTTATCTGTGACCTCACTAGTCTAAACATAACATTCTGATTAATATTACATTTGTGGAATAGGAGTTATGCAGCAAAATCCGGCCGTTTTTATCCATCTCATTTTGCCACTTGCTGTCGACTAAAGATGACATCACTGTTGCTCAGGCAACGACCAATCACAGCTCACCTGTGTTCTGAAGTTGAGCTGTGATTGGTTGTAACTTGTTACCTGAGACCTGAGCAACTGTGATGTCATTTTCCCTCGACAGCAAGTGGCAAAATGGCCGCCTTCTGATATTGATAAAGACTGCTGGATTTTGCTGCTTAACTCATATTCCACTAACACAATATTAACCAGAATACCGTATTTAGACTAGTGGGGCTGCATAGAAAATATTAGGGGTGGAAATCTTTGAATGTCTCACGATTCGATCCGATTCTGATTTTTGAGTCTGGGGTTCGATTCAGAATCGATTTTCGGTTAAGAATGATATCTGATTCAAAAATGATTTGATTGACAATGATTTTTGCTTCCTTTTATAAATGTGCGAAGAATCGTAATGATCTACTCCAGTCTGACTCGCTAATGCTAATTAGCGCGCTACCCGCAGCACTTTTATCTCTCAAAAGAACGACTCCACGCTGCAAAAAAACAACTTTTATTGTAATAACTTGATCGTGACTTTTTCCTTCTACTCTCTAATGTGGCTACAACTTAACAGTGTGTCAGAATGCGTGGACCCACACTGCCCCTAAGTGGCCAAATCGAGTACAACATGAACAATGGTCTCAATAAAGGCACACACAAACAAAGGCAAGACAGTATAAAATAATTTAAATAAAATCGTTTTTGGGACATTTAAAATCGATTCTGAATCGTACTAAATGAGAATCAATTTTTTTGGCACACCTCTAGAAAATATTGTTACCAAGAAATTTGTTTTGGGTTGACTTCTCCTTTAAAAAAAAATATGAAATGATTTTAAAGGCAATGCAAGTCTTTTACCTTGGCCTTCCACATGAGCCAGAACTTAAATATGTCGACATGCCGACCGCACTGGATGGCTTGGTCCCCAGTGTCATACGAGACGTCGTACTGCTTGTCTTGTTGGAACAAATAACCAGCACACATGGAGTTACAGCCTCCCATCAGTCCCTGCAAACACACATGCATCGCAACCTCTGATCATCTTTTCCTGTATTCGGGACACGCTCGGAAAATATTCAGATCAATGAGCTCTCGTGACAATGACCGCTGCTATGAACGTGACCATGCGGAATGCTTCTTATACAGCTGCGTACCTTCTCCCTAACAAGGATCGCTGAGCACTGCAGGGGCACGCCCATCATCTTGTGAGGGTTCCATGTAACAGAGTTGGCTCTGCAAAGTTGAAACACGATATTCCACTGAACTGACTGACAGGCAACGTATTGCAGTTCTCGATAACTACCTCTCGATTCCATTGAGTTTATGGCGGTGCTTCCTGGACATCAGCAGACCGCCACCCCACGCCCCCTACAAGACAACAGTTAGCAAAAGGCATCACATTAATAACATGAATATGAACTATGATGATCAAATAATGTTTGAAACTCACATCCACGTGCAGCCACAGGTTGTACTTCTCGCAAATGTCAGCAATCTCATTGATGGGGTCAAAGGCGCCATACACAGTGGAGCCACCTGTGGCGTTGACAAATAACGGCACGTAACCCTGTGAAATGGACACACGTTTAACACTCGGAGATCGTGAACAGTTGGCACAAAGCAAAATCAAGAGCCCACCTTCTGTTTGGCGTCAATGATCTTGGCCTCCAGATCGGCAGGAATGACCCTCCCCCTGAAAGAGCGGAACATAACATAAGACAGGAGTGTCCTGAAAGTCAACTAAACTGAAACTAAATAAGAAAAAAAAAATATATATATATATCATTAAGACCTTTGGTCCACTGTTTTGTTACAGAATAGATGTGCAGCTGTAAACACTTGTTTATTTATTTATTTATTTTAAGATGGAATGTATGCATTACCTTTCATCTGTTCTCAGCAGAATCACATTCTCACTGCCAAAGCCCAGAGCGGCTCCCGCTTTCTTTATGGAGTAGTGGCTCTGCAGGAACAACACACATCAGGTAAACAATGACTCGCTTAGTGACACAATTGCTCAATAAGCCATCAAGGGCAATGGAGTTTTGGTGGCCCAATCACAGCTATGCAATTCTCTAAGGCGGGTGGGGGGCGAAGCATTCCGAAACGCTGTGTCCTTTGATCTCATCCACCAAGCATCAATATAGCGCAAATGTTTTAGATTCTAATGGATTGATTTAATTCATTCATCTGATTAAAGCCGCTGAACGTAGAAAATTTAATTTCGAATCGCTACTGCCACCTGTGGCCGGAAAATGAAACTACACACACATGAAGTCACATCCGCAGAGAGAGGGTGGTAAATTCAAACCGGAATCCAGTCTAAAAACTATTGGCCAGAGGCTTGCAGGTGTACCCATTGTGAACAGCGAAGCCTTTAATATGCCAATTAGAAGACGTTTTATCATAAATGGTCAAATAAAAAGGCTATTATAAATATATTTCTGGGTAAATTGTTACATTGAGAAACTTTCATGAAAACATTACGAATAAACGCATTAAAAAAAAAACAATTGTATAACATTTAAAAATATTATTTTATTAAATAATTTGTTGAATAATTATAACAATAAAAATAATCATATAAATGAAATGAAAATAAATATAATATATAAAAACAATTTAATGACTTTTTTTATCATAAAAAAAACTTAAACGAACATCTTTTTTAACATCTTTTTTTTTCTCCGAATGACGTTGACGATCTATCTTATTACAAAATGAAAGTTGTCCCACCCGCACGCTAAGGAAATGTACTTAAGGCAAACTGTGTGTGTGTGTGTGTGTGTGTGTGTGCGTGCGTGCGTGCGTGCGTGTGTGTGCGTGGGCGCACGCGCGTGTGTCCAGTGGTCTCATTCAACATACATGTTCCGACGTGAAGAGAACCAGGCGAGGAGCAGCGGACATGCCCTTGGTCTTGACCTCAGGAAAATACTTGTAACGAGCGATCATCACACTGTACATGTTGGAAATAGCGCCCCCTGTTGAGTAGAAACAGTTAAACTTTTTAAGAAAATCTGGCATAATAAACTAACACAAACCTGAGTTCGCAAACGACTATGTTTACCAACAAATTGGTTTACAAACACGATTTTTTTTTTTAAATGTTGCTTTGATTCTCAAAGTATGCAGTCACAGCATCCAAGCCAAACGCCGTTATGCTTTCTCTCGCACAGCGTAAATATTGTTCACGCTTGGTGGCTTCGCTCATGTTTTTTTGGGGTTTTTTTTGCTCTAAATTAATCAGTGTGGCTACTTAGAAGGTGAAAAGTACAAGATTCTGTTGTGTCAAAAACAATCCAATTTGGACCAACCCACTAACTTGAGTTAATTTGACTAAACCTTTTGAATAGTTTTTTGTCAAATTGACCGGTCCAATTTTTGACCCAGCATTTTTAAGTGTGTGTAATAGCTTTGTTTTCCATTAACTACTGGGGTTTTTTTTTTTTACATTTTTTTTTTTTAATAAAAGACAAAAGTCTCCATATTTACTATTGTTTGGTTGCTAACCTGGCGAGAAGAGGCCGTCTCCCTCACCACCGGGCCAGCCAATCATCTCTCTCATCTTCTTCAGGGTCAGCTGCTCCATTAAAACAAACACTGGAGCTATCTCGTAGGTGAACCTGCCAATCAAAAAGGATAAAATGTACGCATCAGCACATCAAGGAGCATCAAAGCAACAACTACGTGTACAGGAAGGAGAGACCATTTTGTATGCATGCACACAAAGAGTGATTGGTTTTCCATGAGCTCCTCCAACAATTCCATCCGCAGAGCGCAAATTGGAGCCTGCGCTGACTGAGCTAATTAAAGTGTGTGATATAGGCAGCAAACATTCATATTCAAATGCCTTGTGAAATCCTTCAGTAGTTTAATTAAAGCGCACAATGCTGTGATGGCTATCTGTCAATCCTGCCAACCTCAGTCACAATTGTGAAAGGGGCTGATTTGACAGCTGAGAGGGCTTCAGCGTGTGTTTGGGCAAGATAACAGGACGTGTGTCTGCGTGTGTGGATATTGACCACAAAGTTAAAAAAAAAAAAAGGAGAAAAAAATCATATAATTAATTCCCCCCATAGTGCGGTTAAATGAAAGAAAAAGATTAGAAGTCACAGGGATGCACAATAAAAAAAAAAAGTCCAGTCAGGAGAAGTGAAAGTTAAATGTGCCACATACGTCTTTACATCCACTCTACACCTCCCACACTGGCTGATCCCTCTTTGTAATGAGGCCACTTAGTGCACCACTATTACCATCGAAAACATCTTGTCCGCAATTATGCTCTGCGGCGCAGGAAAAGCTTTTTTGTTTTGTGTGCAAAGAGGAGGCGAGATAAAGACTTGTGAGGAGGAAACAAAGAAAGAGGAGGTGCACGAGAGGACGGCGAAAGGACATTAGGGTGGGGGGTGGGGGGTGGGGGGGGTCTTAAAAACGGGATGAAAAAAGAAAATTACATGATGATGAATTGAATTACACTGACATGGTTAACAAAGAACAATATAAGGTGTTCTTTTAAAATTAAGAGCGGAAAAAAGTGTCTCTCTTTTTATGTATTCCAACCACAGCCAAAAAGAAACAAAACCTCTTTAAAATTGCGAGTCATTTCACGCCATCATGACAATAATGGCGATGATTATCACAATCAGAGCCAATCATTGGTCTTTTGAGGGTGAAAATTACCCCTCAGTCACCTGCCTGTCCCCAGGGAAAGCCCCTAAATGCCCTTATTACCATCATCAAGGGCGCCCCTTGTGTGTGCGAGTCTCTTCCAGCGCGCATCTTTTATGTGACTAACCCCGTGACACGCAGCGCGAGTCGGACCGTGTCCGCGGGGGACAATGCAACGAGGACTTGGCGGGGAGCCGCCGCAGCCACTTTCCACAGTGTGGCTGGGTTTTGTGCGGCGCCCGAGGACATTGTGTGACAGTGTGGGGCCCAGCTGGCCTATATCTGCTCAGACCAGCTCACAATGAGCATGCAGTCAATGGACTGGAAATCCTTGCTGCTGTATCTGGGACAGCCGAGCTGGTGTGTGCGTGTGTGTGTCAAAACTGGTGTCATTATGGAAGTGGGCGCAAGCGCACGGATGGATGTGTGTGTGTGTGTGTGTGTGTGTTTGTGTGTGTATCCTCCAAGTGGGATGTGCTGATATAGAGGAGGTGGTGGCTTTATGACTAATGTTTTGAGAAATTGCATGTGTCTCAATCTCTGTTGAATATCTCTACATTGAGCTTCTATTCTTGTGCCAAGTAATAACAGCTGAAATATGACCTAATATTGTGCTGCACCTGGTAAAGAATCAGCATTTTATGGGGCCAATATGGTGCTATTTAATCATTATTTTTCCTCCATTTTACCCCAAGAGACCAGCCTAGAATTTAATGCGAGCAGTCCATTAATCCATTCACAAGATAGACAGCAAACTGAACCAATCAACATCAGTGGCAGAGCTAACTTTATAGAAGGTTTGATTCTTGCAGTCAATGTCAATTATATCAATTATTTTCACAACATTGCAAGCAAACAACATAGCTGAGAAGTATTTTTCCCCCCACAACCATTGGTTTCAAAAAATAAAATGCACCCGTGTCCAAGACATTGCTCAACACATTTATAAGACAAGCGGGAACACACAGAAATAAAAAAGCAGTGTTTAGAATTGTGAAGGAATAAGAAATTGTTGTGTCATTGTGGTTTTTAGACGATTTGAACGACTATAGTAGCTAGCAAGTGCATACACGGAAAGCAACGTTAAGCAAGTTTAAGTAAAGCTATGGCAAATAAAATGTCAATTTCTATTATAGTAAGTATGTAACAGAGAAAAATAGTAACAATCACAATTATTATTATTTGTTATTAATACTGAACGTTCAAAATATACTATTTATTCAACCACTAAAAATCTTCTTCAAATATAACTTTAAAGACCAACCACAACTTAGATTTATATCAAAGTAAAAATAATAATATGAAAATAATAGCAATGAAATATAATCGCTAAAAAATAAATACAGTACTGGCTGCCTTGGCCTCTTAGGGGCAGTGTGGTGCCGTAAATGCACAGTGCTACACACTTAGCTACACTCAAAAGGTGTAGAAGAAGACATTCACAATTGAACATCATCAATTTAACATGTTTTTTTCACAGATTAGGAAGACTATATATCTTTGAGTATTGTTATATTATGTATGTGTATGAATATTTAGAACTCGATGCAAATTTTCAATTAGCCTGTCAATGTCATTTCACATTAATGGCCAGCATTAGCATTAGCATTGGATATGTTTCTTAAACAAAGTATGCTTTGGATTTAATATACAATGTAACTTATTTTGTTGTGTTTTTAGTTTTACAGTTAACTTCAACTGGGGTCATATTAAACAACGCAAAGTACACTAAGACAGGGCAAAATAATGTTTGTATGATTGTGAGAAGACAAAATCAAAATTCAACTTGGATGAATTGCACACACACATATGATGCAATATGGATTTCGAAATGATGCGGTAATTTAAAGCAACATTTTTTTCTCATCAACTATAAATAATCACTCCTCATGTAATTGATATATTGATCCAGACAAATTAGATCTCTAGTGAATTTCTTAGCATTGTGGAAGCTTAATTAAAAATAGATTATCCTCTAAGTGTCAATTCAATCCATCATGGATAAAAGGTCATGTGGACCAAACATTCTATTGTTAGCTATATCTGATTCAACCTCATTGTTATTTAAGTATCAATTGTATTGCAGTGTAGCCTGCTGTTTCTTCTTTTGTCAATCAATCATTTCTTCATTCTCGTTTGTAATTTTATTAGATTCTCAATTTTACAACTCTTAATATTTCTAATTGTTTAACCCTTATATTATCCATGCAAAACAAAACAGAATAAGCTTCTCACCTTTAGCAACATGTGAGTGGTCTATAATTCTAACCTAATGAATGTTTTTTTTTATTGGGAGTTAGTACATGTTTGGTTGTGCTTGTGTTGTGAAAAGGTGTGAAGCTGATGTGGTTCATGCCCTCCATCGGACTGGGCCTCAATGTAGCTGTGACCTGAGATCAATATGCAATCTAACCACCCCTGGGGCGGGCCAGACTGTGATACACGAAGCAGCTCGACAGCTGCCAACACTCTATCAACTCACAAGTCTTCACAGGAGAAAAAACTAAAAACATTTACAATGACAACGGTGCTGCAGAGAGCCAAGTGGCCTACAAACGGCAAATTCTGTCATGCCAAATTATTCATCCCATAAATGATTAATGGTGTCAATTGCAACAAGTGTGTATGACTTACATGTTAGTGTTGGCAGTGGAGGTGAGCCACTCTCCTGCCAGGCCGATGATGTCCAAACCCGAGGACAACTGGTTGAAGAAGCGAGGGTGACCTGAGAGAGAAACATACACAAAACATAAAGTTGTTGTACGACAAGCAGTTTAATTGTGTGGGGAAACGCTGCTGTTGCAGCAATCGCCTACTTAACTCGAATGTGTGCCTTTTGTAAGTCAACGAAACCCGAAATAGATTGTTGTACTGCTCTGGTAACAAGGTTATAATGTGACAGCCATTTAGATTCAAGGTGCTCGCACACATAGTCAGCCTCAAGAATGCCTGCAGCCTAAATGCAGTCATGGATATAAATAGCATGTAAATGTGGTGTTAGCAGGCCCACATGATAAGTATGTTTTATATTTAAAATGCACTTGGTCACAGCATTAGGTACACCGCTGCTGTTGAAGGAGATACAAAAATTACAATGACAAACTGACAGGAGGCAATCGTTTTATATTGCGACTGCAGTACAGTTAGACTGGTGTAAAACTGCACTGTATCATACTTAGACAGTGGTGCCTTGAGAGATGAGTTGAATTCCTCCCATGAAAATGCTCAAGCCTCAAATCATTACAATATTCCTTGTTTCCTTTTTCTTCTGTTATGATCTGTTTTGTAATGTTTTCCTTGTGTTCCCCTTTGTCATGTCAAGTCTTATGTGCCACGGAGGAGGCGGGACTTCCGACTTCCTGGTTTCCACATATCCGCTTTGTTTCCGTTTCCTTTTTGCGACGTGTGGGCCGCATCCCAGTCCTTGCGCTTCCGCCTTTGTGCCCCTCGGTTGCGCATTCCGGTCGACGAGTGCGAGTCTGTAGTGTGTCTGTCTCAGTTGTCCGAAGCATTTCAGAGAGTTGAGATGCCCTGCGCGCTCCCGCCGATGGGCGGTTGGGGGGCGCAGGGGTGCGAGTGTTGAAACGCAAACGCGGAAGTCGAAAGTCCGTGGCATCTACCCCATTACGTCCACCTCTGCTTGTCATCCCACCCCCCTTGTGTTAGCCAATCAGTTCCCTCAGCCACGTTGCCTTAATTAGTGAGTGTGGGTTTTGTTTACTGCTTTCGTTCAGTTTGGGCCTGTGTCCAAAAACACGAATTTGTCGGCTGCATGACGTCACTCCCGGCACGACTCGACAGCACGCACGGATTTATAACTGATTTACACATGAATGGATTGCCGGCCAATGCGCCACCGACAAGCAGCATTGATTATCCCTTCATATAGAAATCCGTGTGTGCTGTTTGAGTCGCGCCGGGAGTGACGTCATGCAGCCGACAAATTCAGCCTTCGGAGGACCAGGCTTTGTGATTTTGGACACAAACTGTGTTGGTCCATTGTCGTCCCCCCAAGTTCTGTCGTTGCCACGTCCTGTCCCCCGTTTAGTTTATCAAGTTGATTCTAGACTTTGTTGTTTTTGTGTTTGTCTCTCAGTTCCATGTTCACCTCCTCGTTTTTGTTCATAAAAAAAAAAACACTGGACAGAAAGGATAAAAAGTCATCGGATCTCAAGTTTTTGTTCACAAGTCAAAGGGGATTTTTTTTTTGGTCAGAATGATGGTTTGCGTGGCATTAAAAAAAAATCCGAATGTCACTTGTATTTCATGCCAGTCATGTTTACAAATAGAGCGACAAAATGTTAGAACCAGTTTTACACCACTGCAACTACAATAGCCTACTAAACATTAAGAGTGAGATAATTGTTATATTTGTATTAGAACTTATGATACTGATCTATTATGATTTCATTATAGGCTATTGTGCAAGCTGTAACGTTCAGTACCACGGCCAGCTCCTAGTCCCACCGGTATTTCTCAGGAAAACAATCACGGATCTCAGGGTTCAAAATGAAGTAGACGCAGAATGATATACTGTATGAAACCCAAGGGACAGTTTGAGCGCTGTCGTTTTAACAGCTGCAAACAGGCCACGTTAGGACGCCTTCAGGCGACACTTACTTTAATAAGTCAGACGGCAGCGCACAGGGACGTCAAGTGAATTAATGCCATGGGGGCAATAAATAAGACAGCAGATTATTTTTAAACGGTGGGAGGGGTGGCGGGGTCTGTTGAATTATACGTTAGCATTGTTGTCATTAATTCAACTTTCCTCCGCCTTTAATTGGCCAAAATTCAAGATAATGTATATATTTTTTTGTTTTGTTTTTTTACATTTCTTTCTCATACCTGTCCGGACACCATATTTGAGTGTGTCCCTGCAGTCCACCAGGATCTGCTCCAGAGACTCGGGCTGGTCGGAGAGCTCTAGGTTAAAGCCCTCCATGCCCTCCAGGAGCTGGTGAGGGTGGTGAAAGTCCAGCACCTTGGTGGAGCGCTCGAACGTCTTCTTCACGTAGTTGGTCAGGATGTCAACCACCTCCAGTAAAAACTGCATGGTTGGTTCCTCTCCATTCTTTGCGGGCAACAAGTCTAGAAGATGCCAGGGGAAATTATTTCTGATTAAAGCTTGTGAAAATGCAGTACTATAGGGTGGTAGTGGGGAGGGAGGGGGAAGGGGTATTTCATTTCATGCATTAGGTTACATGTAACTTAAGCAAAGGTGCATATATTGTTCATCTAACTCCCCCTCCCCCCCAAGTAAAATGTTAGCTTCACTGTATTAAATGATGATGAGTGGCTCTGCAATCACAAAATATGCAGTCTTTTCATTGGAAATTTAGCAGAAGTAGTTGTGATATATTTTTTAAAATGATTAATTTAATTAATTAATTATATTGAATTACTGTATACAATTTTAATTTTTGCTATTTTGTTCTTTTTCTCCATCTAATTGTCTGATAGAAATCCCCTGCATGTTCTTATGCAAGTTTGGTTTCCAAATAGTGTTCATTGCAATGGCCTCTTCTTCTTTTATTCATTTGTATTTAATTATATATTTATATATTTTAGCATGGTTAAATAAAGGTAAAAAAAAAAGTAAGAAAAAAAGAATGATAAACTTGAAAGATTTTTTTTTGATTTCCTTTTTTGGATTTGGCTTGCTCATTAACGTAATATTTCTTAAATGCAGGCTATATTTGCTTACCTCTGGCAAACAAATTTGAGAAGTCGGTCTCGGTGCGTCGGAACCGGGCGTCCCTGTCACTGTTGTCACAGGAGAGCAGATTCTTCTGACCCAGACGGCCTTTTTCCTCCAGGCTGTTGTTCTTCTGCAGGAACCCTAGCGTGTTGCACGGGGAAGTGCACGAGTTATCGCCAAACATCTCCATCATGCAATATTTATATCAGTATACAAATGTATTTTCATGTAAGAAAAAGCAATAACGTTCCTCTAGTTGTTCTTCGGTATCATTTAAAAACAATGTATTTCTGGTGGAGGCCAAATCATACCAAACCTAGGCTATATATAGAATAAACCACACCCCCGACACACACACACAAACACCCTCACACACTGATCGGCTCAGTGATCCGCGGACAGCTTTCGGCTATGGCCCCGTGCCAACAGTAGCCTACTAAGCCCCCGCCCCACCATAAAAAGGGTTAATGAAGGATGCCAGAGCGGCACCGTGTCTGCCTTCACTATATGGGCCTGCACGGTGATTGATCCGGTCCCCGTGAAGGTCCATAAGGCCTGCTAAATAAATAAATATATAAAGTAATTAATTAATGGACTAATTAATAATAATAATAATAATAATAATAATAATAATAATTAAAAAATGCCAAATTATTGCTTGCATTTCATTTGGATTTTTTTTTTAAATTCAGTTCATATAATTTTACATTTCGAAAAATGATATCATACATTCAGAGTTACACATTCAAACCCAATACGATAATCCATTCAAATGTAGGGTAGATTAATCATCGTCGGAAACCCATTTGTTATATACAATTATAGTTATTTGTTGAAAGACTAGAGGCCAGTTCTGTCATTTCGCTCACTGAATTTTGACCTATACGTGACTGTAAAATTTTCAAAACAAATGTAGGCCTATTACAATTTATCTGACCGTGGGTGCTTTGCAGCATATTTTTCTGTGCTGTCTGAAGTAGGTTTGTCCCCTTGTTTGTAGAATGGAAAAGACATTGGGAGGATCCGGGGGCGGTCAGAGTGGGTGAGAGGAGCTCTCATCATCAGACCCACGGGGTAATGTCCACTGACCTTTCCAAGATGGTAACGCAGTGTGACAGTTTCGTTCTCACAGCCTCTATACAGTGGCCTATTTTACAAGCCAGGAAATGGCTGTGAACGCAAGAATAATAAAACACAGCCCTCTGCTGACACGGTGGAGTTTTTGTAAACACTCACCTGACATTATAGGCGACGTAATGACCTCCAATACAAGAGCTGTATGAAATAGACTTCATAAAGTAATGTTTATTTGATCGAACTCTTGCTGTAGTGACTGCATTATAATGAGCTGTTTTTACTCTACAGAGCATTTTCTACTAATAATGATCTATATTATATTAAAATTAAAACATCTTGTTGGATCTCATCAGCTTTATTTATTTATATATTTATTTATTTATTTACAACAGTGGCACACTGAGTTCGCACAATACTGTTTATTATTATTATTATTCGCACAATACTGTTTATTATTATTATTATTATTATTATTATTATTATTCTGAAACGTGTTTTCTTACAAATATTGACGGCCCGTTCCGACTTGCACATTCGTTCGAACGGAATTCCGTCGCAAAGCGAGGACCACGTAAAGGCCACGCTCACAATACTTGCAGGATGCAGGAGACAACTTACCACAAATCCTCATGCCCAGTTTCCGTGTACAGCCATGCATCCACGCATATTCGTAGGCTAAAACAGAATAGACCTTTAAGTTTGTGATGTATACGGCGGCGGGAGATTGATGCAAAGGCGGCCAAGCACAGAAGCGTGAAGCGTGAGGCGGGCGGCAATTTGGCCGGGTGTGTGACAACCAGAATATATCCTTGGAAAAAATAGATTCGAAAGTTCTGCTTGTATCCGTTCATTTGGGAACATGATTGTAGCATATTTGTTTCTTGAATTTTTTTATTTATTTTTTACAAAATTGACATATTCATTTAGTGTAAACTGTAGGCCTATACTTTGTTTCTAGGCTGTGATTAGCCGATATTTCTTTAGACATAAGGAGATAAGTCATAACATTTCCGACCTACAAGGCCAAATCAATAGGGACACACTGGCTCACACACTCGCACACACACATGCAGCCAAAGGGGCCGGGTGGAAATTAACACCCGTGAAATGAGCTCACGGAGGAGGGTGGGAATTAATTGAGTACAACAGCGTGTGTGACTGGAGCTGGCTGGTGATGGTCCTGGAAATAGGTTCGAGCAGACACTTCGAGGCACGCAGTCTCACTCATACACACAAAAGCGTGGACATGCGTGAGCCGAGATGGCGTCCATTAGGACCCAATGCAAAGCGACGTAGCCACAGCGTGGACAAATAAAATGCCAGAAACTTCCACAACAATAACAAACATTTTTTTTCAAGCTTTTCAAAAGCGATTAGACCGAAGAGTGCACAGACACGCGCACGCGCACAAGCCCACGCGCGACCACATAGGCCACAAGCCATGGGGAGTGAAATGAAGCATATAGCAGAGAAAATGGCATCATACTGCTTCACCCAGACAGGCAGACAGACAGACAACCAACCCGAGAGACAGACAGGCAGCTGTGATGGCTCTGTTTTTAACCGCAGTGATTAACGACGGAGCCTACACAGCAAATGACCCGGGCAAGAGTCGCTCCCCCCCCAGACAGAGAAGGAGGGGTGACGGCAGAGAGGAGAGAGCCAGACGAACGGAGGGAGGGCGTTTAAGTGAGTGCATGTGAGCACTTTGAGCAAGGCACCCGCGCTTAGGCTACGGCCAGCCATGCACAGCATCTCAGTGAAGGACGGCCTTTTAACTAGATGTGACTGACCCTCGGGGGTCGATGCAGCAAGGTGTTATATGCACATACTTGTGGACGAGGGTCTTAAATTGGCGGTGTTGGGGTCCTGTTCCCCGCTGGTGTCTCTCGGCTCTGACGTGGCCATCACTCTCTTCTCTTATCTGATCTCCAAGAAGGCTATTATTCAACTGTAAACAAAGCAGACCAGTTAGAATGATACATCGGCCACTTTGCCGCATTTAATGTAGGACATGTCAATTGAATGATATGAAATAATAATACTAATTTTAAATACAGGATTGCAGGAAAGCCAGCGGAGTATTGGGTGCGCAATTTGGAAGCACAATTGCGCACTGACAGAACTGACACAATAAAGGATAAACGCTGGCGGAGATAAGACGCAGCCGACATCCATTTCGGAAACGCGCTGCAATATTTCTTGAACTCAATTAGCCGTTAAATTCTGTCAGAGCCGCAGTAAATATCAGTCGATTAAATACTGACACGTTAAGAAGAAAAATAGATGATATCATGGAAATGACAATAAGAACTCACTGGAGAAAATATGATGATTATTATTTTTTGTTTTCGTCTACAAGTGTTTGGAGAAATAGATTTTCAATCTATGGACACATTAAATGCACGGAAACATAGTACAACGAATATTGCTAAATATTCAACACCGTGCTATAAAAAAACAACAAAGCAAAAATGGACAATTCATTCCTGTCATCAGCAAAATATGCGCAAGATGCTTTTCAAACAAAATCCCTCTTGCTTGAAATAAGGCGCCATAAATACATTTTACGCACAAGATGCCGTGCAGTGTGAGGGATGAAAGCCAGACGTCTTACCGGCGCGCAGGAGCGTCCACAGGTAGCGGAATCCACAAACGTAGACGCTGTAAAGGCTCAGAGGTGCAGATGTCTGGAGTCTATTGCAAAGCGCGCCAATAACATCCTACCCAGCGGTGCACAAGTGAGCACTGTCTCCCTCAAGAACATTTTTATGCCTTATTTATATGAGGAGCTGCGACTGCCCATTGGTCTGTTCACATTCACACACAAGACACACACAGTCGTGAGTCACACGCACCCCCCCCCCCCCCCCCCATGACTCAGAGGGCTTGTCAAGGGACACGCACAATCGATTAAGAAGCCCAAAAAGAAAAAGTTAATAGGAACAAATAATAAAATTACAAATCTCCCCCCAGATTGTGCAATTTGTGCCCAGTATGGGTTATGTTTGCAAATGCGTGACCTTGGGAGGACAATTTTTTGGGGTCACTTTTGAGACCCAATGTCTTTGGAGTCACAGCTCAATCTGGATGATTGATTTTCAGACGCTTCCTTCAAAATACAGTACATTGCACTTTGTAAATTCCACTCCAAAAGGTAAAACACTTCGAGGGGCGAATCTGGACATTTTGGCAATTTCCCGGTGGGCCGACCTGCGGATCCCTTTCTGTTTTGAAATGATAGGAAATAAAGTGTATTTGCAACATGTAAACCAGTTGACTTCTCACACACATTTAATAATAACATTCACAATGCAGACACAGACAGGCCGTTACTGTATATTATAAATCAACAATTCCAAACATACAAAGCAGGCAGATTGTCGTAGTAGTCAAACGATTATTCATCACATTTTCTAATTAAAAGAATCCTCACAAATCAAATTACAACAATCCAAAGTCCTACGCTTTTCAATGAGTGGAGAACTTCCTTTCACCAAGTTAATGCTGCATTCGAGGAAGGTGGGAAGTCGGGACGATCCCATTCCGATTGACCCACTCCGACCCCAAAGCGTTGGAGGCCAATGTGAACAACAAAGATGGCTGATTACACAAAATTGCTTGTTGCTCTCAAATAACTAAATTCATGTCATAATAAATAAAGAAATAAATACAGTATGTTTATAATTGTGTAAATTATATTTTGCCATTTAAGATCTGTGTCTCTATTGGTGAGTGACATCAGATTGAAACCGGTGATGTCGGGGTCTTTTTTTTCTCCCCACTTTGCAACTTTCCCGTGCACACTTTCTGTTGTAAAGTCAGAAAAATCCAACTTCCCACCTTCCTACTGTGCTTGAATGCAGCATTTTTATTTGTCACCTAAGCTTGGAATTGTCACGAGTACTGGCTGCGCTAATACATTATTTACTTGTTGACACCTTCAAGTCATTTAATACCTAAAGTAGCAGGACGCAATAATTCCTCATGAGTCACTCTGTAGTCATTGGCAGCCATGTTATTCTTTGCTTAATGCACCCGATACGTCACGGTGATCATGTGGCTGTCCAAAGTAGCCGATATGGTACTTAATGCAAACATATTCATAAAAAGTACTATAAAATCATAATCGCTCAACATAAATTTAATTTTTTTTAATTTTGTCTTATCCCACGATATGGAATCAAAACCGGTGGTCCCCAACCTTTTTGGCGCCACTGGCGTAAATATTGGGGGTGCTACAAAAAAAAAAAACGTGATCCTTATCACGACTGTTCTCAGACTGTATGTCACGTGACTTCTTTTTAAGTCCATTTATCTCAGGGGATACATTTTATAACCACCTGTGATGTGTGAAAAACTGCAATAGAGAGGTTATATTCTATGCACTTTAAACTCTTGCAATATGTTTTATCTTTTCACTGTTTTTCTGGAGTAAGAAGATTTATTTATTTAAACTCATTCACAAATTTTTTTTGAAATATTTGTATTAGTTTAACATTTTTTTCCACTTAAGAGTATGAAAACCTATTTTTTTATTGTACATTTAAAACAGATATAACATTTGTGATTGCTTGTGAGTTAACTAGTGAAGTCATGCGATTCAATTACGATTAAAAAATGTAATCGCCCCTAATTTTTAATAAGCTTTTCTTTTTTTTAAATCGCATCAGTAAAATTTTTTTTTAAATTGTTATTAATTGCATGACTTCAATAGTTAACTCACGATTAATCACAAATGTTATATCTGTTCTAAATGTACAATATTTTTTTTGCAGGTTTTCATACTCTTGTTAAGAAATGTGGGGAAAAAATGTTAAACTAATAGAAATAGTTCAAATAAATTTTGGACATCTATAGCCGTCAATGGAAGTGAATGAGTTAATTACAATTGCTTGAAATCAAAGAAAACTTTATTAATACAGTTTGTTGTTTTGTGGTTAACTCATCTCCTTCCCAGTCGAGAGGTCTTTGGTTCAAATCTCAGCTCTGTGTGGAATTTGCATGTTCTCCTCAAGCTTGTCGTTTTATTTTTTTCCAGGTTCTTAACATTCCAACTTGCATGTTTGGTGAAATGAAAGCTCTAAATTGTCTCCATGAGAAGTCACCAACCTTTTTGGAACCGAGAGCTGCTTCTTGGCTACTCATTAGATATATACATAAGAAATTGTTCAAATGACCCTTTCTAACAAAAATATCTTAGTAGAGATGTAACAATATCTAAATATTCATCGATGACAATTATACTAATATGTAGAGAGCTGAAGCTAAAATAATCAACACAGTAATATTGTCAAACAGAATTGGCAAACATTTGCAAAGTGGCACTATGGCATTTTGAACATCAAGTGATTTGTCATGTTGTTCAGCACCAGATGCAGCATTCAGGTTCGTACTCATATGGCAGAGTCGTTTGGCCTGCTGGAAGTCTTTGTCCATCAGAGCTGCGAGGAACTGCACGCAAAGATTCTCTTCATGTACATTCAGCTTGAAGTTTTTCCACGCTGATGTTTCTCTGCGGGTGTCAGAGGGGCCTCTGTTGGTGGAGTCGTGTCTCCTGGAAACCACCGTCGTCATTGTCATCTCTCCGCTTTCCTTTCTTTGCACAGTGTTGTGTAATTTGCCTTAGAGCAACCTGCTGCTGAGCCTGGGGTGTGTGCAAACGAGCATGTCAAATAGGAAAATACTTGTTTGGCTGACATACAATCAAGTAAACATTTTCAATGCTGCATTTTCAAAGAAAATACTGTCATTACAGCGTTTGACTAGTTTTAAACCTTTAACTAGTTTCTCTGGGAGATAGAGGGATAATGTGCTTCTCTTCCAGCATCTGAATTAATTTGCATGATTTGAGAATTGAAGTAATTCATTAATGACCTTTGTTTCCATGATTTAATTTGACAATGTCAGTGTTACTTGCATCATTCTCAAACACAATGTTTTGCTTACCTGTTTATGGTTTAGAAGGAAGTCAGTGCACCTTTACGTCGTTACTCTATTAAAATTCCAATATTAGCAGAATATGGTTGCATAGTTAAATAAACTTACCTAAGGCTTGCCTATTTTGTATAAAAGGTTGCCACGCAACAAGATAATGACGCAGCGAGGTTACCATAACAACGAAACAACGAACCAAAATTTTGTTTGACTAAATACTGCCCCCTCTGTTGAAAAGAATACTGCAACTAAGAAAACATTGAGGAAGCGCTGCAGCTCATGATACGTTATCAAATTGCTTACCGTCAACTCTTAATGGCGAAGGGTTTGGTGGGCCGAGTTTAATAGTGCCTATGAGGGAAGGAGCTGGAAAAAAGGTAGTGACTCGGGTGTGGATGGTCCGAGAGGATTTTGTGGGTCGTCATGCAAAAAGATGAAGTTC
Source organism: Leptonotus elevatus (assembly GCF_054856555.1). NCBI lineage: Eukaryota > Metazoa > Chordata > Actinopteri > Syngnathiformes > Syngnathidae > Leptonotus > Leptonotus elevatus. The sequence goes on from NC_141239.1 coordinate 39,352,266, forward strand.
ATCTTCAGCTTCCGAGCAGAAGCCCGAAGGTTGCGCGCTAACATTGACTGCTATTTAGAACAGTTCATTCGTTACCTTCACCTTGACAATGGGAATGGCCCCGGGTCCTGCAGAATCAAAACAGCCCAAAGCATGATGCTGCCGCAACCATTCTTCACTTATGACATATTTTTTTTAGTGACGAGCAGGAATCATGGCCAAAAAGTCAAACCTTGGTTTCATCAGTGCACAACATTTCTCCATATGTGTTTTGAAGAGCTTGGATGTTTTTCTTTCGGAGATAAACCTTTCACCCCAGCCCAGTCATACAGTATGAAGAAGTCGGGAGATTGTTGTCAATTGGACTAAACAGCCAGTACTTGACACAAATTCCTGCAAACCCTTCAAATGTTGCCGTTTCTCTTGGTTATCTTGGCTGACCGGTTTTCTATTCATTCATTTCAAAGAGACATTGCCAATGTCACTGTTGTGTCAAATTCTTGATGATGGCAGCCTTCAATGTGTTCCTTATCGTATTTAATGCCTTGGAAATTTCCCTTTTCCTGACTGATGCCGTTGAAGAATGAGATCCCTCTGATGCTGCAAAATCTCTCTGAAGACCATATCTTGTGCCGTAAGATGCGACTATAATTGTCAGCAAAAGCCTACTAGAACACTTGAACTTTATTTGGGGTTCCTCAGAACCACTTTAAATGGCGGCAGGTGTGTGCAGAATATCACTGGTTGGTTCATAGTGAGCAGTTTTTTGGTTTTGTTTTCACCAGTTCTAAGAGGGCGTGAACTCATCACATTCTTTTACACGTTATTGGTGGCACACATTAAAAGTGCACTTTAAAAAAAAAAAAAAATTTGTATACTCAACAAAACGCAACACTTTTGTTTGTGCTCCCATTTTTTAATGAGATAAACTCAAAGATCTAAAACTTCTTCCACATACTTCACAGACTCGTCTAAATCTGTGATAGTCCGGAAGAGGAGTAGGGCTAGTGAAGAGAGAGAAAAAAAGCTTGGTAGGATTCTCACTTTATTCTCAGAATTCTCACTTTAAAGTGAGAATTTTCACTTTATTCTCAGAATTCAGTGTGCCATATCAAAATGTTGATTAGACACCAAAATGAGTGCATTTTGTATGCAGACAAGACGCATGAATCGAACTCCTAACACGCCCACGAAAACCAGTCCACCTTTCTACCAATGTGTAGCGTGCGTTGGCACAGCTAAATTAGCATATGACACTCATAAAAGTCGCTTGGCTGGAGTTGAAACGTTGCGAACCGGCTTACTTCCGTAAATGCTGCAACGTGACGCTTTGGGTGTACGTCACTTGACGTGTGCTCATTGCGCATGCGAGTCGCATCGCGGGCGCGTTGCGTTCACATTAGATGTCGCATTTGTTTTTGTACATAAAAAGATCGGATTTAACACCCAAAAAAAATCTGAATTGGGCATCACGCCCTGCAGTGTGAACGTAGCCTTAGACTGCCCACAATAAAAAGCACACTCTGAAAGGTGCAACTGGTTTGAGTCCCCTGACACCCCCCCCCCCCCCCCATAAAACAAAACTGCATGCAAAAAAGTGGCCTATCACAGAATTAGACTGGTTTGTGAACAATATTTGAGAGAAACGGTGATATTGTGTATATGGAGGAAGTTTTAGATATTTGAGTTCATATCATAAAAAACGGGAGCAAAAACAAAAGTGTTGCGTTTATATTTTTGTTGAGTACATATTACCAGGTGGCAATGTAATAGCGTTAACAAGCTTTTCCACTTTTCTTGTTTCTAAATTGAACATAACTGTGAATGCCAGTCCGCCTCTCGGCTCAAGCTCACCTGTCACCCAAATAAGCACAAGTCGTCTAGAAAATTGATAATTATATTATACAGCATTACTGCATTCCCTTATTAATGTTTTTTTTTACAGTAATGTCAGCCATTATGTCAGCACAAATGCATGTGCCCAAAAGGGCAAGCAATACTCTTATATAAGTCTGGATTCAGAAATTCGATTTTCCTTGTCACACTGTTTTCTAGTCAGCCATCTTTATGAGTGTAATGGTTCTGTCGAATTTGTCATTTGTATCCTTTGCGTTGCTTACGTTAAGACTCTCAATCGCGTTACTCTCCCTGCAACACATATCTTCATATATTTGTGCGTTGAGGTCACATTGGATCCACTGCTTGTGCTTTTCGTGGTCTATCAGCTTATGCAGCCATTTCATTTCTTCTCCGTTCTCTCCCTCCGCCATACCAGTACAATAACATTCACCTTCATGAGTTGACAACACTGCACGCATCTGTTTTTTTTTTTTCCTCCCTATGACCTAAACTCCTCTTTATAACCTTGACATGGACAATAACACTGAGATATCACAGCGTATCGCAGCTTTCGAGGGATGACTTAGTGTCCTCACACTGCCAGCCTCACGCCTGTGTACCGGTCCACTGGATAGGCTGAGAGCGGCCATTATGCTCATTCAGCCGTCACAAATGATACAGCCTGTATCATATTTTCTCTTACCACATGTTGCGTGAGCAGACAACTCATAAAGATAAGCACTGCGCTGTTAAAATGACTTAAAATAGAATACCTGCTGATTGCCTTGCACATCATGAAAAGTCACCAGCCACAACTTTGGGACCACTTGGTAGTACGGTGTTATTACTTGCCATCATTTTGACCTTTTGACTTGGCATTTTCATGAGTTTTTCAAATGAATTCACATTCACATTTAAAGCCAATTTCTACTCGCTTCGGTACGGACAGCGGGGTCATGGTTAGCATAGCGGTTCACAGACAGTAGCTGACCTCTGTAAACTGACGTAGGATCAATTCCCTCAATGCGCTCTTCACAAACAATCAGTTTTGGTCCCAAGTTAGATGGATTAGGACCCCAGCTCCTGCTCTGACCCTGAACAGGATACACAAAATGGATGCATTGGCTGCAACCACTTTCGAGCTGGCTTGGGGCAAAAGGCATTGTGCCCCTCAGATATCTGAGACCATCAGTAACAGATACAACACAAACTGTCCCAATCTTTATTGATCCAAGGGAAATATTTTACATTTAAAAAAATAATAAAAAGTATGACTCCTGTCATAAACTGACCAGTTCACCAAGCTAATATTTAGCATGAGTGGTTAATTCTACCATCTGCCTTTTAGTAGAAAAAAAACCCCACCCGTCTTTATCCAGCCATTTTGCCACTTGCTGCCGACTGAAAATGACATCACAGTTGTTCCGGGCTAATGCTGCATTCAAGGAAGGTCGGATGTCGGATTTATCCCATTTGGCGTTTCCCAGTTCCCACCGAAAGCGTTCGAGGCGGGGCTGGACTGGCCATCTGGCATACAGTCCTTTTTGATTATTATTTTCTTCCATTTTACCCCAAGAGACTGGCCCACAATTTAGAGGGACTCGCCCATGAATCCATTTCCAATATAGACAGCAAACTGAATCAAAATAAGTCAATATCAGTGGCAGAACTTTGTGTTAGGAGAAGTGATTAGGAGTCGGGTCGAGCTGGGTTGGAGGGTTTAAGTCAAAATGTCAGGGCCAATTTTTTATGTGCCAGTCCAGCCCTGGTTCGAGGCAAAAGTAAACTACCAAAATGGCGGATAGTAATAAGAAGTTTTTTTTAAAAACACATTTTGTCAATTTTGCTTCAGTTATCTTATTTCATAAACATTCCATACAGCTCAGTAGTTCACTGTACAATTTCAGGCAGGGAGATAGCGGCGTACTGTCACGTACGTTGTGTTACGTGAAGTTATATGGAATATTTATGAATGAAGAAAGCTATCTCGTTTTATACTCGAGTAAATTGTGCTTTACCATTCACGGTACGTGTTTCCATAGTGGTCGCCATTGTAGAGGGAAAGTCAGTCGGTGAAGTCGGGGTACTTTTCTTCTCCAACTTCGCAAGTGGGATTTCCGAGTTCAGGGGGGCGTTCCTGTACACACTTCTTACTTTCCTCGAATGCAGCATAAGGCAATGACCAATTACGGATCAGCTTCAGAAAACGGGTGAGCCATGATTGGTCATTTCCTGAGCCCTTTTTAGTCGACAGTAAGTGACAAAATGGCCGCCACCTGAGATGACTAAAAATCTTATTTCACAAACACAAGTAGTCAGAATACTGTGTTTAGACTAGTGAGGCAGCATAAAATATATATTGTAAAGAAAATTTAACTCATTAACTGCCATAAATTCATTAAAAAAATGAAGATTATTAAAAATTAGGGGCAACAGGCGATTACATTTTTTTATTTTAATTAATCGCATGACTTCCTTCACTAGTTAACGCACGATTAATCACACATTTTATATCTGTTCTAAATGTACAATAAAAAAATATAGGTTTTCATACTCTTGTTAACAAAAGTGGAAAAAAATTTTAACTAATAGAAATAGTTTAAATTATTTTTTGATGTTTATAGCCATCAATGGCAGTGAATGAATTAAAAAATTAATTAATAAAAAAAAAAAAATTGGGGCGTCAGGCGATTAAAATTTGTAATTGTAACAGATATAACATTTGTGATGAATCGTGAGTTAACTATTGAAGTCATTCAATTAATTACAATAAAAAAAATGTATTGACTGACGCGATTTAAAAAAAGAGAAGCTTATTAAAAATTAGGGGCGTCAGGCGATTAAACTTTTTAATTGTAATTGAATCGCATGACTTCACTTGTTAACTCACGATTAATCACAAATTTGATATCTGTTCTAAATGTACAATAAAATGTTTTGGGGTTTTCATACTCTTGTTAACAAAAGTGGGAAAAAAATGTTAAACTAATAGAAATAGTTCAAATGAATTTTTGACGTCTATAGCAGTCAATGGCAGTGAATGAGTTAATGAACAGTGTGATTTGAAATCCAGCCCTTTGAATGTATCAACCTATTCATCCAGTCAAATGTTGCTGCCTCAGACTATATGAGTGGAATATATGAGCTGATCGACTGAGGTGTAATTATTATATGTCAGTTCGCTTGCTTTTCTTCCCCATTTCCGTCTTCATTTGACAGTGAGGAGAAGCAGTCTGAACTCAGAGATAATTCTTCATTACATCCCGAATCATCGTCCTCATCATCACCCTCACTCTCTTCGCTGTCCTGGTCTGCCTGTTGCTCTAAAAGGAATAGCAGCAGCGTGTGTATTTGCGAGCATCCCCTTTTGAGGTTTGTGTTTGGTCTTTTTTACCTTCTCGAAGCTTCCTCTGGATCAGAGGGAGGAACTCAGAAGCTTCTGGATGATGCGGTTCATAGATGAGAACTGAAAAGATAACATCAAGTGATTTTTCATGTCGGCAGCACCAGATGCAGCGTTCAGGTTCGTACTCATATGGCAGAGTCGTTTGGCCTGCTGGAAGTCTTTGTCCATCAGAGCTTTGAGGAACTGCACGCAAAGATTCTCTTCATGTACATTCGGCTTGAAGTTTCTCTACAACAACAACTGTCTCACTCACCTCAATCATCAGTTTCACTGGAACGTCTCTGAGCGTGTCTGCATCGTTTTTTCCACGCTGGGTTTTCTCTGCGGGTGTCAGAGGGACCTCTGTTGGTGGAGTCGTGTCTTCTGGAAACCACCATCGTCATTGTTATCTCTCCGCTTTCCTTTCTTTGCACAGTGTTGTGTAATTTGCCTTATAGCAACCTGCTGCTGAGCCTGGGGTGTGTGCAAACGTGACGTTTGGCATTTTAAGCTCCTTTGCAGGCTCTTTGCTGCGTGCTCGCTCAGCAAGGCAATCCTGAAAGCAGATTTGAAATTACATCCGTGTTTAAAAAATGTGAACATTTTCGGTAGGAGGAATCTGAATGCAAACTGCATACATGCATTCATTCACACTACCTAATCAATCTTTTAAAAAATATATATATATTTTTTATGTGTATATTACTTCACGGTACATGTTCATACAATAATGCATGTCAAATAGGAAAATACTTGTTTGGCTGACATACAATCAAGTAAACATTTAAAATGCTGCATTTGCAAAGCAAATACTGTCATTACAGCGTTTGACTAGTTTTAAACCTTTAACTAGTTTCTCTGGGCGATAGAGGGATAATGTGCTTCTCTTCCAGCATCTGAATTAATTTGCATGATTTGAGAATTGAAGTAATTCATTAATGACCTTTGTTACCATGATTTAATTTGACAATGTCAGTGTTACTTGCATAATTTTCAAACAAAATGTTTTGCTTACCTGTTTATGGGTTAAAAGGAAGTCAGTGCACCTTTACGTCGTTACTCTATTAAAATAAATTCCAATATTAGCAGAATATGGTTGCATAGTTAAATAAACTTACCTAAGGCCTGCCTAGTTTGTATAAAAGGTTGGCACGCAACAAGATAATGACGCAGTGAGGTTACCATAACAACGAAACAACGAACCAAAATTTTGTTTGACTAAATACTGCCCCCTCTGTTGAAAAGAATACTGCAACTAAGAAAACATTGAGGAAGCGCTGCAGCTCATGATACGTTATCAAATTGCTTACCGTACTAGTTACCATGATTTCGCACCACAATTTTTTTTCCTGATGGGTGTAAAATACTAATGAATTCTTAGACAAAGAGAGCAAAGATTTTGTTTTTAACAACCTAGTCCCATGTCTTTTATTTTGAAGATCTACATGCGCTCTATATTTTCGTGCCCGGCACAACTGTAGCGCGAGGTGCAGTCTAATTATTATTATTATTATTATTACATTTTTAGTATTATTATTATTATTATTACCACAGTCTTTGCTAGTGTTCCTTTTGTGCATCAGCCGGGAGCAAACCATGCACCTATAGTGCACTCAAGTCAATGATTCTGTTCACATACTAAGCACCGTTCTGAGGATTCGCTCATATCCCGGCATGCAGATCTTTTGAATCTCTGCCATAGCAGCTCTCTCTGATACTTTCATGATGGTTTCTACCATAACCTTCTTCACTGTATCAGAAGGGTATGGTAGAAAACTTTTATTACTATTACTTTTATAGTAATTATTATTATTATTATTATTTTAAAGAGTGGTTTGCGCCATTGTTGTCAATAGTTGAGGGTTTGTGTGATGATGGTGGCAAAAAGGTATAGAGACAGAGGAATGCAGAATATACTTAAAACAAAATGTAGCCTATTTATTCTCTGTATATAAAACAAAGACACTTCGAAACAATTAATGCTAAATTAATTAACAACAGTGCCAAAAAACAAGATACAAAGTAACAAAATAAACAGGAACATAAAAAAATAATGAGCTATAACAAACAGAGACAACGAGGAACACCTGGACAAGAAGAGCGGCAGAGGGAGCTGATTGGTCAATGCAAGGGAGAGTGCTGATGAAAACAGGTGGGAACAAAAAACAGGAACAAGGCAAAAACTTGACACAAAAAAACAAGACAAACCATGAAACAAAACGGAATATAATCTAAACAACAAAAGTACTTTCATTAGCTTAAGGCTAGCTATAGCCTACAGCACGTTGAAGCAAATGGATTGTTTTGTTATTGAGAAAATGTTTAGTTTGTTTGCCAGTGTCTGAAGAGCTCTTTGAAGTTACATGTTGCGAGGTGGAGGGTATATTTAAAAAAATATTTACTGTGCTGGTTTTTGGATGGTGTTTCTGCAACGAAGGATTACCGTCTTTTGTCAGTGCTAAAAATACATTCTGAAAAGATGAGAAAGACGAAGAAGCCCAGGTTCTCCTGTGACAACCAACAGGGTGATGATGACGGCTTTGTGAATTGCTTGTCGTAAGAGGGGAAGGGAGGGCTTCCGCTTCGGCGGTGTCGACACAGTGGGGGTAGCTTTAGCGATGCCATTTCTGTCATGGCAGCGGGAAAAGTGTGTGTGTTAACACACCCAAATCCCCAACGGGTGCTATGCCTCTGAGGACAGGCCATCTAACCACAAGGCAAACTTTTACGGGTGTGCTTTTGCATTTGTGTAAAAACAAATAGCACCAATAATGGATATTCAGAGAGAAAAAAATCGCAAATTTGCGACTTATTTGCGACTTTATAAACTCGTAAATTTGCGAGTTTATAAAGTGGCAAATTTGCGAGTTTATAAAGTGGCAAATTTGCGAGTTTATTAAGTGGCAAATTTGCGAGAACATTTTTGATTGTGGTTATTTGGACACTGTTTATAAAATGAAAAGACAGGATTTAAACAGATTCATTCTTAAATTTCAACTTTACTCGTCATTCACCGCAGCTCGAGCAACAACACTTCCTGATCCCCTATCAGCTGACTAACACTAACCAATCAGATGCTTGCATACTTTAGGTAAATGCTAGTGAATGACGGAGAGCAGCAGATTCGACACATCAACTTAGATACTTAAACTTAGGTACAAAAAAACCCACCAAAATGTATGAATGTGTAAATAATAATTCTGGAAACATAAATGTACATGTAAATATACATTTTAACAAATTAACTTAAATGTTTAATAGTATTGGTGTGGACCTTCGCAAAGTGAGGCGTCTTTGTTGCTGGCCAGTGGCCGTACACAACGGTTCAAATAGCGAATGCTTAACATGATATGGTTAATCTATGCTAAAGCAATGACTATCTCCTTATTTGGAAACCCGACTGAAAAGTATTGGCACAAACAGTCGAGTAGTACGTTACGTGTAGTTCTTGTAACTTTCTGAGTTTTTTTTCCCTCGCAAATCTGCCACTGTATAACGTCGCTAATGTATGAGTTTTTTTCTCGCAAATTAGCTCTTAATTTTTTTTCTCAGAGTATTGCCCCGCCCTATAACATTTTTTTATTTTTATAAGTGGCTCTAATACGCCGTCGTAGGAGAGAGAGAGAGAGAGAAGGTGTGACAGAAAGAAATGGTTTTTTTTGTCACAAATTTGTTTGTTATCATGACTTTCGTCTCTAAAACGGGCAACTTCTTCATGGTAGTTCTAGCGTCGATTCACAAGATTCACATTGCCCTGAAAATGCAAATAAGACAACTACCAAATAAGATGCTCTCATACTGTCATTTGGATTGCACAACAGCTGGTTAAAAACTACACACAAACACACACACACCCAATGACACACATATCCATCAGAGGCGAGCAGACCCACCTGCCATGGAAGTTGGATGGGAGAATATATTCCGCCCAGATGACGCGGTAACAGAATCATTTCATACTTCAGTGACCCTCCATAAATTCTACGTGTGTGTGTGCGCGAACATTCCATTCTGCAAGTCTATTAGTGTGCCAGTGGCATATTGTGTACTGCATGTGCCTTCAGAGACTGTTTCACACGCATTTCCATATGATGAACCCAGAGGCCATTTTGCCAAAAAAAAGAAAAAGCAAACACGGAAACAAAGGCAGGTTGACGCGTCGCAGTCTTGCGTGACCTTACCATGTCATATGTGAAACATTCTGCGATGAAGGGCACATTTTGCTTACAATGTGACATCATGAATAGAAAACATCCATTTGTATTGTAATGACATAGACGCGGCTTCTTTTGCTATACTTTGAGGCATATGTGGTGCAAGCTTACATTTCGACAAAGCATCTGTGCAGGTCTATCAGTGTGAGGCAATATATGACAATTCATCCTCATGCTCATAATAAAAATGCAAATTACAATCAGAACAGCCTGGAGAGGATAATTGCTCAATTATGTCTTCTGTGTGTTTGTGTGTGTGCGGTACAGAAAGGGAAAGGAGGGTGTTGGCCGCTTACGTCACGTTCAGGCTACATAACAGGACAAAGTGAGACGCTACAAGTATCGATCTGTTGTTGGACACTGTTCCAAATTTCCGCTATGAACGCCAAGTAAGGCTAATTAATTAAAGCATATGATGTAACTACTCGTCACAAATCCATATAAGCTAAATCACAGGCTGGGTTTGGACAGCAAAATTGAGGAGAAATGGCATGCCTTTATTTACTGATACTTTGTATTGTTGTATGTAAATTGGGATACATTAAAGACCCACGTGTCAAAGGTGAAAGTCTTAAAGTGGAAGTTAACCTTAAACATTTCTTGACAATAATATGTTACAATATATGTGACCTCACTAGTCTAAACATGACAATCTGATGAATATTACATTTGTGGAATATGAGTTATGAAGCAAAATCCAGCCGTTTATATCCATCTCAGGGGGCGGCCATTTGCTGTCGACTGAAGATGACATCACAGTTGCTCAGGGCTCCCGGTAACAACCAATCACAGCTCACCTGTTTTTTGAAGCTGAGCTGAGACCTGAACAAGTGCTGCTTTGAAGACGCCCTTTTTATTTTATCGCTCAGTTCCTTAAACCCCAATATTAGATTTGGAAGAGGCATCTTTTGTTGAATTACAGTTATAATTCTTTACAAAAAAAAAATTGTTTAATTAGTTTCCTCCTGTACTAAACATCATTAAGCATATAATTCATACACGTATTTAAGGCAAGTTGTAAAATGTCTGAAGTCCTCTTGTTTATGTTTAACAAATTGAAAACACCATAAATACTAGGTACTGTCTCAAATATTCTCCAATTTCGATACTGTAAATGTATAGGATCGTATGCCGAGGAAAAAGTTTCTTGGGAGGAGCAATACAAAAGTCTCGGCCTATCGGCTATCCAGTCATATCTATAGATCAGTGCCGTGCAGCCACCAGACCAAAGCAGCAATCAATCGTGTCACCTTTTGATAACCCCAACCCGTGTGAATTGTGAACGATTGCTGGTCTGCAAAAACTCGATTGAACCGTGGCGCACCAAAAGGTTGGGGTTGGGTCTTTAAGCCATGCAAACTATTATTGTTGCATGAGAAATGCCCACTAGCCATTAAAATTCGGGGGCACCATCATACTTTTAAGCTTAGGGCACCCAAAGGTGTAGCGGCGGCACTGGAAATGAGCATAGATGATACAATAATCATCACCCTTTAAACAACTGCTACTTTAAGCACCTACATAGCACACAATGTTTCTCGAGTCAAGTGTACCCTGTGGCAATGATGGCTACGGTATTCCTGAAGTTTAGTTGTGGACCTCCTCTGCCTCAGCTTGGAATTCTTTTATTACTCTGGCTGCACTGCCAAGGACTGTAATCCTCATTTTGGCACACATCATTTGCACAATTTTCTTGTATTTCCATTTGGCACGGTCCATACTAATAATTTGTGCTTATAAGGAAGCCTTTGCAATGAATCATCCGCCGATTAAGACATTAATAACTGTACATATGTTGTTGATACCTAGCAAGCAAGCTAATCAGCTGCCAGTTCACTTGTGCTATAGTTGTAATGACATAAGTATCATTTTAAAATAAAATGTTCCTCAATTGCACCTCACTGTATGCATTTTTTTTTTGACTGTGAACCTGCAACACGCAAAATGGCAATGAAGTTAACTCGTCTAATACCAAAGTGGGCTGCAGTGACGGCGCTAAACAGGCAGCTAAGTGAAATTTAGCTGGCACGCTTTCATCAGTCACTTAAAGAGTTACTATTAACCAATAACCACATACTTATTATTTGTCAAGATCTGCAGCTTCTTCCATTTCAAATCGCCTCGACAAGAAGTTATCCGCCACCGGACTCTTTGTAAACATGACGTTGGGCTCCGCTTCATAAGCCCCCTTTCACTTAACCGTTCCATTTCTCTGCCACACAACTTTGAAAATAATGGAGCTAGTCCATCCGTCTTTCCCTCGGCACATTCCTCATTTCCTCACTCATCATCTGTGAATTTCTTCATTCTTCATCTGTCCTCTCGCCAGCCCTGTCCCGCCCTCGGATCATCCTTCTTCGATGCTTTTTCATTTGGTTCCTTCCTTTCGCCCCATCCATCTGCCTCAACATCCTCGCCTGCAGCTGGGCTTTTGCTTGCTGCTCTCTCTGCCTCCATCTTCTCTTTTGTACAAGGCTATTGTGATTGGTTATTAGGTCTGTTAGTTCAGTAATTGTATATAATTATCCCATTACTTTCCAATTCTATAAGAGTATGAAGCATTGGTTGGTTGGTGAACACTTCTTCACAAACTGAAGAGTCTTTGTACAGGTGTGCCACACCAACCGAGGACGAGCCCAGTGAATTTTAATGAGGATCTGGTAACAGCAAGGGCAACAAGTACAGTGGAACCTCAGAGTTTGAATGTCTCGGAACTCGTATCATTCGTACTTCAACCAAAAACTCTGAGTAAAAAATGCCTCGGAGTCAGAACTCATTTTCGGAGTTCGAACACTCAAGAAAAAGCAAGCTAAGTCGAGTAAAGCCGAGTGAAGCCGAGCAATGCCGAATGCTCACGTTGCGGTAGTTGAGACGATGCACTGCTGAATTCCAGTCAGATCGTGAATACTCCCGGAGGTGCTCCATACTCGCGAGTGCATTTTGATTTTTCCACGACAATTTTCTTCGCCATGGGCCTAAAGAAAGACAACAGTGCCAGTGACTGCAAAGAAAAACATACAGTGCTACGAACTACAGTGGAAATAGGAAGGAGATTATCGCGCCTTTGCAACTACCGTGACTACTTCTGTAATTACTGGCACGAGGACCCCCTTTAGCTGTTCAACAACGTGCCTGACATTAAACAATGCACGCAAGGACCGCTTAGTAGTCTAACAATATGCCCAATGTAAAATACACAAACTCAGCACTGAACTAAAGCAAGCATTAACATAGCATTTATCATCCACTGATGCCATCACACCACAACAAAAAAGGTCAGATATTTTTATTGTTTAAATACTGTGCTGTACTGTAAATGTAAAAACATAAATAGAAATTAAAATATAAATTTTCTGTTTTTGGAGCTTGGGAACGGATTAATTGCATTTACATTATTTCCTATGGGAAAAAATGTTTTGGAGGTTGAGCAATTCGGACTTTGAACACTTCGCAGGAACGAATTATATTCAAACTCCGAGGTACCACTGTATTTACTTTTTTTTTTTTTATTGTCCAGTACAAATGTGTATCCTAAATATAATGTTAACATTACAGGGCAACCGTTACTCAGAGACGTTCATTGAATACTCTCAAGAGTCCATATTGTGAATGTGGGTGTGAATGGTTGCTTGACTATTATGTGCCCTTTGATTGGACAGTCCAGGCTGTGTCCCCGTGACCAAAATGAGGTAGTAGTAATACATAGGGCAGGGGGTGTCCAAACTTAGTCCTTCGAGGGCCACATAAAGACAAATTGAAGAATGCGAGGGCCACGTTGACATTGTCCAAGTTTATTAAACAACTAAAACCAATCAATCAAGCAATTATGTATTAGTTATTGAATGTTTTTGTTTTGTGTGTAGTTCCTGTTAAAGGTGATTAGGCAAACTGTTTGGAATTTTTCATGATTTTGGCGTGGCCCTTATCTATCCCACTAGAATAGATCCGCCCCTGTCCTGAGCAGATGTCCACACTCAAATTTAAAGCAAGAGTAATCAATAATAAGATTTACCTGAGGGTATTAGTTCATAAATCAGACCTTGACACAGACAGCAGAAAGTTGAGGAAAATATATTTTCTTCTGAAAGCAAAATATCTTAATTCATGAGGCAATGCAAAGAGATATATTGTTACTGTTTTAGTTGTAGTTGTAAATGGTTTATTGGCATATCTAGAAAAGCTCTATAAATCAAATGTATTTGTTGTCAGATATGTGGACCGCAATTGGCCCCCAGGCCGTAGTTTGAACACCTCTGATGTAAGGTTTTAATTACTTTATTCAAATTAAAGGGGAAGTCAACCCTGAAAAAAAATCTTGACAATAATATGTTATCTGTGACCTCACTAGTCTAAACATAACATTCTGATGAATATTACATTTGTGGAATATGAGTTATGCAGCTAAATTCAGCAGTTTTTATCAATACCAGAAGGCGACCATTTTGCCATTTGCTGTCGACTGAAGATGACATCACAGTTGCTCAGGGCTCAGGCAACAACCAATCACAGCGCACCTGTTTTTTGAAGCAGAGCTGTGATTGGTAACTTGTTACCTGCGACCTGAGCAACTGTGATGTCATTTTCACTCAACAGCAAGTGGCAAAACGGCCGTCTTCTGATATTGACAAAAACTGCTGGATTTTGCTGCTTAACTCATATTCCACTATTGCAATGTTAAACAAAATAGTGGGGCTGCATAATTTTTTATTAACTTCTATAATTTTGACTTCCCCTTTAAAATGTTACAACTCATTTTTTAAATCTTTTTTTATCACATAGTTTTTATCTTTACTTTTGCGCAAATCTTATGGGAATATTCATCACAAGCTGTTTTTACCACTAAGCTTCCATGGGCCCTAAACAGGGCTTGGGTTTTATTTTTAAACATTGGATCATAACAAAAGCATTATTGTTTCTTATTTACAGATCATGTCAGCTGTGCCAAGTAACATTTTTGTTTTTGTTGACTTCTTTTTGTGATATTGTATCATCCATTTTGGGAGAATTAGCTCTTCTAGATTGTACCCTGACAAGATGAACTGAACTTTACTGTTAGTCTTCCTCCCGTTCCCCTTGCTAAAAACAACAATGCCTTTCGAATGGCAGTTGAAACTGAAGGATGCAAGAGGGCCGAGAGAGCCGCAACTGCTTCTTCCGGTGTGTCACATGCTGCGTGGGGAGCAAATGATAAAGATTTATTCCCCAGGCGCGTGGCCGTGATTATGATACCATAACACAAGATGCCATAAAGAAAATGCTGTCAGCTGGAAGAAGAACACAGCGTGGCAACATGCTGGCCGTTGTGTAATCAATCAAATCCGTCAAGCAGGTAACCATCCATCATGAAAGCTGACACTTTTCTCCCTCATCTGTGACTTCAAGGCCAATGTTGTCGCCGTCTGAATTTGTGTGATTGCCCCTTTGCCATTTTGTCTCTTTTTTTCCTGGGCGGCCGCAAGTCACCAGCTTGAAATTGTGAGCGCTGATAAGAGGTGAGGAATAACCAAACATGTTGGCTGGGATCACACACACGGGCAAGACGCCTTTTAATATTTCACCGGGAAGAAGAAAGGAGCGCATACATCATTGTGACAGAGGCAGAATGGAGAGAGACATCCCTCTGTTATCTCCACACACACATGCGCTGTCAGAGATTTATAGTACAGGAATTTAATAGTGCCCTCACACGCACCCTCTCTCTCTCTCTCTCTCTCTCTCTCTCTCTCTCTCTCTCTCTCTCTCTCTCTCTCTCTCTCTCTCTCTCTCTCTCTCTCTCTCTCTCTCTCTCTCTCTCTCTCTCGTTCTGTATAGAACGAAGCTCCCTCAAACGCAAACACGTCCATACATCTTTCTCTTTCCTCTCCGTGTGACTTCACTTCCTCATCCTAACTGTCGACCTCCCATTTCTCCAAAAGGTAACCCTCTTTTGGGCTCCTTTGAAATTGACAGCTCCTGTTGTTTCCTTCTCGAGAAAAGTATAATAACAGATGTGACGTACCCACTTGGCAAGGTCCAAGTGGGTGAATTAGTTTGTATTAAACTGTGAAAGACAGTATATGCTGTCATGTGCATGTACATGCACTGTATATAAATAGTGTCGTGCCTTTAAGAAATAACTTGCTGACAGCCATACAAGACTCTCTAATGGGGAGTGGTTAAACCTTAAGCACAAACCATTTAAGAATGATTTATGGAGACTCTTGGCAAGACTCAACTCCTGTTTTTCCCCTATAGAAAAGCGCTGGCACCGTCTGCCCATGCATTCGTTTTCAGTACAGATTTATCCAGGATAAGCAAACTGCCTGGTCAGGGTTTACTTTTTAGGTGAGAACAGCAAATAATTGACACTAGGTTTCGGTTGATGGAGTCCAAAACTGACAAGGCCCCCAAAGGAGTCAGGACAGGATACTGGCTAACGAGATGTAATCCATTAATTTGATGTGAAGGAGATTTAACCAATGACAGAGCAGTGCAGTCATTTCAAAGAGTGTCCAGACTTTTCTTTAAACAGCTTTGGAGACAGATAAACATTAAGACTAAACTAAATAAGTGCCACTATAAGCCATAATAATCCAAAGAGAAAGCCTAGAACATGGGCAAAAATCATCCTTTAACGTGTTGATCTGAAGTCTCCCACAATATGCCGCCGAACACATTTATTAGCCTTGATGTAAGATTGATGTAAATTCACAGCACATGTTTATGCAACGCTCTTTAATCAATGTTATTTGAATTAGTTTGCTATTATCCAAACATGTTAAAAATGACATAACAAGATGGGTTAGAGTGCAATATGTAATAATAATAATAATAATAATAATAATAATAATAATATTAATAATATCAGTTAAAGCAGATTTATAAACAACCAAAAGTCTAATGTATGTGGCAAAGAGTAGACATTTTGTGCCAACGCGAAAATAGATTCACTCATCATTGGTTGATTGAACAATGGATCAACAACCACTTGACCCATGCAGAAGATTACGCAACATTTGAGGCGCAGGCTGGCTAACAACTGGGAAGGCTTCCATTGTGACTCAGACGGCAAATAGACAAAATGCATTCCTTTATCTGCCCATTGGCTCGTTAGCAAGCTACTTCTTGCAGTGTTAATTTTGACAATATTTTTTTATTTAGTTTTAGTTATAGTCT
Source organism: Leptonotus elevatus (assembly GCF_054856555.1). Taxonomy (NCBI): domain Eukaryota; kingdom Metazoa; phylum Chordata; class Actinopteri; order Syngnathiformes; family Syngnathidae; genus Leptonotus; species Leptonotus elevatus. Next base: position 39,368,838 of record NC_141239.1, read on the forward strand.
TTTGACAAGATTAATTCAAGTCCATCCATCCATCCATTTTCTGTACCGCTTGTCCTCACAAGGGTCGCGGGGGTTGCAGGAGCCTATCCCAGCTGGCTTCGGGCAGTAGGCGGGGTACACCCTGAACTGGTTGCCAGCCAATCGCAGGGCACACAGAGACGAACAACCATACTCACAATCACACCTATGGACAATTTGGAGTGTCCAATTCACCTGCCATGCATGTTTTTGGAATGTGGGAGGAAACCGGAGTACCCGGAGAAAACCCACGCAAGCACGGGGAGAACATGCAAACTCCACCCAGGAAGGCCGAAGCCCGGACTTGATCTCACAACCTTTGCACTGGGAGGCGGACGTGCTAACCAGTCAGCCACCGTGCCGCCAGATTAATTCAAGTTTTAGTCATAATTTAGTCATCTGATTGTATTGTAGTTTTAATCCAATCTTGGTCAACGAAATAAAGAGCAATTTTAGTTGATGAAATTGACAATTCACTTTCATACAGAAAATTATAACACACCTATTTGTAAACACGCAAGACACATTTAACACAACGGTGTCTTTATTCAACTTTTTTCAATGAAACATGTTGAACTGACAATAATATGTTGTCTTAAAACCTTCACCTCAAGCTTACAGCTGCACAATGAATGTAAACATGTTTGAACATTCAATAAAATGCAGTGATTCTGAGTGCTTCTTTTCTCCCACCCACGTTTCATTCCTTCTTAAGATGAGCTTTTCTACATTTTCGTCACTGTGTTGTTTTCATTTTTCATTTTTCATTTTCGTTTTAGTCTTTGATGAAATTGTCAGTCCTTTTTTTGTCAGTCAATTTTAGGTATCGTCATTGTCTCAATGAATGACTTCTTTTTTTAGTTTTCGTTTCATTTTTGTCTGGAAAAAAATTCTGTAATGAAAAATATGATGACAATTTTTCACTGCTTCCTTTCTCACGGAGGGTTAGCTGGACGGAACATTTTGCATTCTGTTGTGACTCACTTCACCTAAATTTAATGGATCCTTCCTCAAAAGATGTGCCACACATCGAAGGTTGGAATCGCCTCGCTGGTTTGCAGTTATATACAAAATAACTACTATATTTCCGCCCTTACATCATACAATTTATAAGAAATCCCCCAACAAGGTGCAACCTATTAGAAGTATAACTGCAAGCAGATTGACATCACCATAAGCAGAATAATTTGCATCGATAAATGAGTACCTCTCAAGCTGTATCAATGAAATTATCTTTATTAAAGGTACAGCAAATGTTTTTGATACAGACCTTATGCAGGTGCGCATAATATGCTGTGGAATGTATGTTTGTATCCAACATCATCTGAATTGACTTGTACCTCCCTCGTGTCTTCTTCTGAAACGATCGTGTCAATCCAAATTCACATTCCCACGCACACTACATTTGAGATGAGCGCAGGTTGTTTCAAGGTCACTGAGGGTGTCTGTTAGAGATCTTGCCCCTGGGACGACATCATCGCTGCCAGCTTAATTTTTTGTTTTAACATAATAATAACAACAGTGAGCCAAATTCTGTGGCTGTGCGTGTTTATGTGTTTGTCTGTACTACCTGAAATGGATTGGCTGGAAAATAAAGATCATTCTTTTCCGCTTCTCGTGCACCTGAAGAACACATTTTGTATGCGGGAGGGGTTTGCAGTCTCCTTCATACACGCACACACAACTTCACACACACGTATACACACACACTCTATCGCCCTTCAACGCAGCCCTATAATTTGCCAGATGCTGTGAATTGCCAGTTACTATGGCAACTAGACAGAGTAGAGTTTTTCGTTTTGCTCAATTTTGGCGTATGTCTGCGTAGACACACGCACGCGCGCGCGCACACACACACACACACACACACACGGGTTTGGTTTACTATCTTTGTGAGGCCATCTCATTGACATGCATTTCATAACCCCTCCCCCTAACCCCAATCATCAAAAATGATTGCCTACCCTTATTCCTTAACCTAACCTCAATTCTATCCCAATTCAAACCTAAACTCTAAAGCCAAGTCTTGGCCCTCAAAAAGAGGTCTAAACTTGTGGGGCCCAGAAAATGGCCTCACATGGACGGTTGGGCCCCACAAGTCTGTGAAATCCCGAAATGTTGGCCCCACCATGTAGCAAAAACAAGACCACACACACACACGCACGCACGCACACACACTGAACCAGTGAATGTTCCAATGTTCTCAATCTGCAGCCAAAGGTTGCTCACTTATGTTGGCAAGGGAAAAACCATCAATGGTCACTTGAAATCATGCTGAAGTGCAGGTGGTCATTTTTTGAACACGCGCGGACTCACTCACGGAATCAACAGAATCAACATAATGGTTTAATAACATAAGCAGAGTGAAAAGAGACGTCTGGTTTGGTATTTGAGCTGAACCGACATGAACAATATTTGACAAGCTCAGTGTAAGATATCGCAGAGAAACACACTGATTTACACCACATCAAGCACATCATTTTGGAATTTGTTGCGCGCCTCATTAGAGATGTGGCATTTAGAAACATGCTTAAATGCTGGATGAAATTCTGATATTTTGAGGAAATGCTATCACAAGTCCTCACCTACACTAAAACTTGCTACTGCTGAGCCAATAAGAGAGGATTAACACGCACACACACTGACACACACATTGGCGCGTCTGGTTGTGGCTGATAAGAGTTTCTCCCCACAGGGAACGGGGTTAAAGTAAAACACAATGGAAGGCAATGTGGAATAAGGGTCTGCTTGGGGGAAGGGGGGGGGTGTTTGTTTAGGGGTGGGGGACGAGTTGAGGGTGTGTGTGAGATGCCCGTCATTGCCATCGACAGCACACCTGACGTGTTTGAAAACCTCATGAGAATGTGCGTTCCATACAGTCGTGTGTTATGCTGCAGGCTGGTTTGGTGAAACGGCAGCTAATCAATAAACAGCATGTTCACACGTGTGCACATGCACACAGTCCTGATTATAATTGAAAATGAACACAAATCTTATTTTGATTGAAAGTAGCTCAAATGTGAATAAAACTGACTGACTGTCAGTGGAAATGGCTTTAAAAACACAGAATATATGCTGGATAATTTCAATCATAATATAAATAAACATAGGCGCTGTCATCGAAATTACAACTCAATTGTCCTTGATTTGCCCTTCTCGAAGCGGAAAACAGGGACTTCGTGTCCCGGCCGCTTCCACTTGTACGCCCCCCCCTGAAAAGTGCGTGGGTGTCTTACGTACGTCTGACGACCATCAAGTCGACTACGTCAGCCGACGACAGAAAGCCGCTCCTCTCTCGTCCCCCCGTCCTGCTTGGTTTTGTCAAGCTTCGCAAATTTGCCTATAAGCTTGGAATCTGCTTTGAGGGGAGCGTAAAGCTCCGGTCCTCCATAGCCAAACACTGGGATGGAAGGAATTTACATAAATCTGCATGGCTAATGTACTGTGCAAATTGAAGGAGTGACACTGTGACTTCCCCCTTTTCTCATGGCTAATATAATACAGCAAGTGACCTCAAACTAAAAATGTAATGGCCTGATAAATCTATTCATTTCCTTTCATTCAGAGTGGAAAACAAACTGCATTTGTCTGTGTAATTGCCCATGAGCAAGACAGATGGAAGGAGAAGGAGAAAGTGTGGACGAGGAAGAGAGAGAGAAAAAACAAATTCATAAATAGCGGATGGGTGGACCCATTAAAACATTAGAGAGTAAAGTGAAGAGCAGCGGAGAGAACACATATTGTTCTATGTGTTGGGTTAATTGTTATAATAAACATATATATATATATATATATATATATATTTTTTTTTTTTTCATTTATTGATTCACTATAAAATGCATGCAGTTCAAAAGAGATTTCCCCCCCCCCCTTTTTGTTTGTGTTTTTTTTGTTTTTTATATATAGTTGAGTATAACACATATGACTTCAAACAGGTTGATTGCAACAATCATTTTAACAGCACAAACTTCATCTTCATCAGGGGAAACGTATTCGCTACAAACAAACAAATTAGACTTTGCATTTACAGCGCAGAGCTAACAGAAAACAACAAAAACAACCATTTGATCCCAAGTAACAGCTAAGAAAATGGAACGGGCGTTAATTAAAAGTGTGTAAAGTGTGTACTACGGAGGGGGGGGGGGGGGGCTTTCAGAGTAGTTGGGTACAATAATGAGGAGTCACAAGTCTGTCACTGGATGAGCTTCAGATGCCGTCAATAAGGGCTACCACCTCATTCCTATGCTAACATCATTTTCCAATAACCTCAAAAACTACAGCCATTTTCAATTAATGATTTTCTTAATACTCATAAATTGCTATCACTCGCTAGATTAAAAACTGCACAAATGACCTCTTGCATGTAAAACAAGGAGCCCACCTTTATCCCCACTGCTTTGCTCCTCTGTTAATAAAAAGCCACGTTAGCTCACAACAACGATTTCTCAGGCAGCCATGTTCTCTTTTGCCATGGTAGACGTTTGTGTTAATCACCGGGTGCGTTGTCAACCTCATCTTAGATACAACCCCCCCCCCCCCGCCCCCAGCTCTCCCAGGAAAAAAGAGAAGATCAATTCATAAGGGTTGCTATTTTGTAAAGTGACGCCTAAATTTGGACCTTGAAAACAAACCTAATGCCATAATATTACACCCCAAGGTCTATAAGCACGACATTTTTCCCACATGATCTCAGCAGCATCGTGCCTGGCTGAGCAAAAGCAGATGTCGCTTTCCTGGTTCACACTTCACGTCCTGCCTGCCAGCTCCACTAAGTGCACTCACACAAGCCACTCCGATGCTTTTTGTTTTGCAGTTTATGCAAAACAAAAGCTCGTCCAACTATGGCATGTAAAAGCCCAGTCAAATATGACTCATTTGATATTTTACAGTAAAATATAGAAATGTGGAATGATATTGAATGAGGTGGAATGTAGTTGAAAGATATGGAAATTATGTCAAATTCTATTGAATGATTTGGAATTATATTGTGTTGATGTCGATGATGTAGAGTGATTTTGAATTGTACTGGTGAAAATGGATGCATTGTATGATGTGGAATGATACTGAAATATGTGAAATGAGGCTAAAATGTGCAATATGTGAGTAAAAAATGTGGCCAGTGAAGACATTTTGGTATAAGGGAATTGTGATGTTGAAAATCATTGCCATGGTAAACTGAATGAGCGGAACATTTTCAATTTGGAATAGGAAGGCAGGAAGAATAATGAATTTTGAGCAAGAATTATGATGAGACCCTAACCCAATCCCTTACCTCTAATCAAACCCATATCCACAAAATAAGTAGGAAATTTTGTTGGTGAAAAATGTGCAATATATAGAAAACCAAGGAAATGTTGAAAATTGATATCAAGGTAAGATGAATGAGATGAGTATTTTGAATTTTGAATGTTGAATGTCTCATTGGAAATTAATAGGGATTTTTTTTTTTTATTGTTGGAAAACTGAATGTTTGGAATGAGAGAAATAATAGCCAGTGAGGCTTTTTTTTTGTTGAGCATGTTAAAGTTGGAATGTTTTGATTCAGTTGAGAAAAAGGCTGAAATAAAAAATTTTTTTTTGCTTTCAGCATTCTAATAAAAAAACAAAACTAAATGGACTTTACAGTTACCAGTGTGTGTTCATTCATGTGAAGTGGTGGACATTTTAAAATTGTGAAACTATACATGCCAAAAATGTGTGCATTTTTTGATCCAAGACAGAGCTTCAAACAGTCCTGAGAACTATATATGTTTTCCAACACATTTGCACAGACAGGTTCAAAGCTACCTGAATGGGCATTTCAGTGACTGAGGTTAGATACCGTAGACCAGGGGTGCTCAAGTTCGGTCCTCGAGAGCCCCTATCCAGCCTGTTTCCCATGTTTCCCTCCTGCAGCACAGCTGAATCTAATGATCAGCTAATCAGCAAGCTTTGCAGAAGCCTGATAACGATCCTGGTCGTGAATCAGGTGTGTTAGTGGAGAGAAACATAGAAAACAGGCTGGATGGGGGCTCTCGAGGACCGAACTTGGCCACCCCTGCCGTAGACATAACCTGTGAAAAACACAAACCACCTTAACTCATTCACTCCCATTGACGGCTATAGACGTCAAAAATTAATTTGAACTATTTCTATTAGTTTAACATTTTTTTCCATTTTTGTTAACAAGAGTATGAAAACCTAGATTTTTTGGGGGGAATACAGATATAAAATGTGTGATTAATTACAATTTTTAATCGCCTGACGCCCCAAACTTTTCATAATCTTTAAGTCGCGTTAGGCGATTTCAATTTTTTTATCGGAATTAATCACACGACTTCACTAGTTAACTCACAATTAATCACAAATGTTATATCTGTTTTAAATGTACAATAAAAAATATAGGTTTTCATATTCTTGTTAACAAAAGTAGAAAACATTTTCAACTAATAGAAATAGTTCAAATGAATTTTTGACGTCTATAGCCGTCAATAGCAGTGAATGAGTTAAATTGTTTTTAGCCGTGATCGTGTGGTGCATAATATAACAAATTCACTTCACCTTTTCTCTGAAACATTAATCAAATATCATGTGAAACTGGCTGTTTGCTACATTTTGAAAAATGTAGTCTCTCAAAATTTCATACAATTATTATGAGGAAACCCATTTGAAAATGGATTAGCGGACCAAATGGAGCATGCCAGCTTCTGCTAGAGCGAAGGCCTCGGCAGCGTTCTTATATTGTTTGTGTCTTCCATTTTCTTCATGGAGATCATTTTCTCAGACCTTCAGCAGAGTTCCTTGATTTTAAAATGTTGCTGACAGGAAAGGAACCTTGAGGGTCTGAATGCTTACTGGGCAAGGCCAACTTTCAAAGTAACATGTACGCTCGCGCACACACACACACACACAATGCGCAAGTGCACTAGAATGCAAGAGCATTAGTGACGCATGACTTGCGTGGTATGACGTCTTATGAGAATTTCTTTTTGGGATAGAATTAATTCTTTCCCACCTGGCAAAGGAGCAGCCTATCAGTGTTTGTCTAACTGCGCCTCGCCAACGTCATGATCATCATCCAGTCTGAGTAGAAGCAAAAACTGGCAGGCGACCATTTACATGCAGCCAATCAGAAGACAGCAAGTCGCATCAACAGCGATGAGTCTCTGCTCTCAGAGCTGTGGGAGGTTTGAAGGTGGGGGGGGCAGAGGAGAGTGAGAGAGGGCATGGTAAACAACTAGGACAGGCACACACTAAGACACACATTAACTATTGTGGACAAGCCTTCGCTTTCCATTAAGTTCATGTTTGCCCTGAGGATGGGGTAAAAATACTCCGCCGCGAAGAGGGGTCAACACAACAACGGTGTGTATGGCGACAACAAAGGGGGATCAAATTGATAGCATTGGCAAATACTGCATATAACTGATGCCAGATTTAGTCATGTCATCTCTTTACCGTGTATCATTAGTCTTTTGAAAAGAGGATTTCCAATCAAGTCTTTCTTCCAAAAATTCAATCTACAGTACCGTATGTTTATCCAGGAGAAGGAGGGAAGTCGTGATGTATCCTAACTAGGACATGAGTGGGCGTTTAAAGCCTTCAGCATGGAAAGCCGCCGCATGCATTAATACGCACACCCCCTTCCTCCCATGACTTCCAGAAGAGACGTCACACTATGCGGCACCACGAAAAAAAAATACTTCCACATTTTCGCCACGCATTAATAATCCATCCGTCACTGTGATGTTTTACGCAGGTGAGATGGCTATCTTAAATTTATTGACCGCCGACTCCAAAGCTCATAAATGAAGCCGGCTAACCTTAAGAAACAGATAAGCTTATCACCTTGTGGGTTGTATTCATATTCAAATCTATCATTACTGCGATAAAAAAAAAAAAAACGGAATAAAAATAATCAGAATCATTTTCAACAAGCTACTAAACATAAATTTTGATGACACACTCTAATGGTATAATAGCACAGACTACTGCATATATTACTTTCCATATAGGAGGAAGGAAGGGTGTTTATGTAAAAAAAAATACAAATAATACACAGCCCCCGCCCTTGGAAGGGCCTCACACAAGGTGGAGGGAATTATGATCAGTTCCAAATCAGTCAGTGTTGGAACAAAACCTTAAGCTAAAAAAAAACCAAGCAAAACAATGTCAGGAAAAGCCTACTAAAACAGCTCATCTTTATTTGAAGTTAATCAGAGGCAATTTATATTACATTTAACATGATTTTTAATGTGATTGGTTCATTCATCCCAGTTATAAGAGGTTGTTCATTTTTACTTCTTTTTCTTGCTTATAAGACAAAAATCTCCTGTTTGAACAGGGGGGTGTAGACTTTTTATATCCACTGTGCATGAACAGAAGACAGTCTACACAGATATTCACTACTCCGCTACTCTCGTAGCAAGCATAACTGTGCCCAAGTAATGACTTTAGCTAACACATCATAATAATGCACATGGTGTAGAAATGTGTATGCGACATAATGATATTGCTTCAATGTATGGCTCTCTTCGGCGTTTCACTATAAACGTAATATTCCTTATAGTCCGCTTTGTGTCTGGAAGCTACGCCACAGGAGAGAGAGCACAGCAAGCTTCTGTTCCAACAGCTCAAAACAACGGAATCCTCTCTTTATTTTGCTGCAAACACAGACATATCCCCTACTGATCGCAGGCGTGTTCTCAGGCTGCTGTTGACAAATTGTCACATTAAATGTGAGCAATTTCAGGAGCACTTTACCTCCCCCTGCTTATTACTTCGGATAAATCTGCTATACGTCCATCCGTCTCTTTCCGTTTTGTCGATGTGGTGTGATGCAGTCGTCCATGCTCATGGCACGCGCACATTCACATTGATTTGCACAGTGATACACAAAACTCCTGGTTCTCCTTGGTCATTAATAATGTACTGGTGGCATTGCTGAGGTTACTGACCCATTGCAGACCCATTAATCAAACAAAACAACAAGCATATGATATTAATAAATATCCTGAAGACTTAACGCCTCCTCGTCATGAAAATGGAAACTTTTCTTCCCAGGGGCAGAAAGTGGGAGGACGAATGTGATGGAAAACAGATAAGATGGAATTGTGGTATTAACAGCGCCAATATGTTCTCTATAAAAATCTATGTAGATAAGCATTGGGCGCATATTCTGTCAAGCGACACAAAATCAAAACCTAAAGGGGTGATGTATGACATACATAACTCCTAATTAGATGGATATAGAGCATCTATCCTATATATATGTGTCTGAGTATAGTCATTAAGACAGACAAATAGAGATAAGTGTCAACCTCGAAGGTCACTATCATATCAACATTTTTTTTTAATATATTTTTTAATAACGGGCCTTAGTTGTCGGTCTGTTGTGTGATATTGCTCTCTAGTGGCTAAAATATACAATTACAACCCCTGCTTCCCATACAAAATGTGTTGGTGAATCCAAAACTCTTAACTCTTCTTGTTCATACATCCCACATGAACAAAAACAGTCAAAACTATCCTATCAATATCTTAATAAAGAGGACAGACAAGCAACATAGTGACAGTGTCTGACCAAGACAAGGTCTCAAGCATAGATTTTTATACCTCACGTGCAAATGATTCCGTCCCATACACACGTTAATACGGAGGATTCAAACTACGGTTCAGAACTGCCCGTTTCACAACCCAGTGGCGGAACCTTAAAAAAGGGAATTGTAACAGATGGCGGCAGCTTCCTCATCCTGTTTATCACAGGAATTAACCTGCTAACAGCTGCAAGACCGAACTCCAGTGTCGTCAATGGAGTCCTGCACCTGGTAACCTTCAATCAGAGGTTTTATTGACAACTTTCCATAAAAACTTCAACTTAGGTATAAGAAAGATGGATCCCGAAGGCACTTGATGACATGGCAACATGAGCTTGGATGAAGTTTAAACCAAGGAAATCAAGAAGCGTGGTGATCAGAAGTGGAAAAATGGCCAGAAAGTTCCATCTGCAACAATTGAGAAATCCCAATAAAGTGCCAAAGGAAATTGTACAACATAGTATCTATGACAAATGCAGCATAAGACATGCATGGGAGGTTAATTGGGCGCTCTCATGTCCCTAGTTGTGATTGTGAGTGTGGATGGTTGTCTCTGTGTGCCCTCTGATTCGCTGGCAACCACTTCAGGGTGTACCCCACCTACCTATCTTAGCATCTTAGCGTAATACTGAACAAAATAAATGGACGGAAATTGACTCTAATCGGTCTACTAGTCTTTCCGTTTTATCTTAGCATAAATATTAACTCATTCACTGCCATTGACGGCTATAGACGTCAAAAATTCATTTTAACTATTTCTATTAGTTTAACATTTTTTCCCACTTTTGTTAACAAGAGTATGAAAACCTAGTGTGTTTTTTATATTGTATTAGAACAGATATCAAATTTGTGATTAATCGTGAGTTAACTAATGAAGTCATGCGATTAATTACGATTAAAAATAGTACTCGCCTGACGCCCCTAATTTTTAATAATCTTTTCCTTAATTTTTTTTAAATTAAATTAAAAAGAAAAAAAAGAAAAGATTATTAAAAAATTACACATTTGTCTGATGCCAGACAATGAAAATGTGTAATCTTAATTAGTTGCATGACTTCACTAGTTAACCCACGATTAATCACAAATTTTATATCTGTTCTAAATGTACAAAACAAAATTATAGGTTTTTATACTCTTGTTAACAAAAATGGGAAAAAACTAAACTAAGATAAATAGTTCAAATGAATTTTTGACATCTATAGCTGTCAATGGCAGTGAATAAGTTAAAGATAGCATAAACCAGCTCCTCTTTCTAGTTTAAGAATCAAACAGACACTTTGGTCACTTTCAAGTTTCAAACCAGTGATCATCATCCTCTGTCCAGAATTTAGACATTGGTGCCCTCAAAAGACTGTCATGTGAAATGTCCTTTAAATGGAAATAAGGCGGCTTTCCTGTTGTACCACGTAAACAAAACGTGTATTTTATACACGGTCTATTTGACAATAAGGATTCATATAATTATGTACTTCTTTACTTCAAAGAGTCAATTCAAAACGTCCACGTATATCGGTCTTTTTTTCCATAAACGTTTTTTATATTTAAGTACAGTCAGAGTTTGAGTACTTTTGTACCGAAGCGTTTTAACACCTCCGTCAAGCCACCGACTACCATTACTTCCCACAAGGTCTTCGCCCCCCAATTTTTTTTTAGGTTTCCTAGCAACCCCAGTAGGCGGAGACACTTATTTAGCCGTAGTAGCCAGTAGAGGGCGATAGGCGAGATCTCGTTCCTCGAGCACACGAGCAGGCAGGTCTGAAGCTGAAAAAGAGGCGGAGCACGCTACAGAACCCAGCAAACATCCGAACCCAGCAAACAACCAAACCCACCCATTAGCTTGTACCTTCACATTTCCTACCCCGGCGATTGTTCAAAAAAAGAAAAGATGTCCAGCGTCAATTGGAAGCCTTTTGTTTTCGGGGGACTGGCTTCCGTGACGGCGGAATGTGGTGAGTGACGTGTGAAGCCGCGCGGAGGCCCAGATGCAGGGCTCACCGGCACGGTGATGTTTGGACAAACTAACAAGAACCTACGACGCGCTCTTCCCCCCAGGTACATTTCCAATCGATCTAGCCAAGACGCGACTTCAGGTGCAGGGTCAAGTGGGCGACATTAAATACCGAGAGATCCGGTACCGAGGCATGTTGCACGCCATCGTCAAGATCGCACGCGAGGAGGGCGTCCGGTCACTGTATTCAGGGTAAGTATTATTGATTTGTATGTGTTTGTATTGTCTATGTAATGTTATCACTTCCTCCTAAAGTGTACTTCCCTGAGCACATCCTCTTTCCCTCCCCGTTTGCACCTATGAATAACCATACATATGTCAAATCCGTTGTGGTCATGTGTTCCCTTATTGTATCAGCCAGAGAAGCACGTGAGTCCAACTTGTGCGTGTAAATATGACTTTTACAGAATAGCTCCTGCCATGCTGCGCCAGGCATCCTACGGGACCATTAAAATCGGCACATACCAGAGCTTCAAGAGATTACTGGTGGAAAGGCCTGAGGGTGAGGTGCACTTTCTGTCTGTCATGTATACACTTATTATAAGCATGCCTACAATATTGTTGAAGAGGGAGGATTAACTGAGAACTGCCACACCCTGCGCCGACATGAAATCAATCTCCTTTTTTTTTCTTCTTCTTCCATTCAGACGAGACAATGCTGACTAATGTGGTGTGCGGTGTTCTTGCTGGAGTCATCTCTTCCTCCATTGCCAATCCCACTGATGTGCTCAAGGTAGCTAAAGGCTCAAATTTAAGATCGTCCTGTCATATGGGGTAGCGCATCTGTGAAGGACATGGGCTTTGCGACTGGAGGGTCACGGTTCAAGTCCCTTGGCAGACTAATTGTAAAATGGTAACCAGTTACTACAAACCTGTTTAATTTCCTCTAATTATGAATTAATTACATTCAATTATGAAACAGGCTTGGCCAAAAACATTTAGGTATGTTTACATAAGCCAAGGTTGTACAATACAGGAACTATAATTGAAAACACATTTGTTTAAAGATAAACACAATCCCGCCCGGCATTGTAAGGATTTGTGTAGCTGTGTTTCCAAGTGGGCAAGTTCATAAAACAGAATCCTCTGATTAAAATAAAATAAAAATAAAAATGCAATCCATTGTGAGATCAAAAGTCGCAAAAACAAAATGTGAACATGTTCCACTTAAAACTGTGTTTGCGCACACATACAGTATATATATTTTTGGGTGCACCTCTTGCCTTGGGTTAGATTGTGCAAGTGTGCCTTACAAAGTACCCCGTGTGAGACATAATTCCGGTGCTATGCCTGTAACGGGTGTCGCCCCACCAAGCCCTCACTGGTGGCTTATTAATAGACTGTGGCCTCCAAAGCTTAATTTAGTGTTCTGTAAATAATATGGGGGCATGAATATGATTAGCGTACACTCACTAGACTACCACAGAATGCCTTTTATTATGGGTAAACAAACATGTCGATAATATAAGACACCGGCTTTAGAGCAGTTTTTAATCGCAGCACATCAAGCCAAGTGGTCATGAGGCCGACAGGAGGCAAGTATTTAAACAGCAGCCAGAGAAAGCAAGTCAAGCTCAGGCTAAAGATTGTTCTCGAGAAAAGAAAAGACTCGAGGCAGACAAAAATACATCACCCATTCGACTTTAAGCCTATTTGCCTGTTAAATCTAATCACACCTGCCTGTTCCCTGCTTGGTAAACTAAATCATCCTCTTCTTTTTCTCTACATGTAAAACTGACCCACAATCAGAAATAAACATGATATATTGAAACAAGAAATTGTTTAACCCAACCCTAGAATGTCCTCTATCGAAGTCTGCTAGCTAAATGCTAATATATAATGGAAAACCCCATATGTGGGCTAATGAAACTTGGCATAGTTGTTACGGTTAAAACAACTTGAACCACAGCACTTCTTAATCTTAATCCGATTGCATAGAACTTGTAGTGGCGCCAAAGTAATACTTTTATTGCTTCAGCCTGAGCACAAAAACAGCGAATAGGCCAGTTTTTCCACTTAGTGGAATTTAAGTTCACCCCAAAAAACAGTGTCTCTGCAAATTCCTTAATGCCGAATTGCAAATGTACTGTTATATAGAACTTAAAAATCTGCGGCATCGGTATAGGGGTGTCTGTCTGAGCGATATAAATGCTCTGACTCTGAGAGCAACTGTGTTAAAAATCAATCTAGTCAACCAGATTTCTGCATGTTCCTCTCAGATCCGCATGCAAGCCCAAGGAAGGGTGATCCAAGGAAGCATGATGGGGAACTTCATCAACATCTATCAACAGGAAGGGACCAGAGGACTTTGGAAGGTACAACATACTTGAAATGGCATTGTTTGGAAAGATTCCTTACTTTTAGCTTATGTGTCGTTACTTTATTAAGATTAGAGAATCATACTTAATAATAGTAGGCACATAATTATGTCATGTAATTTACTAGGGGTAGAAAAGCGAAACATTTAAAAATGATTTTTGGAATAGCGGTCAATATTTTGAGAGTTGTGGTCCTCATCATCAAGTGTACATTTGGATCTTCAGCGTCGCCTCTTTTTTTGTCTGTCAGGGCGTCTCTCTAACTGCTCAGCGAGCAGCCATTGTGGTGGGAGTGGAGCTGCCTGTCTATGACATCACCAAGAAGCATCTGATCCTGTCTGGTCACATGGGTGACAACGTGTACACACATTTCGTGTGAGTGAGAGTTGGAATGGATACAACACAAAAGTATGCGTCCGCCTTACCCTTGATTTGATCACGGGACAGGAAATTGGAAAGCATAGCTACATAGTTGAGTTCTTTTAAGGTGTAACAAGATGAAGAGCAGACGTGCGTCTCCAGCCTGCCCAAAGTGTTGTAACCTAACTCCGCTTCTTATTTGATGGCCTTACTCAACAGAGCAGCAATTTCACTCATCATTGCGCAACATTCTAGTTAGACCAGTAAAGACTGTTTCGCTATTGGCCTATTTGTTTGGAGAAAATTGCCATTGGGGGGTGCAGTTAAGATTTACAAATAACAGAGAGGAAGCATTGTACTGTACTTTGAATTAGACAATGGAATATATTTTACTTGGCTAAGGGCTTCTGTCTGAAGCAAATTATTTAAAAATGTTTCTTTATAATTCCATGGGATTGTTTAGTTAGCCCAAAAATTTTCTTTACAATATGTTGTGTTGTATATGCACAGGGAGAGGCCATTTTGCCACTTGCTGTCAACTGAAAATGACATCACAAAGTTGCTCGGGTCTCGGGTAACGACCAATCACGGCTCACCTGTTTTCTCAATTTGGTCATGTGGCGTTTGCAAGCTAAGCCGTGATTCGTCATTGCGTGAGCCCTGAGCATCTGTGTTGTTATTTTCAGTCGACAGCAAGTGACAAAATGGCCGCCCCCTGAGAGATTGATAAAAACAGGGGGATTTAGCTGCTTAATTAATATTCCACATACACAATAGTAATCAGAATATCGTGTTTAGACTGGTGGGGCTACATAGAACATATTCTCATGAAGCATTTTGGGTTGACGTCCCCTTTTAAAATGTTTATTTTAAAGCATTATGTGCAGGTTTCCCCTACATATTTGCTATTCACTACTTGTGAATTCCCATATTCTCAGTTTTTTCTTAACCTATCCACTTGCTCGCTTAAAAACTTGCATATTTGTTGTTTGTGTGTTCAAGCCAAAGCCCAGTCCAATTGAAAAGTGGCTTTGGCGCCATCTTGTGGCATGTTTAGGTAATTATAAACCTCCCCCCTAAATAGTGGGGGTCCTGGGGCAAACACTGTAGACCAGGGGTGGGCACACTCGGTCCTCGAGGGCCGGAGTCCTGCAGGTTTTGGAGGTTTCCCTTCTCCGACACAGCTGATATATGTTCAGCTCTGCTTAAGCTTGGTAACGATCCTGTTGATTGCAATCAGCTGCGTTGCAGCAGGGAAACCTCCAAGACCTGCAGGACGCCGGCCCTTGAGGACTGAGTTTGCCCACCACTGCTGTAGACTAGTACTGTGTAGTATTGTTTTTTTTGTTATACTGTAATGTAATATGTTTAAAGGACAATAGTCGTAGTGGGGCGTATGTCCTTGTTTGAGTCTGAATCTTAACGAGTCACTTTCGACAAGTTTGGGGCAGGCTGTGTCTGTTCCAGCGTGACCGTGCCTCAGTTCACAAGACAAAATGCGTAAAGATGTGCTCGGGTGAGCTTGGTGGGTAAGAAAGTGAAAGCCCTGACTCAAGCACCATCAAAAACCTTGGACCAGAATGCACACTTTGATCCGACATCACACTCAATTATTCTGTAACATATACGGGGGAGACCAACGCCATACTTTGTGTAATGAAGTACAGTTGCTGTAGTAGCAATTTAGCTGCAAGTATAGAAGTTGTAGCAAAATGGCACTTTGACGACATCTTGGGTTTTGTGGCATGCAGGTCCAGCTTCGTGTGTGGCCTGGCCGGAGCGTTGGCCTCCAACCCGGTGGACGTGGTTCGAACGCGTCTGATGAATCAGAAGGGAGGAGCTTTGTACCAGGGAACCCTCGACTGTGTACTGCAGGTCAGTCTGTCTACACTCAACAAAAACAGAAATGCAACACTCTTGTTTTCTATTACTGATTTCTTTGTAAACAAGAGCTATTTCGACCTCACAGGTGTAGCATATCAGGATGCTACTTAGGCGGCATGATTATTGTGATATACGCTACCTACTATCAAAGGCCACTCAAATGTGGAGGTTTACTTTATTCAGACTTCAGAAGGTCCTGCATTTTCACATTGACTTTTTATCTCATGCTCAATGGCTGACATGTCTAGTAAGTATGTTGGCCGTTCGAGAACTGAAATGAAACATGGGGCAGTGTGTTAGCTTTCTGATATAGGAAGTGATGGTTCGGGATATTCGGCACAGTAATGGACATTAGGGTGAACATGGTAATTGTGGAGGTCCCCCGGTTAGGCTGGTTGGGTGTACTTACTGCATTGCCAAATTTTCTGAAACATCTTTGGAGACGGCTTGTGGTAGAGAGAAGATCATTCAGTTGAAGAGCAACGGCTCCTTTGGATATTTCAACACGATGCCAATTGCCATTACATGCTTCTTCAAAACATGTGACATTGTGCTGTGTAATAAAACTGCACATTTTAGAGCGGACTTTTATTCTGACCGGCCTAAGGCACACCTCTGCAGTAAACATGTTGACTGTTACAACAGCTGTGTTTTCAAAAACAACACCATTTTAAGTATCTAATATATATATATTATATATATATATATATAGATACTTATGCTTGGCACCCTTAGCCTTGCATTATACAAGCAATCGTACCCTGATTTTCTGATGAGTAGATTTGTGTCTGAGAACAGAAATTTGCACATTTTAAAACAATAATGGGTGATTTAATCATTTAATTGATTTGGGTGATTACAACACCTTCGAGGTGAAAATGAGACATAATGCGGCACAATAAGTTAACTCCTTAAGATTTAAATCAACTCACAAATGAGAAGAATTAAATCGATGCAAAGAAAACAACAAAATAGGCGATTCAAATCCTGAGACACTTCCTGACACAACCGGACAAATACAAACTCAACATTTCACCGTCAAAGTTTCAAATCATACACTGCTACAATTTTATGCCGCTGACGGAAGTGTTACCAGCCTGAGAACTATACCAAATATATATGCAGGGTTGGGAGGGTTACTTTTAAAATGCAATCCATTACAGTTACAAGTTACCTGCTAAAAAATGTAGTTAGTAACGTAATCCAAGTACCATAATATATGTAACTAGATTACTTTTGGATTACTCCTATATTGAGTATGCTCATGAAGACAAAATAAAAATCTCTCGCTCTGTCTCTCTCTCGTCCTCTTTTGCACTCTCTCTCATCGTAGAAATTGTAATCCCCATTTTTAATAAATGTACCTGTAATCAGATTTTTTTGGGGAAAAGATGATAGCTGATGTATGAACACTTTTTATTTCAAAACTTTGCAAACATCATATAGTGCACATAAACCGAATGACTTGTGAACCTTTTGGCATTCGCTGCAAATCCCCTCCTGTGTGTGACATTCTCAGAGCATTATGCTGCCTGAGTGTGTTTACAGCACGTGAGGGCTGCAACGTAGGGCAACTACGCCAAGTGAAAGCTGGACAGATTAAGTCAAGTCAACACCAACTGGGGGCTTGCTAGAATGTGCTTTCTCAAAGTTTTTTTCTGTCCCAAAAAGCTATCAATCAATCCATTGTTATAACATTTGTCCTCATTAGGGTCATTGGCTAGCTGGAGGCGAGCCCAGCTGGTCCGCAGTCAATTGCAGGGCACAAATAGACAACCATTCAACACCTGTGAGCAATTTAGAGTCTTGAGCAAAACCTCACATGGTTGTTTTTGTAGCGTGGGAGGAAGCTGGAGTACCTTCGCGGTGGGTGTGGGAATACAAGCGCGGGGGAGAACGAAACACAGCGGAGATTCAAACCCAGAACATCTCATTTGCGAACCACCTGTACCACCGCCCTGTCAATCTCAAAACGAGTTCAATCAATACGAATGCTAAAGAGGTACAGTATATTCTGTGTCGTGTCTCTTTTGAGCCTAACTTTATTTCACTCCAGTGCTGATTGAGGATAAATATCTTGCAGCGACGTTAAATATTTAACTCAAACCTTTGTGGCGCCAATTTGCCTGCTAAAAGCACCCAGAGGACTGTTGAATAATGATGAAGAGATAACAAGCCCGAGTGTGTGTTCAACCTGTTTTTCAGACGTGGCGCTCGGAGGGTTTCATGGCTCTCTACAAGGGCTTTTTCCCCAACTGGCTCCGTTTGGGCCCATGGAACATCATCGTATCCTTTAAACATCTCATTAGTGCCGTACTCGCACGCTGTGTATGTGATGCAATGACTTTTGGAGCTGGAGAAATTGTCTGGAAAAAGATTTTATGTGCAGTAGTGCCTCGAAGTTCGACCATAGTTGTTTTTTTCTTCCCAAAACATCGTTTTGCATTGCTCTTCTATCATTTTGTTACCATTATTACATCTTTCTTAACTGTACTGGCAATTAATTGCCATATTGCACTACACTTGATGAGTGGTGCCTTCAGGTACAATTTTAATCCATTGTATAACCATGTGTGTAACGCAAAACTCGTATCTTAAATCATCTTTCCCCATTGAATCGAATGAAAATGTCATTAATCCATTCCAGCCAGTATTCTATAATACTGTACTTCATCAGTAATGTAAAGAATGAAACACTGCATCATGATTTTATACTGCAACCCATTCAATTGTGCTGCTCCTTCTGCTATGCCCGTCTTGGCCACCAGGAGGCGGTCTATTCTAGCAATAACGCAGAGCCGTAGAGAGTGTGGTCACCGCGGTTTCAGCAAGGGTAACAAGACGCCATTTTGTTACCCTGCTGAAATGGCCAAACTCTTGATATATACACGGCTCTGGGATAACATCGCAGTCTTCATCTTCAGTGCTCATGTTTGTCGAACAGTACAAATAGATGAAGCTCAAATGCAGTTTTATTTTTTTTTACGCTAGTTCCCAGCCATTTAATTTTAAGACTGTTGGTTTACTACCTCAGCACCTCACTTCTTGAAACGAGCAAAATACAGTACAGTGGGCAAAGAGAAGGAAAAAGTTGATAAGCTCTTTAAAATCCTTTTGTAAATGTCAATCTTTCATTCGAGAATGCAGTGTCACTTTTTGTTGTTGTTGAGCTCCAACCAGGCCTAAAACTGTAGCGAGATTACAGAAGCAGTGACAAAAGATGGGCTTTGTACCGAAGTAGAAAAAGACTTGCCTCCTTCCTTTACTCCACATCCAGTTCTTCCTCACATACGAGCAGCTCAAGAAGATCAACGTGTGAGCGTCGGATCCAGAGTGAAGATGAGCACGACTTGAGGGTCTCGACTGTCGGGATTGGGAAGGACCACTGATGGAGTGAACGGGGCCTGGTTGGAGACCCGTTTTTGCTGTGGGGAAGAGGCACGTGTGCGTTTGTGTGTGAGTGGGCTACAAGTTTCCGGCCCGCTGCTGTGGAGACTGCTGGGATTTTATGCACCTACTTGAAGCTGATATTTTAGCTCTTCCAAATGCTTCGTCAAGCCAAATATTTGATTCTGACTGGACTGAGAGCTTCAAATACACCCCCCCCCCCCCCCCCAGGATGCCACAGCAACCTCTCTGTTCGTTCTTGTACGAGACTTGTTATACAGGCCCCTCCACTTCAGTGGTCTCGAAATTGAGTGCCTTCAAGTTTGCCAATTTGAGAATGTCGCACAAGTTGGAGAGCATCTGACAATCACTGCAGTCATTCCCTTCTCAAATAGAGAGCATGTTGCAGTTTGTCAACACACTTAGAAAGAGTCTGGTGTGTATTTTTTTTTTTTTTTAAGAATTCTAAATTGCAAGTCAAAGCCAAGAAGACATTGGTATGTATTGTGATAAGTTCTTTCAAAGCAACCTGGAGCTGTAAAAGTCGCTCTCTGTTCACATAGATGTGAATGAGTTGATGATCAGGCAGCTGAGAAGATCTTGTATATTTTCATTTTACTTTCTGGCTTAGCTGTCATTGGTTTACCGCTTATTTGCACTACGACTGCTGCACATCGTGATGCCTGTTAACACTTACAGTCAAGTCAAACTCTGTGCACGATGCTTCCATTGAGTCAATATTTTATACTTGCTGGCCTTGTTGTCTGACAGCCAAATGTCATTGTGTACCTTTTTAAAATTGCTATAAATATGAAATAAAATGAAAAAGACCAAGCTATTGTTTTTCTCTGCTTTCGCCACAGTGTGGCGCTGTGTAGCTACATTCAGCTTCTGACCCAGATGACTGCAGTCCTGTGAAACCTTGTTTAAACCCCCACCCTCGCACCCCAGTCCTCAGATATAGCACAGTTGTTTCTGAGGGATTGCCCGGCTTCTATCAGAAACGCGGCATACCACAAAACATCAGCCTATGAATTATTCAGGACAGTCTAACATGTAATTGTTCTTGTTTCGCTGGGTAAATTCCCAGTTTTCCCCCCATCAGAGCTGTTTAGATGTTGACAGCTCAAGGGAGCGCATGTGGGGAAGCATAACAGTGAACGCTGTGTTGTTTGTGTGCCTTGCTCCTTTATTTTGGGAGAGGCACCATGGGACTTATTGTGAAAACTTCAAGAAAGCCACCACAACTTGCACTTCTGTATTAGCGTCTCGATTCCCGAGTTTGACTCACTTAAGAACTCGGGCTTTTCCACAGAACATAGCTCTCAAAACCAGCTCACATCTTTATTCAATCAGGGAGCAAAATCACAACAGGCCAGTATCGAAACGAAGGGAACTCAAGTGCGATGTGGCAGCCAGGATTTGGACCTTTCAACACTTTGGCACAATTGCCTGGCATCGAGGCGCAGACGCAGCGTTCGACAATCTGGACAAGTTTGGCCGTGAGGGATTCCGGCAGTCACAGACATGCTGCATTATGGGTGTTATTTGCTGCCTGGCCCAAGGGTGCAGGGGGCTGGCGCAATTGTGTTCCAAGGATCAGAGTGGGCTTTTGTCTGAGGCATAAGGCGACGTACGCGCTGCTCCGAGCCCCCCCCCCCCCCTATCCCTTTTACTCCCGTTTTTGTTTTTGTGGTTTCAGCCGTTGCTCGCATGAAAATTCAACACACAGAGGAATATATGGCCAAGCAAATGGGAATTTAGACAACCAGACAGATCGGGTTCTGTTGCTCCATTTGGAACGACTGCAGCGTTTCTCGGCGGCGCGGTGCTGAAAAACGCCTTCTTGTTCTCAGCGCTGCTCATTATTGCAGCAAATTGCTTTTCCGCACGGCTTCCTCTTCAATAGAATGCATAAAACCTGGGTCTGAACTTGTGAAATATAAATGTTGACAATAATTCCACATGCATAGTGTATATGTACAAAGTTTAGAAAGTTGGTTGATACACCTGCTTTTCCAACAACCATTTGACCTTTACTGCATGTGCAAAGAGCAAATTGTGTGGGGCTGCTTTGCTACATCTGACACTGGGGGTGTCGTTAATCGATGCAGTGTCACACGAAACCCTGAAGACTATCAAGGCATTACAGCTTGCATGTAGTCAGAGCACTACATGGCGTACGTGAATTTCCCCTTTTTCGAACGTGTCAAGAGTTCTTGCGATTTTATTTCGTAGCAGTTATCCGGAATGCTATATTAACATCCATATAGCACCTCTCTGCTCTGCCAATAGAACAAATAGGGCGTGAAAAAAGTGTACCATGCCATGACAAGACTTCAGTAAAATAAACAGGATGTACTTTTGCTGTTGTGTTGCCAAAAGACATGAGACATGTTATATGAAATCATCCTTCATAGATAATACTGCTCTAAAAAATGCCCCCAAGTAAGATGATTTGTACTTTTCAAATCAATAGGTACAATAAATTACTAGATACCAGAAAAAAATACTAATATTAAAAATAGGCTACTATTTGAGGAACAGTGTTGCCACAGTTACCTTGAAAAAGTAACTTAACCGATTACTTCATTTTAAAAGTAATTTAGCTACTTTACTGATACAAGTTAGATAAGTTACTTTATTAGTTGCTCGCAGCGAGGGCTGCTCGATTATGAAGAAAATATTCGTCACGATTAATTTGGTAATAATTGAAATCACGGTTAGGACGATCATTTGTTTTTTGGTGCAAACAAGAAAATGTTTAAACGTAAAAAAAATTAAGACAAATAAAATAATTATGCAAGTTTCATTTGGACCAAACAAGATGCATTAAATTAGTTATTTTAAAATTAAAAAAAAGTGCAAATGTGTACATTTAAACAACTTAAAATTAGTATTAATAATCTTTTTTATTTTCGTTTACGACTATGCAAATTTTGTAATTGTGGAGTGTAATAATTGAAATTACAATTGAATTTCGATCAATTGCACAGCCTTTTCAGCAGGTGCCGACAATTCCACAAAAAAAAAAAAAGACAACTTGATTTGCCAAAGGATAAGGTTTTTAATAAAAAAGTCACACACAAAAAACAGCCTTTTTGATCATCTTTTCATCTTTACCTGTCACAAACTCAGCAAAGGGACTTTGTATTTCCAGCTTGAAACCGTGACCGTCATTAGTTATGTGTGCTGAAAACGTGACGTCCCTCCCCCCAGACGATCGGGCGCAGATAACCTCATCCATAATGCTTCACGGAAAAAACGATTATTTATGCTCCAAAATGTTGTTTTTGTTAGCCTGTTGGTTAGTACAAGGGTGTGTCAAGGGTGTTTCTCTTTTATCTTAATATTTGCTAACTATCATTCCAATATATGCTCATTCTGTTCTATTAGTTCACCACGAGATCTCATTAACTTCTACACACTGTCTCTCTAATTAGACAACTATACTAGAAATAGTCATGTGTTAGATACCTACTGGTAGTTTAGTTCTTCAAAATGGCCGCTAAGTAATGTGTTACTTGGCATCACTGTTGAGGAATCACCATAAATTGGGTAGAAGAAAAAATCCCAAAAGAAGTGTGCAGGATGGTTCACCAAGATTACAGACTACAAAGTACGTTGAAGTGTTATTATTTGCGTTTGAGACCGTATTCTCGTTAATACAAGCCAGTATATCGAAAAGGCCTTATTTTCCGGATCGCGCCCGAGTCGATAGTTGGTCTTGATCAAAAAAAAATGTGAACAAACAACTGGCCTGCTCGCTCATGGTCGACCTACATTTGGAAGACGAGGTGGACCCCGGGGAAACAGGATCACAAGGATGAGCCGTTGGTAATGCTGCTCCGATTGTTCTATTAAGACGGAAACAGGCTAAGCCGGTGAATGCTAAATGAGATAATGGCAGAGGAGATTTACGCCACATGGTGGTTTCTTTCATCCTGTGGCTCCAAGAATCAGTTATAAGATGGGTCACTTTTGTGCTTTGTACTTGCAATGATGAAAGTTGCTTTATATTGGAGATGGTTCAAATGGAGAATCAGTATAGTCTAAGCCACATTAAGATTTGTAAAAGTGTGCAGTGACTTATCTCCACATTTTGAAGCACCTTAATGTTGCCCTTCCAGGGTTTTTATACTGTTGATTAAATGTCAACGTGTGGTCTATATGTTAACGCGCTAAGGGACTTTGAATGTAAATTAGCTGTATGCTAACTTTGGCACATTTGCGCAGGTATTGTACCAGTGTTCATCAAATCAATTGAAAACTAAATAAAACCCAACTATATTGAAGCAATGCGCACAAAACCTTGGTGGATTGAATTGTTTGTCATTCAGAATGAAGTGAGCTTTGAATTCATTAATGCCATTCATTCAGTCTGCCATTGACGGCTATAGACGTCAAAAATTAATTTGAATTATTTCTATTAGTTTAAATTTTTTAACACTTTTATTAACAAGAGTATGAAATCCTAGATTTTTTTGGGTACATTTAGAACAGATATACAATTTATGATGAATAATGAGTTAACTATTGAAGTCATGCGATTAATTAAAATAAAATAAAAATTAATCGGCGATTAAACATTTTTTCCACATGACTTTACTAGTTAACTCACGATTAATCACACATTTTATATCTGTTCTAAATGTACAATAAAACAATTCTAGGTTTTGATACTCTTGTTAACAAAAGTGGGAAAATAAATCAAACTAATAGAAATAGCTCAAATAAATTTTTGACGTCTATAACCGTTAATGGCAGTGAATGAGTTAAAAAAATAATTATTATTTTTTTTGAAAGGGGGGGCCTGGGTGTTGTCTGATGGCAGTGCCACCCAATAAATGTACCAATGATTACCAAGATGAAAAAAGCACAACATTAGAAATAAGCATAACATGAGAAATGAAACTGCTTGTATGTACTGTTTACACACGGGTGTTGTCAAATTCCTTTTTGTCGCAGGCCACATTGAAGTTGAGGGACCGTTAGGACTGTCAAACCATATAACTGTATTTACGCATCATCATCTTATTACATACGAATAAATTAAGTTTTGAAGTCAGACTTCAAGGCAAATCGCGTTTTTTAACTGTTTACGCTTACAATTTTGTTTTGTAACCATAAAATGCCTGTCATTCTCAACATTTTTAAAA
Organism: Leptonotus elevatus; assembly: GCF_054856555.1. Taxonomy (NCBI): domain Eukaryota; kingdom Metazoa; phylum Chordata; class Actinopteri; order Syngnathiformes; family Syngnathidae; genus Leptonotus; species Leptonotus elevatus. Next base: position 39,393,547 of record NC_141239.1, read on the forward strand.
ATGAAGAACATGTGCTGCACGCTTCAGTACAGATTGGAGCAAAAAGGCGTACCAATGAAACTGGTAAGCTAATAGCTTGGTCTCCTACTCAAATGGTGGCCGTAGTTCTTGGGAAGTAGCTTTTGTCCTCCCACTTGTATGAGTTAAAACATTCCCTGTTGTTAAAATAAGTTCTGATTTTGACAGTTTGACCTGTGAACATCCATCCATATCTGTCCATTTTCTCTACGACATGTTCAGGGTCGCCGGTCGCCGAAGCCTTTCCCAGCTGACTTCAGGCTGGCTAATAGACTGGACTGGATTGGTCGGCAGTCAATCAAAAGGTACAGTCAGACGCACAACGTTTCAGGCTTCACATTCCGCATGAAAGTCAGGTCGTTTGAAGCGCTGCGCATCAGTCGTTTCAACATGATTCATTCAATGTACCGCTTCTGAATAAATGCCAGATTCTACCGTATTCCCAAATAAATAAACTCAACTCATAGTGACTGCAGCGTTCTAACTTCTGTCCCAGCAGCGTTACACTTAATTATTCACAGATTATGTATCAACGATTCGTGTTACATTTCTGATTAACAACAAAGCTGTTTTTCAAAGTACTACTAAAGCTGGGAATGTTTGTTTTCCCACATAACATCTGCACATTCGAGTGAGTTGAGTTCCGTTTTATGTAACTCTCACGATAAGACACACTGAGTCCATGTGCCCCCCCAGACGCCAACAATAGACTATCTGTTTGCCCCTTACTTTCATATCACTCTCTTGCCTCTCTCTACAAAACATACTCAATAATTGCTCCCTAATTAGTAAACCTGCCTCTGATAGGAATGCTAACGTTCGGCATCTTGATATTTCATTTTTTGCCAAGAATGTCACTTTGTGCCACTCCTGTACAAAGCCAGTGGCGGCCCAAGACTTTTGCACATTTAATGTACCCAGTGGTTTAAAGTAATGAAGTACAAATACTTTGTAAAAGTTATCAGGCATCTTGCGTATTTTTCTTTTTTTTCTGATAGCGTTTTACTTTTACGTGCGGCATTTGAAAACTGATGTCAGTACTTTTGACTATCAAAATAACCTCATTCCTTTTTCAGTTCAGGAGATGTCATGATGTAAAACGGATGACAATGGAGAGGAAATGTTGCTGTTCACATCGGTTTAATCAGGAAAAAAAATATTTTCAGGTTTTTTTTTTTTTTTTAACATAAGCGGTATGGATAATGAATGGATATTATTCACTAATTCAGCATGTTTTTGTTGGCAAATCTATGGGAGCACATTGTTTTGATGGCATTAATGCCTCAGGCAACGCTCACTAGCCTTTTTCAGTCAAACCAGGCCCGGAGTGGCCCATCAGGAGCATCTGGAAGTTTCCCGGTGGGCTGGGCCGGGCCCGGCCGGTGTAAGGTTTACCGGGGGCCATTATACCAGGCTGCAGTAAAATCCTTTGGTACTCGCAGCTGTGATCTCAACTCAACTTTATTCATAGAGTGCTTTAAAACAACCATTTGTGCAACCAAAGTAAAGATGCACAGAAATGAAAATCTTTTGGCCGAAACCGAAAATAAGAAACGCTTGGCCGAAAACCAAAACGCCGGAAAAAAAATCATCAAATATCAAACAAGTATCAAAATAAAAAGCAATGTTTAATATAAATCAGATTCACCATTAGCTACAGTCCACTCCACATTTTCGACACGTATTACTACCGTAACGATTGAGAAAAAAAACTGGATGAATGAGAAGAACCACAATCATACAGTAAGCACACAGTGCAGTGTCATGTCATTGTTATTCTCTGATAAATAAAGTTGTTGCTAGCACACAGACAGTGCTTTTATGCACATTGTTGGGCGCAATAATCCGGAGATGAAGCTTTACTTTTGTGAACTTTTCCAAGCGTCGTTACTCGCCAACCTCAATTGCTTTCGTCTCGGTCATGTGAAAGAAATACAGGCGAAGGAACCGGGCGTCGTGTTGCTAGTTCATTGGGGCTTTATTCGCATTTCAGCAGCAAACAATTTGCTCGGACACTTGTTGAAGAATAAAAAGTTCCATCGCTGTAAATTAGCGTGCAGCTGCTACACACACACACACACACGCACGCGCACGCACGCACGCACGCACGCACGCACACACACACACACACACACACACACACACACACACACACACACACACACACACACACACACACTTATGGAGATAATATCATGCCAAAACCCCACAAACGCACAAAACGTGATTTACTCACACCCAGCAATTCACAAACTCGTTGTGTTTTGCAAATACAAAACATCATTCACAAACCAATGCATTTTGTTTTGCACATAAGGACTGTAACTATCAAACAAATACATCCTGATTCAGAAATAAATACGGCATGTTTTACACATACAAAGAAACATTTCTTCAATTACAAAGAAATATCCGTGTCTTTTGGCACTAATATTCCGCCTGGCACTAGCAGATCCGCAAACTATTGCCACTAAACCTTCCAGCAGGGGGCGCCGTTGAACGAGTTTAAGGCCACCAAGACTTCCCCTTCCATCTTTTTTCCAAGTCCGCCAAGCCAACAGGAGAAGTGCATTTGCGTTTGATTTTTAACCAGCAACGACTACAAACTCGCCTGTTGGCTGCTCATTGTGAGAAACTTTGGTATCCGTGGTGTCCGTGTCTTTGTGCCATTGCCGTTATTCCTCGCTGATTTGAATAGCATCGACCGGGTTAGCCTAAAGACGCTAGCTTCGGCTCCTGCTCATGAATTAACAGTGACTTATTACATCACTGGAGCTAGCGATTTTAAAATATCTAATATTTATGTTAGGGCCGTAACGCGGCAGCGTATATTGATTTCTCACATGGTGAAACGCCACCGAGGCGGAACACTCACCTGCCGTTTGGCGTTTAATTCAGACATACGCTGGCTTGCAGTTTTTTCCAACAACATCCTATTTCAGCCATATTTTTTCGGATTCAATTTTATTTCAGCCAAATATTTTCGGTGGCTGAAAATTGCTTGTCCATGGAGTAAGAATCAGTCATACAATAACAAGGACAGTTCAAAAGGCAAAGTAGAGAGTTTAAATAATGTACAGAAAGGGGGCTTGCCTATCAATTAACGGGAGATCATTCCAAAGGGAGGGACCAGCAACGGAAAAGGCTCGATCCCCTATTGAGCCTCCGCTTAGTCCACAATACTTCCAGTAGCGTCTGGTCCGCTGACCTGAGGCGCCGTGCAGGCGTGTCGGGACGGAGGAGCTCGGTGTTGTACAGTCGTGGCAAGATTAAAGATTTGAAAGCAAATAAAAGAAAATCATCTTCAAAAGAAGTCTGAAGTGTACAGGGGGCCAGAATTGGGAGTTTTGTGCTCCCTCATACGAGCTCCAGTTCGGAGGCGAGCAACAGCATTTTGGACCAACTTTGAGGGAGAGCTGGCTGACCCCAAAATAAAAGTACATTATCCAGCCGAGATGTGATGAAAGCATGGGTTACTGTTTCTAAGTGCTGTTGAGAAAAGAGAGGCTTTACCTTGGCCAGCTGCCTAAGATGAAATTTAACAACAGCACCAAGTTGTCGGTCCAATTTAAAATCACTGTCCAATTTAAAACCCAAGCTGGAGACTGTTGGCTTTAGATAAGACACCAGGGGGCCCCAAGTAGAGTGGAAGACATTCTAAACTAAAAAGACTCTTCCTAGAGCTTGCTGCCTGTCTCAACTGAGCAATGGGGAGAGACGGGTGACTTCAAGGAGATGACCAAGAACCCGATGGGTGATCTGTCAGAGCTGCAGCGGTTCTTTGCGGAGAGGAGAACCTTCCAGAAGGGCACCTCATCAATCTGGCCTGTTCTGTTTGGTAGTGTTCATTTTATCCGACATTTTTAAATTTAGTTTTAGTCTCATTTCAGTCACGTTAGTTAGTTTATATATCAGTTAGTCAACCTCATCTCGTTTTTCTTGAGTAAGTAAATTAGCCATCATAAATTAGTGGTTGGATTAACATTATTGTTGGAACGTTATAGCCGTGGATTAATGTTAAATTATAACTATAATTTACTTCTTTTTTTTTTTTACTTTTCACCGTGAATCCACCTCCTGTCTGGCCCATATGTTTGGGCATGTTGCACTTGCTAGCTGCAGATTTGAAAGGGGGGCGTGTCACTGTGTGTCACATGACAGTGTCACAGTGACAGATTAGCAGAGGCAAAATGTAAAAAAATCATATAATATTTGTCTCGTTTTTGTTAATTACTTAAATCTCCATAGATTTTAGTCCAGTTTTTATGAAGTGAAGTACGTTTTTGTGATGTCTCGTCTACAGTAGTCAACGCAAATCAATACTGATTTATCCCAGTTATTAATGAGGGTTTTAGTCTAGTCTAGTTTTAGTCCGGTTTAGTTTTCGTTGACGAAATTAACTAATTTGCTGCCAAAAACGTATAAATACATTCTATTTTAAATATTACCATGCTCCCAAAGACGTATTTATGCTTTTTTTTATGCTAGAGCTTTGATGCAGCCTCTGAACTGTAGAGAATGGTTGAAGCAATGGTAGTTATTACAAAAATGGCCAGCAGGTGACAGCAGAGTATAAGAGATCAACCAGGGCCATGTTGCAAAAAAGTGCCCCCTCCCCCAGTGTTTTAAACAGATTTGTAAATAATGATGAAACTAGCTATATTCTAATGCTAATTGCTGCAAAACAGATAGAAATATACTTTTTCCTGATGAAAGAAGAGACTCTAATCTTTCTTTTGATAGGTTCCACGTATTTATAGAAATAGAACACAATATTCTGTGAGCCTTGCAAAATCAGTCAAAATCCAGTAAAACAGCCAGGAGCGAAGGGGGTTGCTTCAGTGAAAATGGCTCAGATAAATGAGTTAACAATACTGTATGGTAAAGTGGCCAAACATAAACCACTCCTCAGTAAAAGGCACATGACAACCCACCTGGATTTTGCCAAAAGGAGAACTTTCACCATGAAAAAGAAAATTCTCTGGTCTGACGAGACAATGATTGAAGTCTCTGCCGTGAATGCCAGGCATTCAAAAATTGTGCCTGATGGTTTGCATTGCTTTCGAGCTTTAAGCAATAATGATCTGTTCTGTTCTTTCAATTAGAAAATAAACATTTTAGAAGAACTCACATTATTACTAGAGCTGTCAAAATCAAAGCATTAATTAATGAATTAGTCACCAAAAATTATGGCATTAATGCAGATTAATCACACTATTAATTTTGACTGCAGATGATCCTTTAGCTGACAGCGGATGGTTACGTTAAAGGTTTGAGCAATAAACATAACTACATGCATTAAAGTAAAGCATTTAATAAATGTTTGCGTAGGACATTCAGAATATTTGTTCATGTCAAACAATTGGGGTCATTTTCCCCCCATTTTAAATTATGCAAGTAATTAACTGATTAGAATTAGAGGAGGAGGAGTTTGGGCAGTAGATAAAAAAAATGTTGAAGACGTCGTCGTAACATAAAATGTCGAAATAATTAATACATAACAGGCGCTCTTTAAATCAATGAATTAAAACATGTTGGGAAAAAAAGCCTTTTTAATGAAGTGATTAATTGTGATGAATCAAAATTCTAAAATGTGAAAATGTTTTCATCGTTTGACAGCTCTAATTATTACTGCTTGACTGCATCCACAGTGCATCTTTTGATTGGCAGCGTCTTGTGACTCGGGTCAAAGCATGCACCGGGTCATTAATACGCAGAAGTGGAGAAAAGAACAGCAGTTTGTCATTTTTCCCCTCGTGATTTTCTTCGAAAGGTTTTAAAGTGATGAAAGTGGGGAAACACAATCCTCTTTGTGTTCCCTCGTTTTCCGCTGGAGTTGGCTTCCCAAAAATACCCGCAATAAATGAAATTTGCCAAGTAGATAGCTTTTTGTTTTACATTTATTATAAATGTTTAAAGGCTCTAAAACCCCTCACCACACAGTTTATATACTTTTCTCATCGATGCATTTACATTTTGTCACATTTCTCTCTTGCTTAAACATTCTCAATGTTCAAAGCTTCATACATTTGATAAAATAGGTGCATTACTGTAAAAAAATAAATAAAAATGCATTCAAAATTGCACTTAAGCGAGACGATTATTTCTGTCATGGGCTGTTCAAATGAGTTATGCCACAGCATTGCGCCCCAAATTACAATGCATGTACAATGGCCTCCATAATTATTGGCACCCCTGGTAGAGATGTGTTAAAAGCCTTAAAATAAAACTACATTTTTATTTGCAGAAGCATACTCTCATACTGAAAATGTAGAAAAGGTGATCACGCAGAGGATGTTATGGTTGTGGTTTCATTGCGTTGTGGTTTTTTTTTTTTCGGTCTCTGATTGAGTAGGCGGGTGTGTCGTCCTGTGCCGCACCCGTGTCTCATTCACAAATGGAACGCTTTATAAGGACTGGACCTGCCGACACTCCTCGTCGGAGTATTGACCTTGCTACGTCCTCGCCCAAGAGCTTCGTGTTCCAAACTCGTATCTCTAGCTTCGTTTCTTGTTTCCAGTTTCTCACATGAGTCTTTTGACACGTAGTTTTATGTTGCTGTTTCCTCGGCTTATTGCCTAAGTGCTTGTTAACCACACTTTTTTTGCTCCGTAGTTTTGTTTCCTCAGCTTTACGCTTGAGTGATTGGTATCCACGTGTTGTTTTTCCCACGCCGCTTTTAGTTTATCCGCTTTGTATAGCTCGTTTTGTATTTTGATTTTTCCTATTGGCGTTGTGCGTTTCTACAGCCCTCGGGTGTATTTTTGTTTATTTTCCTTGCATACCTTGCAAGCGACTTTTGTTAACTGTTTTTCTCCTGGCTTCGTCCCGCGCTTTGTGTCGTAGAATTCCGTTGTGTACTATTACATTTGTCGATCCACACCCTTTGTGTCTCTGTATTTGTGGGATCCACTATCCGGTTATTCCGGAAATCATTACAGAGGAATGGTCGAAGATCTCTCTTTCTGTATTCTCCCATCATTTGAAACATTATAGGAGAAGATTAGGTGCTGTTTTACTGGCAACGGTGGGTTGTACAAAGTATTAATATCAGGGGTGCTAATAATTGTGGCACACATGAGTTGATGTAATACAATTGACCCCCCCCCCCCCCCATGCCCCCCTGCCTGAATTAAGGCTCGATTTTGGTCCTTACTAAAAATAAAAAAAATGAATGATTTTTTAATTTTTTAATTAAAAAAAATTTTTTTTAGAAGCATAACAACACATCTTAAGGGTGCCATTAATATTGCAGGACAGTACTAACATTAAATAAACATTTGAGTTGTTTTTATGGGGAATATTTTGTCATGTGTTGTTTTTCCTGCCTGTTCAAAGATCACTGATATCAATTAGATTACCAGCTGAGCTGAATTAAAAGTTAATTCCTGATTCCACATTATAAAGTAACTTTTCCAACTCACCATTTCCTGCCATGTGACAGAAAGAACAAGTTGTTACAAATGATAAAATATTCTTATGCAAGACACCACATCATGCTGCTAAATAAATAAAATAAAAATATAGCTTTTTGGAACAGATTTAATGGCCTTTATCATCGTCCTGTAAGAGAACCTGTGGATAATTTCTGTTGTGGTACTTCTGGGCTTCTTGGCTTACATTCCCTCCCATAGATGTTATATTTCTGAAGCTACGAGAACATCAACTTGCTTGGAGATGGTCCTTTAACGTGCTTGTTTGTAATTTTTCTCCTGAGACAACTTGGCATCCTCTGCGCCATGTTTAGTGAAGCACACATCATGTGCAGTGACCACTTGCTTATTGTTAAAGAGTGACTGCTTACAAGTTTGACGACACCTGTAATGCTAGACGACACATCTTGGTCGAACATGCCCAAATGGTTAAGTTAGTCTTTTCTCGGGATACCATCATTTTTGTCCAGGTCTGTTTCGAATTTTTTATTTTTTATTTTTTGGGGGTCAAGCCACAATACCAAAGCGATGTCGGATTTTCATTGGTTAGTATTTCATAAACTTTTGCCTATTATTTGACATATTCGAGTAACAGGGGGTATCAACAATTCTGTCCATGTGTGTATAACTACAAGTGGAAAGACACACGGTAGAGTAGCCTACAATAAGAGTCTTCTTCCTCAACCAAACGAGAGTCACATGTCTTCTGGAAGCATGACTTCAAATGCCACAGTAATCTGCTGAGGGAACAATTCTTGCCTTGTAGCTGCAAGGGTGAGAGGCTACCCATATTCTATTCCCCACAGGTGCCATCTGAGACACACACACAAATATCAGAAAAAGGGGACTATGAATTAGTACAGCTACTGTTCAAGACCATGTAGATGAATTGCTAATATCACCTTTGTTGTCTTTTTTCATTTATTTATTTTGTATTAACGCCGCAAAATAAGTTGTGAAACTGAATGGCACTGCCAGTGATGCAACGATAGTAATCATGAGACGACAGCTTTCAATGACCATGTTTTGTCTAAAAAAATTTTTTTTTTTTTTTAAGGTTGTTAAGAGATGAGAGAGAAGAAAAAAAAGAGATGAGCGAGACAAAGAGACTCTTCTTCATCTTTCTCTGAAAAGGCCTTTCATTCCCATGCATACAAACCCTGAGAATGATGGACTTTTCAAAAGACATCCCAACACACAATTGTATCCAGAGAGCCGAGCTGTTTGATGCCTCTGTTAAAACACATGCACCAGCGACATATGGTGACAAGCTCGGATATTTTCAATTATTTCAATTGTTGGTATTTGTTCAAAGGGTGTAATAAATGTACCAAATAAGCAGATGTGCTGTAAACACATGTATCCCCCCCTCTGTAGCCCATGCTGGTTTTACTTACACACGCACATATAAACTTGCTCCCATTAAGAAAATAATCTGTAATGAGAAGCATGTTAAATTTCAAGGCCCAATTCCGGTGTTCAATCTTTTAAAAAAGGAACTCACATGCAGATGTTTTGCCCCGAGGAAAATTGTTGGGTTACTTTTTACTGGTTTTAGATTGTGGTAATGATTCATTAAAACCATGATAGATGTACACATACAGTTCATTACCATAAGAAAAGTCTTATAATATAATCTACCAAAATCGGATTACAATAGCACACTCAAGACATGAAAATATTTTGTATACATGAACATTAAGTCAGCCAAGCCCCCCAAACCTCCATTTACCAGTCAAAAGTCCGCTTCACCAAATTGATCTCCCTAAATTGAGTTATGCAACGCCTAAACATTCCATCTTTGCCACAGCTTTTAGCTCATAGCCATGCTGTCGTTTCTGCTGTGTTGTAGCTATTTTGTAAGGCCCAGCCATGACAAAAAGCGCAATGTTTTTATGTGGAACCAACAGCCGCAGCAACAGGGACCGTTGCAGATGCACACGCGCTCTCTTGGCAGCATCCTCACTGTTGTACTTACAGCAACAGCATATTGAGCGCTAACGTAGCTTTCTTGAAGGGATACTTTACTAATTTTGCCATTTTCAGCAGTAAAAAGCTAACATTTTGTCTATCATAAAATTAATAAGGTCAATATTCATATTTTTCATGTTAATTAATAGGGGTGTGCCCCAAAAAATCGATTCTCATTTAGTACGATTCAGAATCGATTTTAAATGTCACAAAATCGATTTTATTTAAATTATTTTATACTGTCTTGCCTTTGTCAGTGTGTGCCTTTATTTGGAGCGCTGTTTATGTTGTATCCGGTTTGGCCACTGAGGGGCAGTGTGGTTCCACGCGGTCTAATATACTGCTAAGTTGTAGCCACATTAGAGAGTAGAAGGAAAAAGTAATAATCAAGTTATTCCAATAAAAGTTTAGTTTTTTTTCCAGCGTGGAGCCGTTCTTTTGAGTGATAAAAGTGCCGCGGGTAGCGCGCTAATTAGCATTAGCGAGTCAGACTGGAGTAGATCATTACAATTCCTTGCACATCTATAGATTGAAGCAAAATCATTGTCAATCAAATCATTTTGCATAAACAAATCTTTCTTAATCGAAAATAGATTCTGAATCAAATCGCAGAGCCAAAAATCGTAATCGAATCGTGAAACATTCAAAGATTCCCACCCCTATTAATTAACACCTTTAACCAGTGACGTGCAGTGAGCTTTAGGTTTGGGTGGGCAGGCAGTCGCAAATTGAGACGCACACACCAATTACAAATGTGTGTGTCGGCAGGCGAGTGTACAATGTATCGTAGGGTAACCATATTTTCATTTTCAAAGAGGACACTCAGCCTGAGCTTGAGATACTTGATACTCAGATACAAGATGCACTGTGCGAACGTACGTTCGCATAGGAATAATACAGCGACGTAAAAAAGGCTGCGTAGCGATCTGCCTATTTGCATAAAGGACTTTTCTACTGGGAAACTGACGACGCATGCGCGAACACACATCGCTACGCGGACAAGGCTGGGAAAAGCGCAAGTCGCGGTGTGCCTTCAGGAAGATCATTTTTGCTGCATTTTTGCCTGCAGGCCAGACGAAGTAATGACTCATTTTTAATTGAGGTGTGAAAAATCACCAAATGTAGTCACTTTTAAACCTATGTGTAGTGTAGGCTTTCTGAAATGAAAGCTTTTAGAGGCATGTTTTGCCAGGCACTTTAGGCCTTAATGGGTTAAAAAGGCATTTTGCAACTTGCTGTCTACTGAAAATGACATCACATGTTAAGGGCTCAAGTTGTAAACGTTAGGTAAGCTTTGGATTCAAAGTCATCTGTTGTGTGAAAAACACAGGTTAAAGTTTTGTTTACATCATGTTCAAACTGATGTGTGTTACTAACAAGTCTTTAGGCCTTACAATCCTTACAACATTCTTCAATTAAAGGGATGACTTTTTTTTTTATATTACTCAGCAGATTCAAAGATTTCAGCTGTAATGCAGGATTGTTCCTCAAAATTGTCATAGTCCTCCAGTAATAGCAAGAGCCAGTTCTCTCTGAAATTATATAACATTTTAATAAGATGTTGTAAAATCGAACTAAGTTGAATGTTTTAAATTTTTCATGATGAACGAGATTAACAATGAAAAAGCATTTTGTGTGTTTAAATATGCTGATAGTGGCAAACTGACTTACTTTCTTTATTCATGTTTCCATTCCTTTTACAGTTCTAAATTTTGCAGCAAAACATGCAGCAATTGAATTTCTCTATTAGACTGGCTAACAAACAACAAGTAAAGCTGCGGGGTCTTTTGTTTTCCAGATGAGTTTTCCTGCCTGGCCTCATGGACTTGATGCTCTTGCTGCAGTCGATTGTGATGCCTTCACCCTTGCCCTGTGGAGGTTCAAACAGGTAAATGCTCTGAAAAGCTGGAATTGTGAACTTTTGTCTCACATTCATCTCTTGATCTAAAACACAAAACAATAAAAACGAATAATAATAATTGACCTTGCCGTTCCAATACTTTTGGAGAGGACTGTCGAATTTGATTTGAAGGCAAGTATAGTTACAAATGCGGGGTGGAAAATAGGATCAGTACGTTCCGCCATTGTATATTGTGCTCTGCCACTGCTGCAGCCTAAATGTAATTATACTGTGACATTGTGTTTGTAGGAGGGGGACCCTCTAAACGGCAACTTATTTTAAATATACAGTGGCCTATGTTAAAGACTTGGTGTAACAGTTTAGTGTTGTTAATTCGTACACCTCTGATTCATTTGGATCTTGAACATTCAACGCATAGTAGCAAAGAGACAAGAATTGTCTTTGCAGCATAGAAGCCAGAGTAACAATTCAGCGTCATGTCAAAACATGTGACAAAAGAAACTCCCCCTTCCTAATCCCATATCAGCCTCCTGGAAGGGGAACTCGGAACCTGCCTCCTTAAAAGGAATGTCATGCTCACAAAGAGTCAAATCGTTCATTTCCAGGCATGGGGCGCTTTATTGGTCGGACAAAGCTCACCCAAGAGAAATAAATCAAAGTGAATTAAAGACAAAAGTAACACATATTTGATAACATGAAATCAATGGAATGAAGAGACAAAACAATGCAATCAATATGAATAATAACATTTTCCTTTACAATGTCTCCTATGAGGTTCATTTTAAATATCACATGCATTACATGACCCTGAAGGTGAATTTCCCCCAGAATAGAGTCAAAATTACATCAGGGTCATTTGACTGAGGTTCCACCATAATGCAGAGAAGTGGGGCAAGGTGGTTTCCTTTATGGGCGAAATGCGTAAAGGAGGCTAAAATAGACATTTTATTTTGTCAATATCCTGAAACCGAGAGAGCAGACGGAAGCATCACGAAGCTTGCTAGCGGACGTACGTGTAACCAAACTAATTGAGTGACGGCCTTTTAAGAATCTGCTTCTAGCCCCAATTGACCCCTTCAGTGAAGAAAGATGGCCATAGTTTCAAACTATGGCCTTCGCCCAGCCATCCGTCACTTGTCATCAAGGGGTCAGAAATGACTTTGTCTCCAACGATTAACAATGACGTAGCCATTTTTCACAGCATCTCTCTCTCCCTCCTTTTTCAATAAGACTGGTCGACGCAGCACATGCGAGGGCAGCCATTCGTCTTTCCGTTTCTGTCTGTTGCCGAACGCAGTCCCCCTTGTAACGGGCAACCCACGGCGACAACAAAAACGCTTTAAATCATCAACTTTCAAGTGGTTGCAATCGTCTAAGTCTCCATGGCTTTCCATTACTCTTGACTACTGTTTGGTAGAAGGGTAACGCCCACTTACCGACAATGCACTGCGCGTTCCCGAGATGCGCACTTCGCTTGTAGCGGAAGAGAGAAAGTGTATAGCGCAAACAATTGAAATCCACACTCTACCAATGGGCATTAACAACAAATAGAATCTTTGTGACATTTGTTACTATTTCAGTTATAAATTGAAGTCCTTCTCTTGATTTGTTTCTAAATACCGCACTGGATAAAGTGGCTTGGGGGGCCTTGGATAAGTCGGCCCTCGCCCATTAAATAAGCACTGAGCACCCTCATTTCATCTGTGGCTATTCATTGCAATTGTGAGTTATTAGTAATCAAACCGTGGCCCATTTCTAGCACTAGAGTGTGCAGTTAGCCATGTAGCTACGCCTACAACTCCCATATAATACATCTCTCGTCAGGTGTCACACCACGTGAGCAAGCCAATAGTGTGTTGGACGGCTCCACTGTGAACTGGCATGCTACTTAGCGACGATTATTTATTAGCCGTTGGTGAGCTGGCTTGGGTCTTTCCAATACTCCACAGCCTCATTCTACGCCAGGGGTGTCAAACTCCTATTAGCTCGGGGGCCACATGGAGTAAAATATATTACCCAAGTGGGCCAGATCGGTAAAATCGCGGAGATCCGGACGTTGGCGTTACGCATTCCAAAATGGGTGTTAGCGCCGCCATTCAGGCAGGATAGAAAACACGTCCACTACTTTGAGAAAACACAATAATTGACAGCTGTTGTGGACCAGGTGCCACAACGACAATGTGCAAAAGAAGGATCCAGCATTCTCCAGGCAACCGAAAGCAGCCATAAAAGGAGCAAAGAACAAGATGGAGGAATTGGGATCCTCATCGTGGAAGATATCAATTTTGTAGCAATTACTTCATATCAGGTGAGTCAATTACTAAATCAGTTAGTTGTGTAGATGTAGCTTGATTGTATAGTTATTTAGTAAGTTGCATTACTCATCTGAGAATTGCTTGTGATTGTGAAATTACAAATTTGAATGCTTTGATTGTGACAGGCTGATTAATTAGTCCAACATTACTTTTTTATATATTTTTTTACTTTACAAAACCATCTCACGGGCCGAATTAAACCCCTTTGCGGGCCTGATGCGGTCCACAGGCCGTATGTTTGACGCGACTGCTCTACGCATTGCGTGTATACAGTATAATTGCTCATGTTAAGGTGTAGAATGAAATGCTTCATCTTGGTCTCATTTGTTACATCGCAAAAACGTTATATATTCCAACAGGGCTGCGTAGACTTCATATCCACTGATCATATTCAACAGCATGCAGCAGCAGGAGTTGTAGTCATTTTCTTCTAGGTTGTTTATCTGATAGATAAATATAGATAGTCGTCTCATCAGGAATCACCACAGTGCGCCACTTGCCTGATTTGTTTGCGAATGTGTTTTATGCTCGATGCCCTTCCTGATGCATCTCACTTTAATCAAAGCAAGGGAAAGGCAGTGGATGGGAATCGAACGTGCGCCGTCTGCAAGAAAGACGGCAACATGTACCACTACACTACTAGTGCATATATATGCACAGTCTCTGGTCTGCAATCTGTAAGGGGCAAATCTTGACTTTATTGCCTCTCAGCAGATGAGAAAAAAAACATGGAGATGGTTAGGGGAGGGAGAGGGGCCAGACGGAAATTGGAGAACATATGCGTCACATGTACACCATAATTGTGATTCCGATGCTGTGGAACGGCTAAATGAAACCAGAATGCACCGAAGTGAAAATCCGTTTCAAGCAACTGAACGTGCTTACACTGGCTGATTCTGCTGTGAAACGGGCAAATGACGCGTGCATGCAACATTCCATAGGTGAACTGATGATTTGCTAACAGGTGATAGGATGACACAAGGACATACAGTACAGTGTTTATACTGTATATAGCAGAATCACTGAAAGTCTCTGTTGTTAATTAGAAAAAGATTATTGTTTTAAAACTCTTCCGAATGTGTTTGAGCAACAACCCTCTCAATGCAATTATATAAGGAATTTATACGATTTGTAAATAAAATCCATCATATAAGACTGAAGCCAACAGGCGTGTCCACACACAGAGCAAGGGAGCAAAACAACATAACATGAATCTCTTTCAGATGTACTACACATGCACAGATACAAAAAAAAAAACAACATGATAGAGAAAGCCATGGTTGGCCACAATTTTTAAATATGTTCTTTTGTTGGAAATTTTGCCCACTGTGTCGTCTGGGCAGATGAAGCAAACAGTCATCCAAACTGTTACCAAGTTTGAAAAAACACAGGCCCCCCCAAAAAAATATATATATATCTTCATTAATATAAGGTTTGTCAATGCCATTTTTGTTTAAGGATAATTGCTCAATAACATGCTCTTCTGGTGAAGGTTATTTGTTACGTTTTCTTAGTTGAAGTGCAAAATTAATGTGAAACTTCTGAAGTGGAATGCTCTTCAGGCTCCTTTTAATCCAGAAAAAATATGTCTGTAAAGTTTGAAGGCATTCCCCCCCCCTAAAATGTGGAATAAAGTTTTGTTTTAGATAGCGTCTAAAACCTCCGATGTCACACTTTGGTAGATAAAAAAAAAAAAAAATCCTACAAATCTATACTATTAGTGGTCAGCCCACTGAAGGACACACTGATGACTAATAAAATGACATACTGAAATAATTTGTTAGTCAGGATTTGATGGACTCATTTTTTTAAAGAAATTTTAGATTATTCTGCAATAAGAATATAATAAATGGCAACATTTTCCGAATGTACTTGTAATTATTTGTGTCAAAAAACAAACAAACCAGGAAATATTTAGACTTGTTGTTTTTAGCGTTTGTTAGGTCATGGGAATAAATGCGATCAACACCATGAAGACGACTGCTTAAATACAAACTAATTGAACCATTGAACATTACAATTGCAATTTGTATATATACGTACATTTCGTCTCACACTTTTGTGGGGTTGGGGAGATAAGTTGGCGCAGTATAGTATTCACACCAATAGCAAGCGGATAATGACAACTTACAGATCCTTGGGACCTTGGGATCATTGTGCTCGAACCTGGTCATTAGGGCAACTGACCTTCAAGTCAAAGTCAAATCTTGTGTCCTTTCGAGTGATGGGCGATAGCATCCACTTTGGTAGCGAGTGACACATTTATCAATATATTTGCTGATAATGCGTCGGTAGTTAATTGAATATCGTTTTGGAGGCAAAGGGGTTGGTGAGTTGCAGCTGTGTGCAGGGTCCTGGCATGACGTAGATAATTGTGAAGAAAGGTATGCAGGGGGTTGCTGTGCTCATATGTGCTTTCAGAAGCTTTTTCTGTGCACTACTGTCCCTATATTTAACATGCTTAACGCGTGTCAACTTGTAAGCGCATAAATTACAAACCCCAATTCCAATGAAGTTACGATGTTGTCGTGTAAAATGGAAATGAGAAAAAAAAGAAGAAATAATACAATTACTTGATAATCATTTTCAACCTATATTAATTGAATAAGCTAAATTAAAAAAAAAGACAAAATATTTAAAGGTCAAACTGATCATTTGTGTTGTTGTTTTTTGGTAAATTTTCAGAAATTTTGAATTTGACGCCTCCAACATGTTCTAAAAAAATCTGGGACAGCAGCATGACGGCATCAAATTTCCTTGTTTGGGAACTGAGGACACTCGTTGAAACTTTGATTTTGGCTTGGTGTAGCCTACGGGGTTTCCATTGTCATATTTTACGCTTCATAATGCGCCACACATTTTCATTGGGAGACCAGTCTGGACTGCTGGCAGGCCAGACTAGCGTTCACACTCTTTTACAACTAAGCCTCGGTGTTGTAACACATGCATAATGTGGCTTACATTATGCATGTGTTACAACACTGAGGCTTATTTGACGACATCCCTGAAAAATACTTTGAGGGGTGTTGTTGATACACTATGGCTTTGTCCATGATTTCCAAAAACAATTTGAAAGGTGGACTCGTCAGACCACAACACACTTTTCCACTTAGTGTCAGTCAATTCTCTGATGGCCCACAGAAGTCAGCGCCGTTTTTGGGTGTTGTTGACATGCGTCTTTCACTTTGTATGGTAGAGTTGCATTTGTAGATGTAGCAACAAACTGTTACTGGTTTTCTCAAGCGTTCCTAAGCTGACATGGCAATATCCTTTACAAAATGATGCCATCTTTTTTAATATGAATGCCACCGAATGGATTGAAAGTTATGGGCAGTCAATGTTGGTTTTCAGCTTTGGAGCTTGCGTGAAGCGATTAATCCGAATTCTCTGAAACTTTGTACGATTTTATGGAGCGTAGATGATGACATCCCCAAATTCCTCGCAATTGTACATTGAGAAATTATGTTCTTAAACTGCTGGACTATATTTGCTCACAACTTCCTTGGAATTGGGATTTGTAGTTTTTGGTAATTGATTCTAAAACGTGCTAAATGCTGTTTGACTGTCAATTATTGCAACATAAGAAGTGAAATTTAACCTGGCGGGCCTGCCGTGCCCCGTCCTGCTGCGTTGGGTTGGGGGCGCGGGCCGTGTTGGGGTGGGGGGCGCTCCTGCTCCTGGGTTTGCTCTCCGGCCGGTGGCCCCTGCAGGGCCCGGGGGTTGTCCGTTGGCGCTGCCGTGGCCTGGGGGGCCCTGAAGCGTTGCGCTTGCTCTGTCCTGGCAGGGGTCGACGGCTCCCCTCTTTGGTGGAGATTTTCATGCATGCCAGATCCACCACACCAGCATCTACCGAAACTCAAACACAATCTGCTTCATCCTCTAGTCGTTGAATCGGTGGAGGCTGGTGTCTGTGGATCTCACTCGGCTTCGTCTGTCCTTCCTTCCTTTCCTCAGTCTCTCCTTGGGTCTCTTGAGGTCTCCCTAATTTGTTGGAATTTAGATGTTTCTGGGGTTGGTGAAAGACTCCGGTTGGTAACCCGGTGGGTAGTAGGTAATGTCTGGTCGGTGCTGGATTTCACTTTTCTTTCTTTTCTTTGATCCTTCCTCGGGTCTCTTGACAACCTCACGACTCTGGCTGGATTCTGAAGTATTCGGTTTAGGTGAACGGTAGGGGATTTTTAATAGGTTTTAGGTGAACAAATTAATACACACTCACACGCACGCACATACATGCACATACTAACCCACATACAAAATAAAAATTAATTAAAAAAACATTTAAAAAAAGAGAGCAATGATGATGACATGTCAAATCGGTAAAATTACCGAATGAACAATACTGAGCTCTCCAGGAAAAAAAAAGAAGTTACAATTAACCAATTTATGTAATGTAAATGACTGATTTTAGTGACAGGTAGCTAAGCTGTAATCAATACAATTTGTTAATTCAACTGACTTGTTGATCAATATATGTTGAATAAAAATACAAAAATAACTTGCATTTGGAATACATGTATTCCATTAAAGAACTCAATAAGAGTTTGGCACACAAAAAAACTAAATAGATACTTTCCATCCGAATCGCTTTAAAAGCTACCACTGACTCAACAAGTAATCATTATTTACTCAATACAAAGAAAAGTTTTATACGTATGAATCTTGTGGAAATGAAAGGTCAAAAGCAACTGAAGAGGCTCATCCAGTGATGCTTCTTTTATGGATCTAATAAAGTGTCTCAAGTAATTATTCCTGCAAGGCAATGGTCAATTGCCCTCTTGTGACCCTTTGAGACAAGGACACACCTATCTTCCATGTATTGCATATTAGTGCTGAGGGGAATACTTATACAAGTTTGCCCTGCTGCTACCCAATCGGGCTTGGAAGATGTGCTGTGTGCCGACACTGAAGGCAATAAAGCTGAAACAAGATCAGCCTTTGTCAACTGGGAATCAGGGGGGGGGGGGAGAGAGCGAGAGAGAGAGAGAGAGAGAGAGAGAGAGAGAGAGAGAGAGAGAGAGAGAGAGAGAGAGAGAGAGAGAGAGAGCTCAGTCATGTGCAATTTGACTCTTTCCTCTTAAATGAAGGCATATTACCCAATAAAGAATACATGAGAGTCTTTAATGTTTAGTGAGAGATGTTTGGGGGTCACAATGAGCCCTCAAAATTTAACAGTAAATGTTTCACATGTAAAAGTGCCCTAAGAACATATTGCGCAAGAATGTGATTGTTTTTTGTTTTTGTGTGTGTGATGGACTTGTTTGCTGTTTATGAAGCCCCAAGGAAGAAAGCGCTTCTCCTTACTATATAGAGCAAAGGTCTCAATTAATGGAGGGTGTTTAATGGCTGCTGGGCCGAAGGCCATCTCAACAGCTCACAAGGCTCATCAACTCAAATATTAGAGCACATGTTGAAATAGGAATGTTTCACTGAAGGGTTTAACAGGTAATGTGAATCATCTGTAGTGGTTCTGACGTTCAGCAGACGGAGCAAGGCTTTTTATTACCTCCAAATCACAGAGGGGAATGTCTTTGGATTCGTGGTATTTGGCTTACTGCTGCACTACGCTGACAAGTCCAGAAGTTAGACAGGGTTGGGCCTGGATAGGAGACTGATTGGCAAATGGCAATACAAAAAAGATGATATGATTGTAGTTCCCTAATAACTATTTTCTGTTTCCAGGACATTTGATCATGTTTGATACAGTTTTGGTTGATGATTGATTTCTTTTGTTACGTTCACTGTGTCACATTACGTGCTGATTACATTTGGTTTCCTCAACATTCTCCTAATGTTAGCGAAATGTTAAATATATTGACGTTCCCCATAAAACTTTAGAACAATTACAAATTTGGATGGATCAATGAATGTATAGATGGACGAATTGATAGACGGATACATAAAGCGCCATGAAAAAGTACTTGCCCCCTTCAGAAATTCTCTTTTTTTGTCCATTTTCCCATTTTAATGTAAGACCATCAAGCGAATGTAAAATCAGACAAAGATAACCGAAATAAACAATAACTGCATTTTTTAAATGGTGATTTGATTTATTAAGGAAAATAAAGATTCATAGCTACCTGACCGTGTGGAAAAAGTACTTGCCCGCCGCCTTGCTATAAATGATGGATAATCACATTTTGCTGTTCATTTTCACTGAGCACATCCAAGCCTGAACACATCCAGACCTGTTCAATCAAGAAATCACCTATTTAGAAAATGTTTGAGTTGGCCAAAGCATCTAAAAAATGCTGCAACAAAATGCCATGACCCAATGAAATTCAAGGGCAGATAAGAAATAAAGTAATTGACACCTATAAATCTGGAAAGGGTTACAAAGTCATTCCTAAAGCTTAAGGGCTCCGGGCAAATAACAGTGAGAGCCATTATCCACAATTTGAGAAAGCACTGAGCAGCGGTGAGCCTTCCCAGGGCTGACCAGGCAGGCAGGTACGGAGGTATATAATGTAGGTGCAGCCACCCTCCCTGAACGCGGTCACAGAAAGACACTGCTGATAAATTGAAGAGACGGACAACATGAATGATAACAAAAAAAGCAGAGCGAGACTGGAATTTGCCGAACTGCATGTTGACATGCCGCAAAGCTTCAGGGAGAATGTCCTTCGGACAGACGAGACAAAACTGGAACTTTTTGGCAAGGCACATGGCCTCTATGTTCACAGGCACAAAAATGAAACATACCGAGAAGGGAACACATATACATATAGCTGTTTTGCTACATCTAGCACAATGCAAGAGGTGTCTTGAAACTGAAGGCTTAAAACGCTTTAAGGTATTCTAAATCTAGATCTAAATCCTACTGAACATCTAAGAAAGTAGCTGAAACAAACCTCAAACAACTGGCGCAAGAGTGGGCCAAAAATAACTTTTGAGAGCAGAGAAAGGTATCAAAATTTGGTGGCCATGTATTGTAATTAAAAGAGCAAAATGATCATAATCACCTTGGAATGTTACGTATTCTATTCTCCAGCTAAAGTGAAGCACAGTGCTGGCAATATCATGCTTTTCTCCTCAGCTGGGCATTGGCACTTTTGTCAAAATAAAGGGATTTATGAATCATTAAATTATGGTGCAAAACCTTTAGACATTTTAAAGTAAGAAAAGAAGACAAGTTCACATTTCAGTGCCCCTTTCAGTATGACAGCCACTTAAATGAACAAAAGAATATATTTCCGGTCCAAAGTAAGAAGGAGATCCAATTAAAAATCTGCGGGGTGTCCTGAAAAGAACCGGGAACAGAAGCCCTCACAATCTGAAAGAAAATGGTGGGCAAATTAAGTCAATAGCTACCTAACTGCCAGGCTACTATGCAAATAGAATGCTAGATTTTTTGTTTTCTCTTTATTTAAATATCTGTTGAATTGCAGAAATAATGGCGCCAACTATGATACAACAGTGCATCTCGTGTCTGTCTTGTTATGGTTCAGCATCACAAGCAGGTAAATAACTTGATTGGCCACTGGCTGCAGTTGCCGATTATTTTCCTATGTGTCCCTAATCGACCAGATTGATAGGATATCCCGTTTAATGGGCTATACCTTCACCGTAGTTTAGATTTACAGCAAGTCAACTGTCTTTGTGTTGTTTGGGCATACTGCACATAACGTCACGCTTCAACTTAAAGTGTAGAGCCGATTTATCCAATTAGTCACATTAGTAGATATTAAATAACTGTCATGTTTTTTTATCCCATCTGTGGACATCTGATTTCATGCTGGGTCCTTTCACTTTATGCAATGATGACCTATACCCGAATTTAGGGAAAATACATTATTGTATGTGCACCTGAGTGCAGATCCTTAACAAAATGCAATTAGTTGTTTGTTAATCCTGCTCGGTGATAAACAAACCCAACACACAATTATCAAAACAACACCTCTCAGTTGGACGTATTACACTTGGTGGAGGTACAAAAATATTAGTGCTGTCAAAGTTAAAGCGTTAACTGATTCATTAGTCACAAAAAAATATCGCATTCATCATGAATTAACGCAGATTAATGGCACTATTCATTTTAACCATAGATTATCCTTTAGCGTGACAGCGGATGGCTACATTTAAGGTAGCACAGGTTGTGTTTGAGCAATAAACATCAATACATGCATTAAAGTAAAGCATTTAATAAATGTATGTGTATCACATTTAGAATATTTGTTTATTTAAAAAAAAATTCCCATGTTAAATTATGCAAGAAATTAACCGATGAGGAAAAAGAGGAGGATGAGCGTGTGCAGTGGATCAAAAAATGTTGAAGACTTCCTCATAACATTAAATGTCAAAATATTTTTTTTATTAAGTGATTAATCGTAATTCATCAAAATTCTAAGACGTGATTAATCTGATAAAAAAATTTAATCGTTTGGCAGCTCAAAAAAATATTTAAAGATTGAATTTTTTAACAATAGTGATGTCAAACTTAGTGCGTTAATTTTGAGTTAATTTAAAGTTTCTTTAACGCCACACATTTTTTTAACGTGCTGTACTGGGGGAATTCCAGTCGCAACGCAGTAATACATTTAATAATAATAATGCGTATATTTGTGGAGACTGGGGTCAAGTTGTATTTTACAATTTTCAAAATGTGCAGAATTTCACAAGTTGCTTCATATTAAAGATTAGATAGCTCTTAATATGAAAAGAAAAATGCACAGAGCTGTCATCAACGTTTTACAAATGCAATTATGCCATCTAGTGGCAGAAAAATGACCTCAACACAAATCAATATCACACTCTTTTTTTACAGTACAGTAAATGTTTTTATTTTAACTAAATTTTATGAATTATTATGAAATTATTGTATCAATGATTAAAAGATACAGCAGCTATATTTTTAACATTTTTTTCCACTTTTATGTTAACAAGAGTATGTATGTACATTGTATTGTATATTTAGAACAGATCTACAATTTGCGATTAATTATGAGTTAACTATTGAAATCATGCGATTAATTACGATTAAAAATTATAATGGTCTGACACCCCTAAAAAAACATCCGTATGTTTGAATTTTGATTCTAGCCTTTCTCTGTGAAAAGAACAACTTGTGAACATCTTGCTGCTGGCCTTCCTCTTGTCTTCCTCCACGCCTCCCTTAGATAAAACAAGGAGTGGTTGAGGGGCAGGGATCCAGCCAGCTGACTGAACACACAGTCTCAGGCAGTATTGGACAGAAGAGGATGAGACTGCTTATGGGGAACAGACCTGGAGCTTAACTTGGACAGTCGTCCCAAAGAGGCAAGGCAAAGGCAAAGGCTGTAACTTGGAGATGACTGGGCAGTCACTTCGGCAACAGCCGCCCTCCAATTTGGGAATCTATCTCTGTCGTTTTTGGTTTCTGAGTGGACATTTGAGCTGAGAAGTACAAGTTTTTTTGGGATCATTTGGATCATTTCTACTTCAACAAGGAGCAAAGTAAGTCAGAGCTTTAATATTAGGCAGGGGTATCCCAACTGCTTACTATTTTCTTTTTCTTTTTGCAACCTGTCCACTGCTCGGTCATGAAGAATGATGGATATGCGTTTTTTTGGGGGGGTTTTTTATAGACTTTTCCTGTTCAACAGAGGAGTCTGAAATAATCCCCTATTGTACTGTGCATCATTTTGGACAAATTGTCAAAAATATTGGAAATACAATGGGACAGAAAAAGGTTTGTGAGCGGACAGACAGAAAAAAAAGTGAGAACAGAACAAAAACGAAACAACAGAGAAGTAGCAGAATACGATTAATGATTAACCTGCTAGTCATAAATTGTATTAATTTGTTTTTTATCTGCATTGGAAAGTCAGTGCCACACCCTATTAGAAAAAAAGACAACTAGTGGCAAACATGAAAGGACAGGACAGTAACATTAGAAATATTATTTTGGTAAAAGAGCTTCCACATACTGCTATATAAACAAGTAGGAATGGGCGCATACCGACAACAGGTGTCGGTCACTATTGGTTATTTCAAGGTACCAGCTATTCACGAGTGCGGCCGATACCAGTTTCGGTTTGCCATCTTGCGGCCGTTTAATGATTAGGAACTAGAAATTAGAGAGTAGAAAATTGCCATTATTTTAATGCAATTTTGGTGCTCTATCTCTTAATTGTCTGGAAAAATACACCACTCAACTTTTTACGGACAGTCTATAAACATTTACTCCCCCACTGCAGTTCTTCACTTTGTTTAAACAGGATAAATGATAGTTTGGTGGGATTCTGTCACATAAACAATAAGATCTAAAGTGCGCACCATCTGTTTGAGTCACTGCTCTTTCTCAGTTTTAGGCACTCTCAAAAAGGATCAAGTTAAGTTTCCAATCACGCGGCAGGATGAAGAAGACTTTTGACTATTTGGGATTGCTCCTGCTGGCCCTTTATTTCCTTACAGCCAGCGGGCAGCTGGAGCCCAAAAAACAACTGCCCCCTGACCCCCTCACTGCTACACAAAGACGCGGGCTCGTCGAGCGAGACGTGCAGGGTCCGCCGGTGAGGCCCAACATCACCATGCCGCGCCGACGAACGCCCCCCATGTGCAGCGCTCCCACGGAAATTCGTGACACTTTCAAGTACATCAACACAGTTGTGTCCTGCCTGGTGTTTGTTGTGGGCATCATTGGAAACTCCACACTTCTAAGGATCATCTATAAGAATAAATGCATGCGGAATGGGCCCAACATCCTCATAGCCAGCCTAGCTCTTGGAGACCTGCTGCACATTATCATGGGCATTCCCATCAACGTTTACAAGGTGAGCTTTAATGTGAACGATTGACCAGAAAAATCGCCAGTGTTAAATCTAACGCTAAAAAAGTGTTTATATGTGTCACACCAATGAGTATTAATCTGACACTTTTCCAAGTGTTGCTTCTTTCACAGTCAAACAGTGTTACTCCCAACACTGTACAGTGTAAAAATCTGCAACGATAAACACTGAGTAGTGTTGAAAGTACCAGAAAGTACCAGTGTTAGTGGTAAATATTTAATTCTGCCAAACTACCCTCTAAGGGGAAGTAAACCCGTTTTTGAAAATGTATTTCTTTATTTATTTGTGACAAAAATATGTTCTGTTATGCGATTCGATTCGTATCACGATTCATAGGTCACGATTCGATTTGATACCAATTAATCCCGATATGAATCTATAAATTGATTATTGCATTTTTTTTTACTCAAATTTAGAAAATAAAAATCATTCAACTTGTCCATGTACACTGTAAGATTTGTATGAAAATGTATTTATTTATCTGAAAATGACTTACTGAGCCATGTTGCAGTCTTTTTCATGTATGTAAATATTAAGGCTTAATGTTCCATTAATATAACATTCTTCCATGCTTAATGTGTGAATCCTAACCCTAAGTAAGACGTTTTGTTGAATATTTCCATCAAAATTTGATGTTTAAAAATCGATTCGGCCCCATATTGAATCAATTCGAGAATTGCGTGCTGTAATATCGCTATAATCGATTTTTTCTAACACCCCTATTAAATATGGTATTCTATTTGATATTATGTTCGTGGAATATGTGTTAAGCAGCAAAATCCAGCCATTTTTATCCATCTCAGGGGCGGCCAATCACAGCTCACCTGTTTTTTTAAACGGAGCTGTGATTGGTTGTGACCTGAGACCTTAGCAACAAATATGTCATCTTTAGTCGACAGCAAGTGGCAAAATGGCCGCCACCTGAGATGGATTTTGCTTCATTACTCATATTCCACAAATGTAATATTAATCGCAATTTCATGTTTAGACTAGTGAGGTCACATATAAAATATTATTGTCAAGGAATGACTTCCACTTTAACTCTGGTGCAGGCTATCGCACTAGTGTCAGTGTTAACAAATTTAACTCAAACTACACTTTATTCTGTTTTTCCTCCTTCCTCAAAGCGCTTCACATTTTGACTACTGATAACACGACATCAGGAGCAACTGGGGGTTCAGTATCTTGCTCAAGGATACATGCTCTCAGGGTTGGGAGCCGACCACTCTACCACAGAGCCATGCCGCCGCAACAACAAGAACTGGATGTATCGCTATTGAATTGTTGACAGTGCGCTAGAATATCGGAAGGTTTCTCCTTCACCGGAAAAGGGGGAATTTTCAGTGTTAAAATAACACTGCTTACTGCATATATGATCGAACACTGGAAATTGAACACTGACCGATTGGCTGTGTATTTGAAAACTACTCCCATATTATCCATATGATCTTATGCAAATATTTTGGACGTATTGTAGAACATTGAAGCCCATCCATACCCAAACCTGAAGTTAGTTCCAGAGGACCCTTGATTTCTCATTGTCTCTGGCATGTTATCATGTGAATATTTTGAATGTGTGTGCGTGAAAATGTAAGCGTTTCCATGGGGGAAACTGTTTCTTTAACTGAAGTGGAAAAGGTTGTCAAAACATCGTCGGGTAGGAGGTGTCCATATGATTCCAATCGAGCTCATGCTCCAGTTACACAGTGTTGTCACATGGTTACTGTACCTTTACAGCCAGAGGGGCTTTGATGTCTAACAAAAACATGAGCATTCAAAAGCCTTTAACGCAGACCAGAATAAAGCGATTATTGGTTTCTGTCCAGTGTCTGGGAAAAACAAGTCAGAGAACTTGCATCACTTCCTCCCATGGTTGAACTCTGACTCTTGAACTTTCTCCCTCCAGCTCCTAGCAGAGGATTGGCCTTTTGGGGTGGCTTTGTGCAAGCTGGTGCCATTTGTCCAAAAAGCCTCAGTGGGGATCACAGTGCTGAGTCTGTGTGCGCTGAGTATTGACAGGCAAGCCCATCTTTCATACACGTTATCCCCCCTTGTCTCGTTTGTCACGTGAGCTTGTATTTTCATTTCCTCATGCTTCACGCCTCAGTAGTAAGGGCTGTCACAAGAACCTAGTCCATGTAGAGTACTTTAAAATTGCACCTCTGACTGTCCTGCAAATGTCTGCATAGCTATGAAGGATTTATGCAATTACACTAGGGAGCAGAGTTTCTGCTGGATTAGGACTGACAGCTGCGATACTTGACTCATTGAGCCATTTTGAACTCATTCAGTGCCATTGACGGTTATAGACGTCAAATATTTATTTGAACTATTTCTATTAGTTTAACATTTTTTTCCATTTTTGTTAACAAGGGTATGAAAACCTAGATTTTTATTTTAGAACAGATATAAAAGTTGTGATTAATTGTGAGTTAACTCGTGAAGTCATCCAATTAATTACAATTAAAACATTTAGTCGCCTGACGCTCCTAATTTTTAATAATCTTTTCTTTAATCGCGTCAGGCGATTACAATTTTTAAATGTAATTAATCGCATGACTTATGACAATAGTTAACGCACGATTAATCATAAATGTAATACCTGTTCTAAATGTACAATAAAAAATTATAGGTTTTCATAATTTTGTTAACAAAAGTGGAAAAAAATTTAAACTAATAGAAATAGTTCAAATTAATTTTTTACGTCAATAGCCGTCAATGGCAGTGAATGAGTTAACAGAAGATAATATTCTGTCCATAATAAATGTGATAACTTCATTCTTTTTCATGAACAATTAATACCTTTAAAAACTAATTTTTCTACTTTCCGTCGACTGAAAATGACACATCACCTTTGCTGAGGAAATAGGTAACGACCAATCACGGCTCACCTGTTTTCTGGGTTTGGTCAGATGAGCCATGATTGGTCGTTACCTATTTCCTCAGCACAGATTATGTCATCTTCAGTCTACCTCAAGTGGAAAAGGGATTTAAAAAAAAAGGTATTAATTGTTCATGAAAAATAATGAATTTAAAACAAAATATTATCTTCTTACTGTTGAAAATGGCTAAATGATTCAAGTATCCCTTTAACTAATTTTTGGGTGCGGAATCCAATACTGGTATCAGTTTTCCTCTACCACCGAAAGACCGTCAGATTGATAGATAGATTTAAAGAAATCAAAAATTTACTTTAAGAAATCAAATATTGAAATAAACGAAATATAAAAGAAACATGCATAACTGCAATGTTTTCTTGACCCTATTAATACGTTTACAAAGGATATGAGTACTCCCTTAATTCCTACTATGCTAGCTTTCTGTGCACATTGCTGTAGAGGAGTCCAACCGTAAAATCAGCTCTTCTTACTAAAGCTAATCAGTGCAAGTTTGCTCTATCTGGAAGGTAAGCTTTGGATAAAAAAAAACTAAAAACTTGACCTGCTAGAAAAAAAAATGACCACGATTTTGGAATCTGGATGCCAATTTTAGCTTTAATCAGCATAAAAATCTAACCGAGAAGAATTTTTAAAATATTGTTCCCCAGTGTCATTATGACTGTGGATGGACTGCATGCATTTGTCAAATTTACATAAAAAAAATAAAATATATTTTGTTAATGATTCTTGGCATAGCAGAAAGATTACAGTCAAAGGCCAAACATTAATAGTAGTAGTAGTTAACATCCCAGTGAACAAGTTATTGTCAGATTTAAAAACTTTTCTGACTCTTTCAAATAAGAGCTGTTTAGTTAGCTTAGCTTCGCAAAGATGCTAAAAAGGAAATAGCAAAGCTATGTCTCGCTCAATTAGCACTGCATATATTGCAGGTTGATCCAAACATCACTTACACAACTTGTTCTTGTGAACTTGTGACTGATCCTTCAGATATCGCGCCGTGACCTCGTGGAGTCGAATCAAAGGGATCGGGGTTCCCAAGTGGATGGCTATTGAAATTGCACTCATCTGGATATTATCCATCATCCTGGCCGTGCCTGAGGCCATCGCTTTTGACATGATCACTATGGACTACAAAGGAGAACGGTTGAGGATCTGTTTATTGCACCCCATGCAGAAAACTGACTTTATGAGGGTAAGCTGCTCGACAAAGAGCTTCACAGTCCTGTAATTCAGCATGGAAGGGAAGCAGTGCATGGGGCCTGTTGACACAGTTGCACACACTGCTGACCTGCACGTGCATGCACAGTAATACATTGTGAGACAAAGTACAGATAACGATGTGCAGGTGTATGTCATGATGTCACCCACGTCGTGTACTTTGTAACAGCTTCCAGGAAAAGCCAAGGTTAAAAGGAGGTTATTGAAGCGTCATAAAAACAGTATCAGAGGAGCAATCACTTTGATTTCTAGCACAAACTATTGTATTGTGCAAATCCAGGTTCATGTCCTCTATCCCAAGTTCATGTCCTCTATCCCCATGAAAATACCAAAGTTGTCTTCCTTGAATCTTTTGACAAATGATTGTGTTATTTGAAGGGTGAATTTGAGACACACCCTTGTCTCGAAAGCTCCATAATAGTTATTCTTGGCAGCACACGTTCTTTTGGAATGCATTGCTGACTATCCATTTGATTCTTCCTAGTTTTACAAGTCGGTGAAGGACTGGTGGCTGTTCAGTGCGTATTTCTGTCTGCCATTGGCCTGCACTGCCATTTTTTACACCCTGATGACATGCGAGATGCTGAGGAAGAAGAACGGAGTTCAAATTGCACTCAGTGACCACCTCAAACAGGTTTTGTTCACCACATTGTGTTTTCACCTACTCATTGGAGGGTTGCTTTTAGTGATGTGCACTCTGATTGTTAAGAATTGGCTAGATTGCGTGGATTTCACTGTTTATACTTTATTCTTTTTTTTTGTATTAATTGATGATTACTTTTTGACATACTCAATCAGTCTTTCTTAGTTCATGCAATGGGAAAAAAAACACACAAAATGACTCTTCGCTCAAAAGCGGAAACCACACTGGAAAATGTGTCCTCATAGATATAATTATGTCATTATATTTCAATACAGCCCAACACGAGACTTCCACTCTCTTAAAAATTATCTTTTTGATCAAAGAAAACAAAATGTGGTCTGTGTGGACAAGAAGTCATCATGGGACTCCTTTGTGTCAAAAAGCCTGCATACCCAGTGATTCATATTGTTTTTGTGTGCAGCGCCGGGAGGTTGCAAAGGCCGTGTTCTGTCTGGTTCTGGTCTTTGCTCTGTGCTGGCTCCCTCTCCACCTCAGCCGAATTCTAAAACTCACCATCTATGATGAGAAAGATCCGAACCGCTGTGAACTGCTCAGGTATGCAGCAAGGAAATTAAACTGAACTGCAGGATTAATGATATAAATCTATGCATTTTCCAGTTTCTTTTTAGTCTTAGACTATATTGGCATCAACATGGCATCTGTCAACTCCTGCATCAACCCGATTGCCCTCTACATGGTCAGCAAGCGATTTAAAAATTGCTTCAGGGTAAGCAAAAGCTTAGAGACAGTGGATATATAAAGTCTACACACCGCAGTTCAAATGCCAGGTTTTTGTGGTAACAAACTCATGGACCAAAACAAAATCTCACAAAAATATGTGGGGGAAATGTGTTATGGTCAGATGAAACTTTTAACTCAATCCAAATGGTGTGTTTGGCGCAAACATAATAACGTTCGTCACCAAGACAATATAATACCTAAAGTAAAATATGGTGGTGACAGCATTATGCTTTGGGGCTTCTTTTCTTCAGTTGGTACTGGGGCCTCAAACTAGGTGGAGTGAATTATGAACAACACCAAATAGAATTCAGTGTTGGCGCAAAGCCTTCATACTTCTGCGAGGAAAGAGGAAAAAAATCCAGAAAAGCTAAAAGATTACATTTATTTGGGGTTAATTGGAAGCACTTTAAATGGGAGCATATGTGTGCTGACTCCCATTGAACCTGAGGTTCGGCAACTAAATTATTTAATTTGCTTGTTTTATTTAAAGTTAAGTTAAAGTACCACTGTCACAAATTTTCTCTCTTGAAAAACGTAAAAATACTTGCTGGTGTCAGGCCGAACTCTCATTACTCACAATTTGGTCAAAAAAAATTATATATTTGTCTTTTTCTTTTTTAAAACCCTATATACTATTCTTCCTCCTACAATTGTGTGGGTGTTATTTTTACAAATTATTGACCAATCTAAAGTGTTGAAAACACAGCGTTAATGACAAACATGACCTTTTTGGTGCTTCCTGAAAAATGACTATTTTGAAGGTAAAGGGTTTCAGCTCCATTCAATTCACTTGTACAGGTTATATATTAATCGTGCAAAAAGTGATTTATATAACAAAAACCTAGAATTTGAAGAAGGGTGTGACGGCTGTTCATATCCACTGTACGTCAAAAATCTGAATGAAGACAAACAAGAAGGCTTATAATTTACTGCAGGTTCTTTCTCAACATTTTCTCACTATCTGACTTCCTGTAGTCCTGCCTGTGCTGTTGGTGTCTACCAGCGGAGATGCTGATGATGGATGAGAAGCAGTCGTGCATGAAGCTGAAGGTCACAGAAAGAGCATCCGACCAGAGCAACTCTCGAATGACCAACAAGTCCACTACGGCCTGAATATTGTAAGCTACTCCTAAAAATGAACAAAACGTGAGGTCAAAAGAATGATACGGGTTGTACAACCAAAGGACACTGAGGTTCATCTACAATATCATAAGAGGTCTTGAACTCATGAAAACAAAAGAGCCATTGGCTGTGATGAGGCGAAAATTATTGTTCAAAGAAAGACTGCAGTCTATGTAATGCTTCATTGAAAATGTGACAAGGAAGACAAGGTGTTAGAAGGAAATCATTGAAAACGTGGAAACTGAGATGACAGTATGGCAAATGCAAGTAAGAAAAGACAACGCAGCTGCATGGTAAGATACGGTATGCTGTAGGAAATTCCTCTCTGCCCAAAAGCAAACAGACAATCATCAGCATCAGATTCTCTGTTCCTAGACCCGCTGACCCCAAAAAATCATGAGGGGGCACTTCACGCTTCTTATGGTGTGTAAAGTATCATTTGAGAAGTTACACAAATATATACAATTATCATTTGAGACAGATTTGCGAAGGTGACTTAAGTGGCTTTCAGCCTGGAGGATGCCAATGACGTTGAAAGTTGCTCAGCATTGCAGCACTCTAAATGCTCTATTTTCGTAGACAGCACACGTACGCTCGGGCGTAAAAAAATGGCCGCATCTTGATGCGTGTGCAAACGTCCGTGTGGAAATTTCGTAGACCACACTGCACCATGGCATTTTATTTTACACCCCCTCGGTGCACCTGACAATATGGTGAAAAAATGTCGACTATATTTTAGAGCTGGTCTAAGTTGTGGCGCAGGTGGCGTAACGTTATTTTTGGTGGATTTGAGCGAGGTGCAGGCAGACTTCTGAGCACCGCAGACGTGTGATGGATGTCATCGTATTTAATTCATAAATAGGAGAAATCATTGAATGGACTGGTATTATTATTATAATCTTTAATATATTTTTAAAATCAATCCCCTGGCTGTGGCACAGCTATTGGTGGTGGTGGTGGGTGTTTAAGTGTGGATCTGTGATGGCCCTGGCTAACTGAACATCACAAGTGGAGATCTTCTTGCTATTCCTCATAAACATACTCGATCTCCTGCATGGACTCATAGTTTTTGTTTCCGCCATGTCAAAGACTGTGTGCGCCTCTCCTGCGTTGAATTTAAAGGGAATCAGAGGAGCCTCTTCCATTGGCCGGAAAGCAAGTCAGCTGTGTGCTTTCCTACAACGGCAAAAACGCATCTTTCTCACTGTGCGCGTCCACAAAAATATCCAAAGAAAGAAAACTCCACCCACGCTCACAGTTAGACCATGCTCTGCACCAGACTTGCACTGGGCACAAAAATAGGGCCCAAACTCTGCACAGTCCTTTCCTATATGTAGTTCACAATTTATTCGTTTTAATTCCCTGTGCCATTTGTGCCATTATGTTGTTTCTTTCCAACTTTTGACTGTACTACTGATGTGCCATTACAGTGTTAAGAACATTCAGCTTTTTATTTTTCTGTTCAATATTGAGCCTATTCTTCAGGATTTCCCGTTTCGTTCTTGTTTTATCTCCACGTCCTAACCTGTTTAATTTACCTTATATGCGTAGGACATGGTAAGAGTATATTTCTGCAATAAATATAGTATGTATATATATATGTAAACGAAGTAGTCTGTTTGTGTACATTGTAGCCTTTTCCTCAGTAATAATGGCCCATAACTGTATATGAATGTTTTGGTTTTCCATGTTATTGTGGCCCAACGTGTTTGTTGTGTATGATTGAAGTGTGAAGGCAGGCCGCATCATATGATGGGTAGGCGAACACAGAACTTTATTGTAATCTGTTTTCCTCTCACTTCACAATTACACACAAACACACACATATGCAGCTTTGACCTGGGAATCTTCCTGCAGGCAAATCCAGTGTCACGCATGACACATTAGCCGCCAGAGAGCCAAAGAAAGTCTCTGTCCGGATCACTCAGCACCCCTCCTCCACTCCACTCTTTATTTGCACTCCTTTTTTCTTCGTTCTTCAGCCTGTTTTCCCTTTTGTGTATTTTACCTTTTCCAGGTCCTCTCCATCCCTTTTACATTCCGAAACTCCGAGCATTCCTTTCTCCACTTCATCTGTTTAAGGCTTCTGCATTTAAGATCTCAAAACTGTTTAGTTTGACATGAGGTCAAAGCCTTTATTTTTCAGAGATGCAGTATCCAATGTACAAAAAATTATCTTCACTCAATGAAATGCTTTGACTTGGAGTACTCTTAATGTATAATAAAGTATGTGCTTATGGCTGGTGTGATGTCAAGTGGGCCGTACCAGAAAAGTCTTTATGGTAAAGTCATGTGGTTGTAAATCCACAATGTGTAAAATTGTTTTAGTTCGATGGTACGTTTGACTATAAACATTAACTAGGCATGTGGCAAGAAACAGCTGCCTTGAAGCTTCTTTTTCTAAAGACTTGTGACCTATCTGCCAAACTGCTGCTTGTAATTTGGGTAACTCATATCTCAAGGCAGCACTGTAGTTCTAAAAAGGTTTGACAAAGCTCTATTACGTATTTGTTGCCCCTAATCTGACTTGTAGTGCCCACAAACCAGTCCAGCGTTGTTTCATTTATTTTTTCCACAGACCCTCCATACTTCAAAAGCGCATGTTGGGCAAGCACTTTTTTTTCATCCCACATTACTCACTATTCCTCTTTTCTTTCGTCAAGTTTTTATTTTTAAAGTGATAATTGAAAAATAAACGCATTCATTAATCATTAGGGATCATAAGGCCTTTCCAAACTCTGCTTTCAACTGAAAGTGCATTAAAACCGTCGATCTGCAGAAGCATTATCAAGCCCACATATAATAAATATACTGTACACCAACAAAATTTAAACATACCCATAGGTCCTAATTTCATACAACTTATACTGTATATGCATGGCTAGCACGCCAACAATGAAGTTTAAGTGATAGTTGTGGTGTTTTAAGGCTGCAGGGCAGATATGCTAAATAATTTAGTCAGTTAACTGACTGACTGAGGTACAAATTCGACTAGAAAGTCAACAGTACAAAGTTACAATCACAAGTATGTAAATATTTCAATATCTGCATAATTTCTCTTCTGCTGGACTTAAAATAATTTGCTACTATTATTTTGTCGCAGTTCACTTGTTCATTTGAATATGAAGACCTTCAGTTTGGTTATAAATATTGGCTTTCAGTAACACTTTTTTTTCCATAAACAAGGTGGTTAGCTATACATTTTCAGGCGAATTGTTGGATTTTGTTGTTGTTTTTGGAAGAAACGTCATTGCAGAATAAATAACACAAGAATTGTTTGGTACGTTCATGCAATGATTCCAAAAAATCTATATTGTACCGAAATTTGGTACATATCTACAATAACTGTAGAATTAAGAATGATTGATTTTAGAAGTGTATTGAATCCCCCAATTAATGAAATGATTAAAGTTGTGCTCCAACACAGCAGCAACATCCTTATTATACCATTTGTTCCACATAAGGCCTCAAATGTGATGCTAAGCTATACATTTGCTCAAATGCAGTATATTTTGACTATGAGGTCTACAGACAATGAAATGTTAAGAAATTGACATTTGTGATTTTATAAATGCAGGTATCATTTATACAGTCTACAGAGATGGTCATGATAAGCTGTAAGTTGCAAAAGTGCAAAAGTCAGTGAGATATGTAGTACTTTAGGATATGTTGTCAAAAGTGAACAAATGGCAAATGTTTTGTCATAATATTTATATGGTGGCCTGCAACAACCTCTGTTGCTTGAAGAATATATATTATTGCTGTGATAATAAACACGTATGACTCTATAATGCACTGCAATGAGGAAGCCCGTTCAGTTTGTTTGATGTGCAAAAGAGTGATTCTTTTCAGATGACAATACGCGCTCAATAAAAGGATCTTACTGCAGTCTTTTAATGGACCGCTTAAGTCACATGCACTGCTATTGCAAATTTGGTAAACCACAGTTAAGCAGATGGTTTTAAAAAGAATACCGTTTAAGTATATGTAGCCTATAACAAACAAGGAACACTTTTTTCTATCCTATGTTTCACTAGCTCTCTCTCTCACATACACACACGCACGCGCACACACAATCGATTTGGCCCGGGCCTACTCTCCACAACTCCAAACATTTTTCACATTTTCTTCCCGGACAAGCTAACATTTGTTTATTTACACAACCTGATCTGCTGAACACTTTCCAGCTTATTTTCATGAATTTGACTTTGCGCTTGAGTATTTGGAGAAGCAAGAAGGTGTCCTTCTGTTAACCTTGCACTGAAAAATGTTTTATGGTGCATGCGAGACTGAGCCGTTTTGACATTTAACGCTGAAATATTTAAGGTAACAGACATAAGGTGTGCAGCTGTCTCAGAAAAAAAATGCCTTTTGCCTTCACTGGCTCTGGAAGTCAGTTTGACCTCATTCGACTTCATCCCATCTGACAGATACGCGGCGATTTACAAGGATAGTTTATAACAATATACAGGAATCCTTCATATGCACTCTGGATTGATGGCACAAGAAGTCTGGCAACAATATTTGGGAGGAACCAATATTTGGGAAGAACAAACGCAATATGCTTCCAGCAGGGTACGTGCATGTGCGTGTACACGCAAGTGCATTCTTGTGTGCTGCCTGAAAGTTGTTCAGATATTTGGAGGTACTTCAAATAAAACAATGTTGAACCTATGTTGAACCAGGCTCAAATAAGAACCTCGCGTTGCCTAAAAGCAGTAAACACAGCAAGTACAAAAGAAACAAAACTGTAAGATGTTTCCCGCATATTTTAATAGTTTTCACATCATTTCTAGTCCAGACTTCCCACATCAAATAACTGACATCTTTTTATATGCAGGGATGCAACAGAGTCCAAGACACACATGCACACGCCGCACACATGAAAACACACATGCACACACACATGGAGTCAAGCAGCAAAATGAGGCAAAAGGAATTCATCTGGCTGACATTCCTGAGCATTTCCTTCCTTTATCTCCTCCTGCATTTCTACATCAGGAGATGTTCTAACAGTTATGCTCTTAAGCTTTGTAACCAAATGAAGACTGAGAAAGCGAGCAGGTGGGGCAATTTCAATGGGAGTTTATTATAAGAGCCAGTAATGACAGGAAATGAGAACCCTTGTTGAGCAGGAAAGGAGAAGAGCGGGTCAACAGGGTGAAAAATAGTGCAGTACATGTACAAACTCCAAATCCAATTGAGATTGTTGTGAAAAATGTCAATAAAAACACAATACAATGATTTGCAAATCCTTTTCAACCGACACAATTGAATACACTACAGACAAGATATTTAATGTTCAAATTGATGAACGTTATTTATTTTATTTACTTTATTTCCCACAAATATCTCATTTTGAATTTGATGCCTGCCACATGTTAACAAAAACTTGGATAGAGGCAACAAAAAACTGGTAAGGTTGAAGAATGCTCAAAAAACACTTGTTTGGAACATTCCACAGGTAGACAGGTCAAAAGGAAACGGGTGAGTGTCATGATTGGGTTTGAAAGGAGCATCCCCAAAAGGCTCAGTTGTTCACAAGCACAATGGTAGGAGGTTCACCATGTTGTGAACAACTTTGTAAGTCAATGATCCAACCGTTTAAGAACGTTTCTCAACGGATCGATTACGAGGAATTTAGGGATTTCATCATCGACGTTCAAAAGATTCAAAGAATCTGAAAAAAACTCTGTGCATGAAGGCCAAAACCCAACATTAAATGTCTATGACCTTCAAACCGGCCCTGTATTGAAAACCAGCATCGGTGCTGGATTTCACTTTCCTTTCTTTTCTTTGGTCCTTCCTCGGGTCTCCTGACGGCCTCACGACTCTGGCTGGATTCTGAAGTATTCGGTTTCGGTGAACGGTATGGGATTTTTTAATAGGTTTTAGGTGAACTAATGCATACACAGTCACACGCACGCACATCCAAACTAAAAATGTATAAAAAATATGTATAAATTTAAAAAACAATTTTTTATAAATAAATAAATAATAAAAAAAGAGAGCAATGATGATGACATGTCAAATCGGTAAAATTACAGAATGAACTGAGCTCTCTAGCTTGCTTTTGGAAAATCACGGGCGCCGTGTCCTCTTGGCCAATCGACCAATCCGGATTGTGATCAGTGCAAAATTCCAAAGCCAACATCTGTGATGATGGGTAGGTAACTTGCCAAGGCATCATTTATGCTGAAATACATGCAGGTTTTGGAGCAGCATATGCCGTCGTCCAAAAAAAGACTTTTTAAACTGCACTGTAAACCCGAACGTTCAAAATAATCAAAAAGATTAAGTACACAATACTCAGTTTTATAAAAACTACAACTAACTTAACTTTTTTAAGTTGGTGTAACTTTCTATGCTTTTATGAGTAATTTGTACTAAAAAAGTTTTGATTAAATTGAACTATACTAGTTTTTGAGTAACTTAAAAACATAAATTAGCTGATGTTTCATAACTTATTTTACTTATTCATTTGCAATTTTATTTTAGCCCTATAGTTGACATTATAAATGATAATTTGTTCTCACTTTCCTATCGAGTTTAAATAACTTAATAATAATTTATGTTAGATTGTAAACATATGCTCATAGCAGGCGGCATGGTGGCCAACTGGTTAACATGTCTGCCTCCTAGTCCAGAGGTTGAAAAATCGAATCCGGCCCTCTGGCCTTCCTGGCTGTTCTCTACGTTCTTGCGTGGGTTTTCTCCGGGTACTCCAGTTTCCTCCCACATTCCGAAAAATATGCATGGTATGTTAGTTGAACACTGAATTGTCCCTAGATTGTCTGTGTGTGCCCTGCGATTGGCTGGCAACCAGTTCAGGGTGTACCCCGCCTACTTCCCGAAGACAGTTGGGATAGGCTCCAGCATTCCCAGGATTCTTGTGAGGACACACAGTGTACTTATGGTTTGGACTTCTGTTAATTTAATCCAGTGGTTTTATAACATTTATCAGTTAGTAACTGAGAACAATTGAGTTGCTGTAACAGAAAGCTTCTAAGTAACTATGTATCAAAAATAATAATTTGGTGTTATCAAACCATTCAAGATCTGCAAAACTTTAACTTTGGAGTTGGAGTGAGGCAACCGATTACTTCACTTTTTTTTTTTAAGTTTTGCTAACTTATTCAGGTTAACAGTGTGGCCTACCAGTAGTCCACACTTGTTTCCCATTGAAAATGTATGGCACATTATGAAGCGTAACAGCAACACAGTCCCCAGACTGTTGAGCAATTATAGTTGTACTGTACATCAAGCAAGAACGGAACTCCACCTAAAGCTCCGACAATCAATGTGACTGTTCTCAGTTCCCAAATGCCTACCCTACCCTGCTGTTAAAAGGAAAGGTGATGGAGCACAGTGGTAAACTTGACCCAGTCCCAATTTTTTGGGAACATGTTGCAAGCATCAAATCTAAAATGAATGAATATTTGTAAAACAAACAAATGATAAAGTTGATCAGTTTGAACATTAAATATTAGGGGTGAGTATCTCTCTAATAAAATAGCACAATACATCTCTCTATACATGGGGTACAATACGATTGAAGAACAGTTTTAAAGTGGAACGACTCAATTCAGTTTGATTCAGTGCTATTATGATTCAACGTAGTTTGGCTGTAGCTTTTGTTAAGTCTATTATCATATTACAACATTACAACATGGAAAAGCTCTCCAAAGCCCAAAGTATTCAAGTTAATTAAATTTAAAAAAAGAACAAATCACCAGCGACTACTACCAATTTATACCTGCTGTGCATTTCTCACAAAAGATGATTCGATATGTCTCAATACATAGGGTGTGATATGATTCAAGGACAGTCCATTTTGAAATTTAACAATTTGATTTGTTTTGGTTAACTCAAAACCAAATTTCCTCTTTTAATCAGTTTTTGTTCCAGCCTAATTACAGTAAATAGCTTGTCTTGGACGTGTATTCAATTGTTTTAAAATGAGTTGCAAATGATTGTTTGTTGTTTTTATTTATATTTTACACAATGTCCTAACTTCAATGGAATTGGGGCTTGCAACTCTAAGATTTGTAGCACCTGTATCACCTGCACCGCATCATGAATATCAATTTACTGGTCCCCAGACACAACAGTAGTTGCATATTGACTGGCGTCTGTTCCTTAAGTGCTGCAAGGCCAAAACATAGAGGAAAGATGCTGGTGCAAGAGTCAATACAGAAAGAAGAATAGAAAGAAGAAGAAAAAACATACACGCAGTGGTTTCAATACAGCTGTAAAACTATTGACTGTTAAGACTATCTGTGAATCTAGAGACTTCAAAAATCTCAGATAGGTTTGAGTTTTTTTCAAAGAAGAAATTAAAAAGTAATCAAGGTTATTTATGGGTTGCTGGGTTTTTTTGTTTTGTTTTTGCCTTATCAAGAGCCGCATAGCTTTGCTCCAACAAAGGACAAGAAAGTGGACGTCATTATCACAAAAGGTAGTTTTCTCTGAACACAGCCTCAATTTCCATGGAGAAGAGACAACATCTAATGGGAGCTTTGTATTAAATGCAAAGTAGCAGCAAGGGGGGAAAAAAAGAAGAAAAGATTAATATCAGCAAATGAACACAGACGTCGGGCAGTCTCACATATGGCTAGTCTATAATCAAATCCACAAATTCCAGTGTTCCTGATTCTTAGCTGAAAGGCCAAATGTTTTTGTTTTTTTTATCGTAACAACCTTCTCCAGCTGTATTAGGATTTGGATGTGCAAGTCTTTACTAACCAAGATGGTCCACAATTTGCAACTTTGGGGATATTGGCTTATTTATCCATTTACTACATTGATAGTAGGATCATTTTCTGATCAAGTTAATTTATGTGTAAAATATGGAAATTATCAAGAGCATGGTTGGAAAAATTCACTCCAAGAAGAAAACTTGAGAGTGATATTGACTTACTTATCACATAAGATGATAAAACCAGTTACCGATAATCAAGTATATTGATTGCTTTTGAGGATCTCCAGACTTCGTACTTTCGTACCACAAAACATGCATCTTCAACTTCAAACTGAATATGAATGGGCTGTGTCATAATATGTTGTTGTTTACACAATTATTTCCAGTGCTGTTCCCTGTCTCACCTAATGGAACATAAAATGTGTTTTCATTGAATTGTATTCCTCCTCGTATAAATAAACGGTAAAGGCAATTTGAATAAAGGATATTTATTTCAACCATTTAAAATAATCCAGCGGGTCTTACTGTGCACATCATTAAAAATAGAGGGAAGCAAGAATGGAACTTCCTAAGTGTGTTAATGCCAAGTTTTGCCACTAGGGAGTGTCAGGGACTGTGTATAAAGCAACTGACGACTCTTCAGTCAGAAAACCTTTTTTGTCATGATGCAATGCGATGGAAGCTAGCATATATGTTTCAAATGGCAACAATTGTTTGCAACTCAAACATTAAAAAAAATAACAATAAAATATCAACAACAAAAAAATACATTTGCATCTGAACCAACACAAAGAACACTCACAGAGTTTCCCTTATACAACATATGTCTGTTTGCAAGTCGGTTGCTGGGCTCTCTGCTTTACATTGCAAATACACCCGTGTTTACATTTGCTCCACACTGACAATCGTTACTAAGGGTTACCTTGACTCACAACACAGGTAACCAATCAGACCTCACTTGGGGGGCAGTTCAAGGGGGGAAAAAAGGCGAGGGAGCAACATATGCCAAGGACTGAAAGATCAACACTAACTGC
The DNA here is from genome assembly GCF_054856555.1 of Leptonotus elevatus. Taxonomy (NCBI): domain Eukaryota; kingdom Metazoa; phylum Chordata; class Actinopteri; order Syngnathiformes; family Syngnathidae; genus Leptonotus; species Leptonotus elevatus. The sequence continues at coordinate 39,434,267 of NC_141239.1, forward strand.
ACTTATCTACTATCTGATTCACTTTCCTTGGACATTTCGCAATATAAACCGAACTCTGATAATGAAACAGATGACTGTTTCGTGTTTGCCAGATGAGAACAATTTATATTTCCCTTTTGGATCCTCTAGCCAGCTGCTGACGTGCTGCAGAGATACCAAATGACAACATAAGGTAACCCCCTCTGCTTAAGATTTAATATGTAGTAGTAATAATAACAATAGTGTGTTATTATTGTGTTTGATTTGAAAAATAAACAAAAAAGACTTAAGAAAGACTCATCTGTAGCATAGCTGTATGTCGGCTGCCATGTGCTAAAAGGAAAGTGAAACTAGTTTTCTGAGCATGACATTCTGAGCATGGACGTTCAGTTTTAACATGATATTTATTAAAAGATGACCCTACATACACACAGGCACACTCTATGAACATCAGGAATGTTGTAAAGTCGTTATTGTGCTGTGACCACCGCCACTTCTCCGATAGCCAATCTCCCCTTACACCATATTTCAATGTTCATTTAACAAGACCCTGTTATAGCGAGCAACCAGAGGACCTTATCAGCTGCTTCCCTGACTTGCCATCCTGTTATCATCCTGGCCTAGTTCACACATATCGAACACACATAACCGCTCTGTCCGACAAACCTGCACTTTTTTCTATCTCGCTCTCTTACCCTCACACAGGCAAAATGAGGAATGAACGTTATCAGTGTCCTGAGGGGCCTGGCAGCCTCTTCAGACTCAAAGCCATGTGCAAAGGCCACCGAGACAAACCTACAGTATGTGACCAGAGTACCAATGAACAAAGGCTCCGGAGCCTCTGACTGGCTAATAATGGATATACAGCTTGTATAATGGCGATTGAAAACAGCTGCCACTCACAAAAAGAACAATGTGAGAATTAGCAATGTGGCAAAAAATGAAAAAAAACCCAAGTATAATCCTATTTTTTTCTGCAAAATAAAAAAGACAGCCTACCCTGATTATGTTTAGTAGCACATTTATTGCCATGAAGATAAGCATGGCGGATTGCCATATAGTAAAGCCAAAGCCTGATATTCAGGTTAGAAAGAGGAAAATAAGCTCCTAAAGGGGAAGTCAACCCAAAAATGTTGTTTACAATAATATATTCTATGCAGCCCAGGCCACAAATCTAAACGCAGCATTCTGATTAATATTGCATTTGTGGAATATGAATTGAGCAGCAATATCCACCCGCTTTTATCCCTCTTGCTCAGGACTCAGGTAACGGCCAGTCACAGCTCAGCTTCAGAAAACAGGTGCACCGTGATTGGTTGTTACCTGAGCCCTGAACAACTGTGATGTCATTTTCAATCAACAGCAAGTGACAAAATGGCCGCCCCCTGAGATGGATCAAATCAGGAGAGTATTAATCAGTATGCTGTGTTAAGACTAGTGGGGGCATGGACATAAACATTATTGTAAAGAAAATATTTGTGTTGACTTCCTCTTTAGTTCTAGTTTAATTTAATTCTCAATGGGGTTTAGGTGGAGCGAGTTGGCTGGCCATTCAAGCACTGCGAAGGCATGGGCATCAAACCAGGTTCTGATGCTACTGGGGGGTATGGGCAGGGGCCAGGTCCTGTTCGAAGATGAACTCTACATGCAGGATCACATCAAATAAATCAAAAGTACTGAAGATTGAAATATCGTTTTGAAACTACCATACTTTCATTAATTTGATCTTATCCAACTTTCTATCTTTTTTGTTTTTATGCGAACCACTGAGAAGTACACATACTGATGTCTTCACAGTATCACGTTTTTTTAAACCCTGTTTTTGTGGGTTTTACAAGCTGGAAGCCCAACTTAAGTAAAAATGAACAAAATAATACTTTGAATTATTTAAATTGTAGGCTCTGAATCTATAATTGATGAAAGTTTAACTTTCTGAACAGAACAGGAAATTATTAAACTTTTCCAAGATATTCCATTTTTTGGGGGAATGGGTCTCTATAGCCAACCTTGCAGAAACCACAGAATAGACTGCTGTGTATGTGGAATAGCCAGAATTAAGTGATACTTTCTATTGCAATGTACGGTAGTAGTTTTTTTTTTTTTTTAAGTATATATCAATCGAGAAACAAACTTAATTTACATTGAAAGTATTGAAGCCAAAGAAATGCAAACATCTGAGGAAGTTGAAAATGAGAAGACCATTTCTGGCTAAAATGATGGCAGCGGTTTGGCACAAGAACTCAGGAAGTGGTGCCTCCTAACTGAGCTGTGCTTCCTGTGTGATAACTGACCCAAACATTCTGTGGCTCCATCGCAAACGCTAAGACACCCATTCATGTTCTCCGTTTGGAAGCTTTGGTGCTTAGCTGCTAAGGTTGGGGGATTAACGGAATTCAAATATGACTAGAATTAATTCCTTGAAGCTATTTTTCTAGGAAGGAAAGCTACTGTGTCGTACGGCAAACCTGATTACTGCTGTGATCGTCTACAGAAAAGAGCTAAAGGTGAGGCGCAGGTGTGCCACCATGTTGATGAATTCTCTTTTAAACTAGTAAATAAAAAGCATCTGTACAACAGCAAGAGAGACTTTAATCCCAGACGCGTTTCACTTTAACCTCAGGATTATTCAAATATGGTAGGTTGAGGAGCAAGAGGTAACTAAGAGGAAGGATGGAACATTTCATTTCAATGATTAAAAGCCAGAGAAACAAAACAACTGCTTTGATTCTAAATGTCTTAAGGAATGTGAATGCAACGGCTGTGAGACCTTGAAAGTTGCGCAAAGACATAATGTTTCAAGTTCAGCGCCAGCTGCTTCCCCAGTATTGCACACAAACACACACACACACACACACACACACACACACACACACACACACACACACACACACACACACACACACACACACACACACATTGCAATACAAACGCTTCCTTCCTGTTAGTGGTTTGGCCTCTTTTTTAGAAGATGCAAGTGAGATTTGTGATAGTTAAAAGCAAACTGTGCTGCTTAGCGTGTATTTCAGACAGCCAAGTCGTAATCAAATAAGTATGCAATTAGTGTCTAATGTTGTTTATTTCATCTCATCTATGTATGTTACTAATTTCTCTCTTTTTTTTCTTGACAGGTTGTAGTCTGACAGCGGGACATATTTCATAGCAGCCACTTCCCCATTGAAAGTCAAACGTTATTTCCTGTGACAACTTTGTCTTATGCTAATCTGGTATACTCACATTCTCTGCTAAGATGCCAGCATCATCACATCCTGCGACGTGCGCTCCTCAGTTAAGCTAAAGGGCTACCACCACTGTCCACTGTTATTCATCAGCCCACGAAGAACTTCTGCCGAGAGAAGAGACACATTATAGTTTTCAGAAGATTCCTGTGATGCTATAGCCATCTAGTCCCATCTGCAGGAGTGTTGGGCATTTTCAGCCATGCTACAGCAATCAGAGCTCATTTTTGACTTCGCCAGTGACCATGTTAACTTGCCAGGGGTAAGTAAAATATTTAGCACTGCTTGCCAGCTGTCTTCAGCTAATATAAAAAAGGGATGTGAATGTACTTCATAATGAAGGCATTGACAAGCTAGCAATATTCAGTGCGTTGACTTGTATATAAAAAAAATGTCTTTACCATATTATTGTTCTAAACGGGATGGAGGGGCCACAATTTTTCATTAGCACTAATGGGGCCCCTATTAGTGCTAATGAAAAATTGTGGCACATAGGACCAAACACTTCTTAAACAAGTATGACAAAAATGCCGTTTTATATATGGATTTAAAATGTGCAGTATATTTGGTTTTTATTGACCCAGTGTACATCACAGTAGCTTAATATATTTAATGTTCAATGCATGTATAAGATACAGGTGTCAACAATACAGGGTTTGACCAATCAAAAATTTAGTATACCTAAAGCTTTGGATATTTTTGGATATTTCCACATTTTCCATGAATTACAATGCCCCCAAAAAATAAATCATTTACTCTTTCGATTTCAATGGAGTCGACAATGGTTTTGACTTGATGTTTAATTTGTCTAGTGCCAAAGATTATAAACTATTTCATTTTGTCTAGATTCAAAGATAAATTGTTTATGTCAAAATATTATTTTTTTTTCCAATGGATTTCATTCTTTTTCCACAGTACTCAGTCAGAAGCTGCTTGAGTTTCCTTCCCGAGCAATATAAAGTTGTTTCTTCAGCAAATGGAACTTAAAAAAATAAAAATTAATAGACACAGCATATACAGGCTGAATAATTTAGGCCCAAGCACAGACCCTTGGGGGACACCGTGAGTTATCTAGATAACTTTTTATCCATTTATCTTTTATACCATACCTCTCAATTTTTTCCATTAATATGTTATGATCTATAGTAAAAGTTTCTTTTTTTTTAATCTATAAAAGTCCCTGTCAATAATTTTTTTTATCGGTACTAGTAGCAATTTTTTCCACAAGCTCCATTGCGGTCATATAGGGGTGGGTGGATTTTTTTTTTCTGTGATTAAGTGCGATAACTCATTTTGTGATTTTTTTTTAATAAACTCAATCAAAACTTTAAGAATATTCAGGTACTATGTTTGTCCTGCATGTCATTCCAAATCTCCAAATTATTAGGTCTACTCACGTTGTAGTGTTGCACAGGTTAGACCCGGTGTAAGCGTAGCTGAGCAATGTCTGTCATTTAGTGTTGAATGGTGATATTACAATTTAAAATTAAACAGCGGGCCCCCACTATTCACAGGAGATAGGGACCTGTCCAGCCAGTGGATAGCGAAAATTTGTGCAATGCCAATTTTCTTTTTGTCAACCCAAACAAGTCTTCAGTGCCGATAAACCTATAATTGGCATTTTCCACAAAAACGGGTTGTCTGCCTCACACCAAAAAAAATAAGACGTTTGTATTAGGTGAATCCACATGTCGAACCACGAGTATGCGGTGGACCACTGTAGTAGAGGAAATATGTTTATAATACTCCACAATTTTTTCTTACTTTTTATTTTATTTTACTTAATCTAGGAGCAACTCGAAATGTGGACACAGGGTGCCAGTTGCCCGTCATTGGCCTATAAACAGAGATGTCAAATCCAGGTCCAGAAAATAAAAAACACAGTTTGACATTAGCCACCGGTGCTTCTACTCTACAGCATAGGTGTCAAACTCCTGCAGGTTTTGGAGGTTTCCCTCTTCCAACACAAGCTGATTCCAATCAGCAGGATCGTTATCAGGCTTATGCAGAGCTTGCTGATGAGCTGATCATATATCACCTGTGTTGGAGAAGGGAAACATCCAAAACCTGCACGACTCCGGCCCTCGAGGATCGGAGTTTGACACCTATGCTCTACAGGCAGGCTCGTTTACCTGTAGAGCAGGGGTGCTCAAGTTCGGTCCTCGAGAGCCCCTATCCAGCCTGTTTTCCATGTTTCTCTCCACTAACACACCTGATTCATGATCAGGATTGTTATCAGGCTTCTGCAAAGCTTGCTGATTAGCTGATCATTAGATTCAGCTGTGCTGCAGGAGGGAGACATGGAAAACAGGCTGGATGGGGGAACTTGAGCACCCCTGCTGTAGAGTATGGAGGACCAAAACTGCCAAAATTCTAAATAAATAAATTACTAAATAAATAAATAAATGACTAAAAGTGAAAATAAAAACGGATATAAAAAATATATAATTCGAAAATTAAATCCAAATAATAAATATGAGTGGAAATAAAAACAACGAAAAAAATATATATACATAAATGAATACATTTGTATTTAATTTTTGAATTATATATTTTTTCTATTTTAACTTTTAGTCATTTATTTAGTCATTTATGTATTTATTAAGCCTTTTTTTTTGGGCAGTTTTGGTCCATACTGCCAGGTCGAAATGAGGGGGCGGTCCTAAGCATGTCTTGGGTTTGACTCGTCGTTGCAAACTGCTTTTCATTGGTCCAGTCAGCAGCTCGGTGAAGAACGAAGACCTGGCAGTACGGACCAAAACTGCCAAAATAAAAAATAAAATAAAATAAATGACTTAATGACTAAATAAATGACTAAAAGTGAAAATAAAAACGGATGTAAAAAAGTATATAATTCAAAAATTAAATACAAATGTATTCATGTATGTATATATATTTTTCGTTGTTTTAATTTCCATTCATATTTATTATTTTAGATAACATTTTCGAATTATATTTTTAGCCAGGGTTTTTACTTTCTAGGACTGGATTTGACACCTCTGTCTACAAAAGACTGAGGGAACCATGAATACCAACATGTACTGTGACATTGAATGACGCAGTACTGGGAAACAAAAAATATGGCCACACAAAATGTTGAAAATTTGGACATGTTCTGCTGTACTCCCATTTGTTGCTAGCTGTTTAATTACTTAATTTACACTGTTAACTTGTACACTGACAGGATGGATGCACTCTTCATTGAATGAAAATACCCCAAAAATGTGACAGGTGTGCTCATTTTAGTGACAGTTAATATTATGTTTTTTGTTGTTTGTGCAGTTGGGGGTTCGCTCGGATTTCCCAGCTGTACTCGTGGAGCAGATTCCACATCCACACCTGTTCACATATTCAGGGTTTTTGTGTGAGGAGTCACAGCTAGAAGACCACCAGTTGCCTAAAGGTTAGTGTATAGCCTACGGGGCACACAGCCACACCTGACTGAAGTATTCTTGTGTGGCAAATAAATGACTAATAATCTACGAACTGTGGCTTTCTGAATTTTACATTCACAGCTTGTTTTGTACTTACGTCGCGTAGGTTGAAAAGGTTGCCTGTTTTGCGCACGCGCATTCTATTCCTAGCTCGAGGACCACCCTTCGTAAAATATTCAGGAAGTTGAGCAAAACATTTCTAGCTAGTCTGCAAAAGGCAGCACATACATCGCATTACAATGTAGACTAGGACGAATCCAGCTAAAGCATGCTGTAGCTTCCTCACCATCAGTGCTGGTTGTCAAAAGTAAGTCTCGTTGTTTCGGGTCGTTTTACTTTGATCCTCAAGTTGCGTGGGACAGCTGTAGTGGGGCTTGGCTAGGCTAAGTTAATGCTCCTAGCAGAACTACAGTAAATACACGATTAGTTTTTTTCAACAACTTCACGACAATAGTTATCTTGTTCACCACCTGCATCTCGTTCGTCAAGTCGTCAGTGGATTTTGTAAGCGGTAGAAACTGTCCACGTTTGACAGCATTGTTTAGCCGGCAGATGTTTCCATCATTCGTCTAACGTCACAAAGACATGTGTCGGTCCCACTTTGAAGTCTTTAATATGTGCTCTGTTGTATGACATTCGATCAATTATGTTTCGTGCCCAATTTTAACCCATTGACTCAATTTCATAAAATACTGTTAAGTATTGATTTGCAGTAGATTAGAAGTGCACTACTGATAATTTTATCGATAACTGCGAAACTATGTTATAAATGGTACAATGATAAATGCACCTCAGTTTCACACACTGCAAATGAGCGCAACAGTACCCATAATAATGTAACAGTGTTAATCAATGCTGATCAATATTATACATATGTATGTATCTAATAAGATTTGGCAGCTGTGCCTAGTGTTTTGGCCAGGTAGTATACCTTTTAAAGACTACAGACTATAATGTACAATATTTGTGAGATTGATAGTGGTCCTTGGAGGAGACTCAGATGATGAATTGTCACTGGTTACAGTAACTGGACATCAGTGTCTCTTGGCTATCCCTGATAATTAAATATACACCGTAACAAGGCACTCCATCACGGTGATGGCACCACCGTATAAAACAGCCCATAAAGCAGTCATGCTCTTTGATTAGCAGTTATTCGTAATATATTGCCTGCCAGCGCACTGAGAGAACTCAAGGCAATAGAATGCTGTACAGGTAAACAGTATGAAAAATCTGCACTTGATACCCTCCAAATAATGGGTTCTCTTTGCTCAGCATCCAAAAGTCATACTTTCAATGGCAGAGCGTGATGGGAGATGAGTCATCCACTTCTACAGTAGACTGTATAATGTACCGGTACTGTGTTGTTGTGACACTGCCAACACACATTTCCCTGATAGCCAAAGCCATGAATTATTTATTGTCTATCCCAAATAATAGTTATCTTAACATATATTAGGATCTTTTTTTTGAAGAATGAGCACAAAGGAGGTCAACTACATCCTATTGAAGGATTTATTTCACTGCAGTAAAATGCTACATTTCATGTACAGAAAAGTATGAACTTATTTTGTGTGTGTGGGGGGAGGATGCAAAGCTGAGAAGTTTGCTTCTTAATTGAAATGACCTGGACATAATGCTTGAGCCAAAGTGATTCTTCCAGTGAATCCCATCATCTTTTACTGTCTTACCATTGTGGTTATGTGGTCTTCTTTACTCTGTGGTCTAAAGTGGAGCCATGTGAAAGTGGAGACGAAGAGACCATGGAAACGCTTGTTGCTGCAGACTCACTCCTTGACTTGGACTGTCCTGATACCCTGTCACTAGAACACTACTGTAAGTGTGCGTTAGTGTCAACACTAACCTCCCATTAGCACCAATAAGATTTTACATACATGTGTATTGGTATTTATGTAAGGACATTTGACAAAAAAACAAAACTCCTTGTTCCGTATAAGGAATATTAACAAATAATTGTGTATGTTTTTTAAAATAAAAATAATAAACGTTACCTTTTTTATCAGATGGGACAATCTCTTTGAATGCTCTGAATTAGTGTTCCATCATTCTGTCACATCAATCAGAATAATATTGCCAAAATAGTTGTTCCTAAGCAGAGGTCTTTAAGGATGTCGATTAATTTCGCATAATTGTGTTATGTTGTCCTTAAAATTGCAAATTTGTTGAGGCTGACGCAACAACACCTACACCTCTGCTGGTTGCAACTTGAAAGTGCACACAATTTTGCCTCGAGTGTTTCAACAATTAATTAATAAACATTTAAACTGTGTTATCCCTTTATCAAGGCCTGTATTTTGGGGGGAAATGTTAAGTTATGTTTCATATATTTTATGTTTTGAGACCTTTTCCAAATGAAAGAATCCTAAAGTTATAACTTCTGTGTCCTAAATGGACTGAACCCTACAAGTTGATTAAGTATAATAGTTGGACAGCCTTTATTTCTGAATGTAGAGCAGAAAGTGATGCACCAATGAGGACAAATAAACTGAACAGTGTCCCAGATAGTAGACACTTTCAGACTCAATATAAATTATCTTTCTATTTGAAAAGCAATTATTTAACTACGCATTTTGCTTGAGTAATACTTGTCTTTTATTTTCAAGGAATGGCAAATTGCTTTTTGAGAATGGTATCTCAGATATAAACACAATTTAAAGTTGAGCAGAATTATGGGTGAACTCACTGACCACCCCAGTTCTCACTGACTCATAAATTCAAAGAAGCCTGAGTGCTATTTCATAGAGTCTTTGAAGGTTATTGAGATTATTATCAAGATCACATCACATGCACGTTGGCATTTTGAGTGAAAGGGGCTCTAAAATGATCCTCGTATTATGTATACAGCCCATGTACGTATTGTGTTAGGGACCGCTACAAGCTGTACATTTACCATCGCCATATCAAAGCCTTTATTCAGTAATTCTGATCTATAACTTTTTGTCTGAGTTATTGATCAATCCCTAATTTGCATGCACATGCAGGGTGTCACAAAAGTCACTATATGGCCATTTTGCATTGCTGCTTGGTAATCCAATTGGTAATGAATTTTTTTTTAAAAAGGAAGTCAATTTTACTTTTTGAACACCCTGAAAAAGGTAAATATGCCTTTATCCACGAGCTTTTCCTCTCAATGCAGGAAGGTGTTGGAACTATTATTGTGCTGCGGTCTTTCAATAAATCTGTGTATGACCTCCTACAGCCCAGACCTTTCTGCCATCATTGGGCGACGTCATCACTGCTCCTGTCACCCAGTTGACTGTGTCTGCAGGGGGGATTATGGGAGCTGTTGAAGAGCCCGAATGGCACACGTTGCACACAAATGAGCCTGCGACACAGCTGCAGTCCAAACAGAGAAGTCAGTCGCTTTCCTGGTCATCAATTGCCTGCTCATTTAAATGAGTGATGTCTGTGTGATCATGTAAAATATTATGGAAATAAATTACATTTATTTCCCCCCTTAACCTTGCAGGTAGAAAACGACATCGAAGGGCAGAATCTCCTACTCCTGAGATTAAAGTGAAGCAGGATAAATACAATAAAGGTAAAGCGCAATCTCAATATTTAAATGACTCAAGATCATAAAATTTGAAAAAGTCTGTGAACAATATGCCTTTTTTAAAGTCACACAAAATTTTAAGTATAGTCATTTCTGGACTATAAGCCGCTACTTTTTTCACTTGCATTCGACCCTGCGGCTAATACAAAGGTGTGGTTTATCCATCAGATCTCAAGGGGGCGCACTATAAAGGAAGCGCAAGAGCGTCAGGCAGAGCAAAACAAGTTAGCCCAAATACAGTAGGAGAGACAGAACGAGAGTGAGACAATTTGTACATCATTATGGAAAAGAAAGTAGCCAGAACCCAGTGCGGTAACATTAAAACACCTGCGGCTTATAGCCGGGTGTGGCTTATATGTGTAACAAACTCGAGTACAGTATTCCCCAAATTTAGCTAGCTTTTTTCCAGTACATTGTACTTTGTGACTACTTTGTACTTGTTGCATTTTAACACATTAATCTGTGCTTTCTATTTGATACATGTTCAAAGCAGGGTTAGTACTTTAGTTCATAATATATGACAACGATTAAAGTCATAGCTTAGATCTGGAAGAAAAACTTCTGTAGTCAAAAGAGCACTGCTTCCAGGCTCTTCCAATCATATGAAGCATTGCTCCCGGTCCCCTTGCTTGTGATTGGCTCTGTCGATGATAGCATGACTAGCACTTGACTCGAGAGACGAAAAAAGAAACTGAAACAGCAGGGCTTAACCACCAGCACACCAGCGAAAAAATATGAACAGATGTAGATATGACACAGTTGCATGCCTGCAGCGATGCTAAGCTAGTATGGGCGAAACTATCATGTGAACATGTTCAAAACCTCATTGCGACAATAAAAACTGTTTGCGACAAGTAAAACTGTTTGCAAACATATTTGCAACCTTTTACAAATTATGATGAAACCCAAAATTTGCTACGATCGCAAGCATTCACCACTCAGTGAGATATGGGCTTAAAAGATAACGTTGTTTGTTTCTTAGTGCTTTGTCATTGGCTTTTTGGGGGAGCAAAGCATAGCATAATATTCTTGGCTTCTTTGTCTCCTAGGTATATTAGCAACTAGTTGTTGTTTGATAGGCCTTCTTTGTCCAAGCATTTCAGTACAATATGCAGAAATCGACACTAGCTCATAATGATGAAAGAAAATGTCAATGTATACTGTAACTCATTATGTGTTGTGACTTTAAACATTCATTCTCAAAATCAAATATTGAATTATGTTTAATTAGTTTTGTCTCATTATGTAAACGGTTTTATTTAGACAGTCAATAGTGTTTAAATTGTACGTAATACATTGACTGTACAGTTAATTAATGTAATATGATAGTGGCATTGTGGCCCAGGAATGATTTGCCTCAATGTGCATTGTTTCCCATTGGAAAAGAGAAGAAAAAAAATTGGGACATAAATTGTTGTCAAGGTCTTGATGGTTCCACTACTGTGTACATGTTTTTTTTAATGACATTTTTTCTATATTTGTTTTATTTTTAAGTACACGCCATTACTCAGAATTATATAATGTAGTCTTATAATACAACGTGTTACTGTAATTGTAATTGGACTTGTTTTGGTTCATCAGGTGGGAACACGCTCTACCTGTGGCAGTTTCTGATGGAGTTGCTGCAGGACAGACAAGTTTGCCCCCGCTACATTAAATGGACTAATCCCAACGCCGGAATCTTCAAACTGGTCAACTCAAAGGCAGTGGCGAGACTCTGGGGCAGACACAAAAACAAGCCAGATATGAATTATGAGACAATGGGCAGAGCACTCAGGTACAGTACTAAAAGCAAAACCTGTTCTTTGCTTAAAGTGGAAGTCAACCTTAAATATTTCTTGACAAGAATATGTTATATGTGACCTCACTAGTTTAAACATGACATTCTGATTAATATTACATTTGTGAAATATGAGTTATAAAGAAAAATCCAGCCATTTTTATCCATCTCGGGGGGCGGCCATTTTGCCACTTGTCGACTGAATATGACATCAGTGTTGCTCGGGGCTCAGGCAACAACCAATCAGAGCTCATCTGTTTTCTGAAGCTGCACTGTGATCGGTTGTTACCTGAGACCTGAGCAACATTGATGTCATCTTCAGTCGACAGCAAGTGGCAAAATTGGCCGCCCCCTGAGATGGATAAAAACAGCTGGAATTTGCTGCTTAACTCATATTCCACTAACACAATATTAACCAAACTACCATATTTAGACCAGTGGGGCTGCATATTTAAAAAAAAAAAAATGGAAGGGGTTGACTTCTCCTTTAATTATGGTTGCTGTGTTAATTCTGACCCTGTGGTGTTTATGTACTGTAGGTATTATTACCAAAGAGGCATCCTGAATAAGGTTGAAGGCCAGCGCCTTGTTTATCAGTTCACATCACTCCCCAAAGACATGATCTATATCACAGATGTCGATTGCGTCAAACAGGAAGAACACGATGACAACAGTGCTAACGATGAAGGAGTGAGTGAGGATTCTGACGACAGCGCAGTATCTTCAAGCGACCAAACAGTGGAAGAAGATTTCCTCCCACCAAAGAAAACATCCGTTTGCTCTGTCCAAAGGATCAGGCCAACTCGTGACACTGTCCTTCGACCTGCCAGCTCCAGCCTCATCCAGGAGAAGCATTTGCCCATTGTGTCTGCCGAGATGTTGCGCACCCTCCAGAACCTGCAGAAGGTCCAGTCCCTGCAGCCGGCAGGTCATGCCTCCGTCTTCAAAACAGCTCAGCTGCTGGGGAGTCTGTGTGAGCAACAAGCTTCTGCCGACAGTAGAGGCGCATTGGATACATGAGATAGAAAGTCACAGTCAGGAAGCAAAAGCTTATCAGGTGGAGACCCTCAAACTGGTGCCACTTATTGGCTTTGACCAGTAGATGAATGAGCCATTCACAAACACACACCACTTAGCTGCTGAGCTGCAATGTCAGCAAGCAAGCATTTGGATTGGAAAGAACCACTCAAAAAAAGCCCCTTTCCTCAATCAACCTCTCAGTCACGTGTATCTGGTAAATACACAAGAAACCAAAGACATGCACTGGAACCTGCAGCGTTTCTGCACGCTCCCTCCACTTGCACTTCTGAGTAGCACAAAGTGCTCCTCCGCCATTCTTCTCGCTGTCTGTAACCTCTCACATGCTGAAGCATTCCTTTGCCTTGACAATGACTTTGCACTAATGTTTATCCCTGCTGTATGTTTTCTTCTTTAAGTGCCTGATGATCTCAGTACATCCTGGCCCTCTTGCTGTTGAGGGTAGTACGGGAAACATTCCACTTTTTTATTTTTTATTTACATGATTGAATTCTGTTTTGTAATAAATTGATTAAAAATAAGGGATCACTGTCAGTTAGTTAGCACTGCTGCTGTTGTTAATGTTTAAGGTACACTATCTACAGTAGACTTTTTTGTTTTTGACAATCACTAGTGATCTCTGTCTTTAATTTAGCTACTGTGTCGCCTGCAGTTACACTGTAACTTATTGAGCTTTCCTGCAATGTACATGTTTGTTAAACGTTATAGATTTGCTTAATGAAACTCGAAGTCCTGATGTATTTACTTATTGTGTATTTACTGTATGTCTGAACATGCTTGACTTGTGCCTTGTTGCCATTCTTTCTTCTCTCAGGTTTTATGTCTATATGCAAAGAAGTACAATGGCTGGTCTTTCACAAGGAAGTAATGATAAGTTCGATGTTTTGTTGTCCAAATTGATTACATTTTAGTTCTATTTAAAATCTTTGTTTGAATATAAGCCAGCCCATAAATTTCACATCACTCCACAAAAACTCATTGCAAAACGATTTAGACCAATGTCTGTGAAGATAACATTAGTTACAAGTTATAACTGTGCCTATGCCCCCTTTGCAGGCTTATGCAAAATGTTTTCTACTTTATGAAGTAAATTGTAATCCTCTCTGTTTGTGTTATTTTGAGGTGTCTCAATATTATCATTTTAGGGATTTGAAAGATTTAAGATGAGGGAAGTGTGGCATTTTTTGTTGCTTTGTCTGGTTTGTTTGCTTTGATGCAGTCCAGATGTGGTTAAAGATACTGCTTCACATATAGTAAATAAATATACTCTGCTCAGTTATTTCTCTAGAATGCATTCTTGTGAATTCACACACACACTTTGATGGAAAGGTATTTTTGTATTTTTTTTTTTTTACCGATTATTTAAAGACCATAAGGTGGTGAAGTCCTGTTGCAGATAAAAATATACTGTGCTGTGCTGCAATTACACTAGTTTTTGCAATCTGAATACTTTCAAGGTGTCCTTGAGCAAGGTGCTGACCTGTTGTGGCACTATTGCTCTTTGTAATCACTCTAAATGTTCAGAAACTCAACAGCGTTTTATGAAACAATTAAAATTTTAAAGCAAGAAAACAATCATAAATAATAATCAAATAGTACTGTCATTTTAAATGTGTTTTGGATATACAAATCCTCAGACTGCTTTATTGATTAAAGATTGACCTAATAAAAAGCCATTTGTAGAGTGTCCCACGGGGGGGGGTGGGGGGGGGGCTGGCAATTAAATTACATAACACTGCGTGCCAAAAAACCCTGTTGACATCTAAAGTGAGGATAACATTGCATGTTTTTTTGTTTTTTTTTACTTTTTATGATAAAAATTTGTGTTTATATGTTCCATGATCATTTAATCCATTGTAGATTGAGCATGCAGTCTAATGACCGATCATTTTGGACTATTTAACTTAATGTTAAATATATTTGCAAAATAATAGTAACATGTACAGCTGTGCTTACAGTTGTACTCATAGGTTTTGTAAGCTTAACAGCACAACTGTAAATGTAAACAGCTAAACGTCGCTTTTTTATGCACATTTATATTACCATGACAACCAAACCATACCCATGTATTTTTTTGTACTGCAACTAACTGAGGTTTTGAAAAACAGATAGGAATTTGATGGCAATATTACAGTACAGTATTTTTTATGTAAATTTGAAAAACAAAATATTGTATGGCAATAAAACAACGTAGAAAATTGCGCTGGATACGTACCTGTGAATTTAAACATAATAGGTAATAATAATCTTTTATTTTCGTATATTTGTATCACGCAAACCATCCGCAAGAAGAAGAAAAAAGATCACTTCCGGCTTTTAGCAACTTCAGCGGAAGTTCCGTCTCACTACAGGTCCTGCAGGCGATAACATTACTCTACCTGGCCAACTAGCAGCAAAGAAATGGCGACTGAACTGTAAGTCAAATAATAATGATAACAATTATTACATAACATTTGTCTGCCTATGTGTTTTCTCATGAGTTACGCTATTTAGCTCTTAAATTGCTGATATTTCCTTCTGGTTTAGCCGTTTCCCTGACAGCCTCATTGACGAAGACCCACAGAAAGCTCTCGAGGTAAACATTTAGTAGCCTTCAACTAATTTTAAACACATGTATCATATCTATGATTTGCAAGTGGTCGTGATGGCACGAAGCGGTTAACCATTTAGGCTATTAGCTTTATAAGTAAATAACGTTGTTGCACGCAGGCTAACGTTAGCTTTGGCTTTGATTATCACGAGCTAGCCTAGTTAGCAAAGGTTGCCTTGCACCCTCGTTGTGTTTTATTATCCACTGACAGTTGTATGGGATTGAATTTATAATCAAACTTCACATGTAGAAGATCAATAACGGGGTAACTTTCGGTTTGGTGTTTGTAGTAGGGACCACGTTGAGGTTTGCTTGTGGGACACATCGCCATGGTAACTCTTGTGATGCAAACTTTAGTTATACTATGTGTGTCAGCCAAAGGAAAAGTATATATTGTTTGTAAATTATATTTTTTATAGCACTTTTGAACTGGGAGTAGTTCCAACAACAAATGAAAATCAAATCTAGGCTTACTGGAGTTCCTGTTTAAAGCTGCTTAAAAAAAATCCAAACACAAATTACGGATCAAAACGCTCGTAGGTTCAGATCATTTCACAGTCTTGAGGCACATATCGGATAATTTTTTAGATAAGCAAAAAAAAAGAAAATAAGACAAATAGTGCTATGTCCATTTATTTAATACAACCTTTATGCTGATTGTACAGCACTTTGGATGCAGCAATGTAAGCAAACTCATAATCAGTCAATCTGCGTATTTTAATGGTGACAAATAGTCACTGTGCTTTTTGGTGACATGGTGTGTGCACCACACAGAACATGGTTGACAGCGAAGGAGAGAGTTGTCCCGGGAGATTAGAAAGAACATTTTAGACTAGTACACTATGTTAAAGGTAAAGGCTATATAAGACTATCTCCAAGCAGCTTGACGTTGATGGTGGTGGCGAAGCTTCAGGGCAAAATTTTGTGAACATATTAGATTTCAGACTTGGGGGCCAAACATTTGAGCTTCAATAATATCAATTCATAGTTAGTTACACATGTAGTAATAATAAATTAACTCACTTGAATTCACCCAGCATTTTCAAAATGAACTCCTTTTGCTAAACTGCATCACTAATGTGAATGATTTCTCTTTGAAGGCACTGAACGAGGCTTTGCAAAGAGACTCTGACAACACTGAGTGGCTCTGTCAGCGTGCCTATGCTTACATACTTCTCAAAAACTACAGCTGTAAGTCTGCATGTTTACAGCCTTTTTTTTTCAGGATATCAAAACATTATTTTGTTTGTAGAATAGTTTTGTTTTCAATGAATATACCACCCAGAGTAATTTCAGGTGAGTTTTTTTCTGCGCTAACATAGCTGCCTGCCATTTTCCCTTGAGTCACAAGTACTACGAGTATTTAAGAAAAGATCGTTTAAAAAATTTAATAAAATCAAACTTGTAGCATAATTTGTCACCTCTTTGCAGGTGCTGATAATGATGCCAAGAAAGCGCAGCAGCTGAATCCAGGCCTTTCCCTTGCCTTCATGCGAACAGGGTGTGTATTGTGTGCATGTATCTGTGTGTGTCTGTGTGTTGATGATACTGAAGAAGCAAGTTTTCAATTTAATTCAAATTTGTTGAAATATATATTCATGATAAGTATACAGAGTGCTTTTCGCCAGTAAAAAAAAGTAATCAGTGCATCACTCATATTACATTACTCATATTGCAGCCACTTTTGTGCTTTATTCAGTAATATTAATCTAGCCTGGAAACCAGACTCATCGCTGTACCAGCGAGTGAGTCTGGACACAGTCACCATCAAGCACATTTCTGAGGTGGGGCTGACCTAACAGACACAGCACTGCCAGTGGCCTCACTTCTTGCGATAGGGAGCAAGCGTCATTGTTAGTCAATTCATATATACTGTAAGTCTGTGGTCTTGACACACGTAAAAAGAATTGTCAAAAATAATGAATGGTATAACGTCATTATTTTTCATGAACAATTGATACCTTTAAAAACTAATTTGCCGCTTGATGACATCACCTGTGCTGAGGAAACAGGTAACGACCAATCACGGCTCAGTTTGCTGACCAAACCCAGGAAACAGGTGAGCTGTGATTGGTTGTTTACCTGTTTCCTCAGCACAGGTGATGTTATCTTCGGCTGACGGCAAGTGGAATAATTTTTTTTCTTAAAGGTATTAATTATTAATTGTACACGAAAAATAATGAAGTAACTTATCAAATTAATTCTGGACACAGTATTAACTTTTTACTGCTGAAAATGGCTCAATGAGTCAAGTATCCCTTTAATGGTCATTTAAAACTTAAGTTTTAATACTGGAGGAATGGACTTGCGCCGCCAAAGAGCGGCGTTACTCACAATGTGTACGTCACAGCAAACAAACGATTTGCTTGCACGGTCCGTTATGAACTGGGCCGTACAGCGGTCAATGACAGCCTTTCCAGACCCACTGTCTTTCAAGAAAGTGGGTGTGGCTTGCCAGGCTAATATCAATCCTCTCGTGTTATTTTAAATCTAAATTTGGGACCTTGTTGGATCACTTGGGGTTGTTGTTTTTAATGTTTCCATACTTACAGAATAGCCGAGTACCATCTGAACCACTATGAGTCAGCCCATGCAGCCTTCACTCAGGGACAACAGCTGGATGGTGGGTAATGGTTTTTGGAATCAGGGTTTAGTCTGTGTGTTTGTCCTCAAAATTCTCTCTGCAATTTTTTATGTATAAATAATCAGAGGTGGGTAGACTAGCCAAAAATTGTACTCAAGTAAGAATTGCGTTACTTGAAAATAATATTACTCAAAAGTAAAAAGTATTCATAAAAAAAATCACTCAAGTCCAAGTAAAAAAAAGTATTCGCTGAAAAAAATACGCAAGTACTGAGTAACTGCTTAAACATGAAGTCTGATTTTTTTTTCAAAACAATGTCATCAGATAGACAAAAACATAAAATTATGAGCAAATGCTGACATCTTCAAATCATAAAATAAAAATGTCGAGTTTGTTGTGTTCTAACTTCTGCCATGGTTCTAAAGCAGGCATGCGCAATGAGCAGTGTCCCTTTTTTTTTTTTTTCTTTTTTTTGTTGCTTGTTTCAGAGCTTAACGACCCACTTACAAGTTAATTGTTTGATTGAAGCTAATATGCGAAGATGACGCTCCCTCCCAACGGTGGCATGGGGAAAGGGGGGATAGGGGGTTGAACAGCTCTCAGACTCGGTTCACATCGAAGAGCCTTTCAAAAGACTCGATACGTTCGTGAATAGGGGCTTTTCCACCGCCAGAACTTTTGGAGAACTTTTCAGTTTACCTTAGTAAAATTCAGTTTGCGCGATTTTCCACCAACAAAAATTCCCGGGGTAATTTAATTCCCCAGGGGACATCCGAGTACTATCTCAGCAGCAGGGTCTTGCTGAGCCAAGCTGGAACTTTGAGGGGACGGGCTGCACTTATGGAGGACCAAAACTGCCAAACTTAAAAATAAATTACTAAAAGTGAAAACAAAAACTGATAAAATATTTTCAAAAATTCAATGAAAAAAAATATATAAATGCAAAAAAATACATATATGCATAAATGAATAAATAAAAGTAAAAAGAAACGAGATTAAAAAAATAATAAATATAAAAATAAATTTCGAAATCAATAAAAAAATAGATATATAAATAGAATTAAATATCAGTCAATGAATAACATTTCGTCCTGGCAGAGCGTCTGCAGCATGAAATAAATAAATGTGAGAGTAGAGTGTTTTTATTGATTGGTTGATATTTAATTTTATATGTATATTTATTTTTGTATTTATTTTGTGAATCTTGTTTTTCTATTTTTTAATGTATTTTTACTTTATTTATTTCTATATATATATATATATATATATATATATATATATATAAAAAAATTCATTTATATTTATTTTTGTGGGATTTTATTTTCACTTTCAAGTCATTTCTTTCTTTATTTAGTCATTTATTTATTTTTAATTTTGGCAGTTTTTGGTCCTCCATATGCGCTGACTGGTTGTTCAACTTTGGGGGGGGGGGGTACATCGGCTGGGCTCATCAAACTCATACATCATCTAACTCATTTGAATTAATTACCGAGAACTCTTAAGACGCTGTGGAAACACAAATTATAAATTCCCTGCGGAACTTTTGCAGCTAAGAACTTCCTTTACCCAGAACTCAAAGATCCTGGGCTTGTTGGTGGAGAAGCAGCTAATGTCACATCACTAGTGTCCGCGGAAATGTTCCCACACAGTCAGCCAAGCGGGGCGCTTTTACGTGAAAATATGATAAATCTAATGTATGAATGGGGCGGCGGGTAGCCACGCTAGTGAAGCCCAATATAGTGAAGTAAGAGTAGCGTTACTTCTTCACACATCTACTCAAGTAAAAATAAAAAGTATTGTGTGGTAAAACTGCTCTGAGAAGTATTAAAAAAAAAAAATTCAAAAAGTTACTCAAGTCGAAATAGCGGAGTAAATGTAACTCGTTACTACCCACTTTTGTGTATAATATATACAGTCAGGGGATCAAATCTAATTAATTTTATTTGTTCATCTTCTGGGCTGCCAATTTGAAATATTGGCATGTTTTTGAATGAAGACATGGAAATTAAAACATTTTTAATCCAAATCAATCAACAGATTAATTGATCTTTAACATAATTGTTAGTTGCATCCCTCATTTTAATGAATGCAAGTGAAAATGACAACAGTGATATATTTAAAAGTGGTAGGACTCTAGTCAAAATGTAAATGATTAGAAGCTGTATTTGTCTCTGTGTCAGTTATTATTTCAAACTGCATTTTGAGCACATTGTATTGACAAGGTTGTAACTCCTAAATTCAAGTTTTATATATATATATATAATTTATTTGTCATCCCTCCACAGCAGGAATGGGTGGACACAGACTCTTGTTGTGGTTTTCTCTGTGACGCCACCTTTTTTTTATGTTTGTATGCTAAATTCACATGATGTATACTTTCAGTTACGATAAATCAGCCAACAAATCAGACAGTGGTGGCTACATGCAAGTGCAGCTGACTTGCAGTCTAAACGTATAGCTCATTGCTTTTTTTTGGGAAAGAGTTGCAAGAGGGTTCTATCACTTAAGAAATGATGCTCTATACCAGGGATAGGCAAGTTCGGTCCTAGAGAGCCGCAGTCCTGCATGTTTTTGGTGTCTCCTGCTTCCAACCCAGGTGTTTCGAATCATCAGTTCATAATTACGTTCTGCAGGAGCCTCTCAGCTGTGTTCAAGGAGGGAGACATCAAAAACATGCAGGACTGCGGCTCTCTAGGACCGAACTTGCCTACCCCTGGTCTATTGACCTTTTGCACGTGACGTCACCGCCCTAATAGGAACGCTCCCTCCAGGACGATGGACGGCAAAAGAGCCACTTGCCTGCATTGTAACCATTGAATCTCGTACAGCATAAAGTCCTTTATCTAATCGATTAGCTTATAAAATGGATATCTTGCTGTGCGGTTAGTGGTGCAGACAGACAAAGGAGTAAACCAAATGTTGCTTTTTATCACATACCTACTAATGAAGACGAACGACGTCGATTGATAGCAGCAATCAACTGAAAGGACTGGCAGCCCACAAAGTATTCATGAATTTGCAACGATAAATTATATATAGAAATAGATAAATGTTCATACATTTTACTAGTAAACGTACACTCTAACAAAGATTTTAACAGGTGTTGAATTGCGTGTTTCAAATCACATTAACGAGCCAGATAGTTAGCGTCCACTCCAACTGCACGAACACACAGCTTAGTTTTAAAAATGTACCTTCTTCAAAACTATTAAGTGCATTTGACTGTTTAATAATGGTGGATTTCGTCTTTGTGCTTGGAGTTTTTCAGTCTGGAGCCGGAGTCATATTCATGAAATGACTGCATAGCTTGCCACTACGATAGTCATTTGTTCCATGCTAGTAAACATAGTAACATAACATCATCACGGTGTTTCAATATAGAACGAACTATGTAATGAAAAAAAATCAGTTAGCATGGAAAACAAGTTTTACCTTTGCATTACGGGGTATATTGTCCCCCGGTGTGAGCGTAGCATCTCGTCCCAGAGACTCAGCCAGCAACAAGCTTTTAAATCAGCCCGGTGTAAGGAGAAGAGACGGCATTGACTGCATAACGATATATGTCGTGCGCTGTGAATTCCGGCAAAGTCGGCGATTTGATTAACTTGGTAAAAACAGCAGGCAACATAAGGTAAGGGGCTGTTTTCAAACTAGCGATACTTAAGTAAATATTGCGCTCTGAGTCCCGACTAAATGTGCAACTTCGACTGACAGGCGACCTTCGGTTAAAGTAATAGATTCCATGGCTCTATGGGCAATAATAAATTTTAATTTGTAAAATAATAAGTCACTCCGGGTCACGTCCGCTTCCATTCAACAATCATTTCCTTCCGCCGTCCGTCATAGGGCAGTCACGCAATCACGCGACGTCGGTGCAAATGGTCAATACGATAGTAACAATTATTTTGAAGCTCTATTACTAACTGTTTGAAATTTCATCAGTTTATCTTGAAACTGTTCCATCCCTAATCCCGCCTGATTTTCCTCACAATTAGGTTTAGCACTTCAGGTGCCCTCAGCTGCCTTGACAGATGTATTTTCTTTTGTGTGTAAGTTTCTATTTAAAAAAATTGAGTGTCTTGTCTTTTGGTGTTTCTGACAGTTTCTGAAAAAACATTTGAGATTTGGATCAAGCGATGTGAGGAAATGTTGGGTGGTGAGTATGATCCATATCCTCCTAATGCTGAAAATTCAACAAGTGTCTATTTAATAATTGTCTTGGAACAGTGCATTTGAACAAAAATGTGCTACTTTTGGGAAAATACTCAATATTGGGAGGTTTGTTTAAAAGCATTCAAATTATTCACGAGCAGTTGATAACTTAAATTATGCCGAGTTCTTTTTCAAATTTTAAGTCACTTTAAAAGTGGAAAAATGTTTTGAAATTAAGGCCAGTATTTTTAATTCACTTGCTCCCAAAATCATTTAAAAACGTTCTATTTTAAATATTGCAATGATTCCAAAAACTTATTTATACTGGTTTTTTTTTATGCTAGAGCATAGACAAGGCTTTGCTGCAGCCTCTGAAGAGAATGCTTAAAGCAATGGTATGTATTACAAAAACGGCCAGCAGGTGGCAGCAGAGTATAACCAGGGCCATGTTGAAAAAAGGCTCTTTTCCCCAGTGTTTTAAACAGATTTGTGAATAATGATGAAGCTTAGCTATATTCTAATGCTAAGTGTTGCAAAACGAAAACCGATATATATACTAATATATATACTTTTTTCCTGATGAATGAAGAGACTCTAATCTTTATTTTGGTAGGTTCCATGTTTCTATAGCAATAGAACACAATATTCTGTGGGCCTTGCAAAATCTGTCAAAATCCAGTAAAGCAGCCGGGAGCGAAGGGGGTTGCTTCAGTGAAAATGGCTGGGAATGAATGAGTTAAAACCAAATATTTCCCCCTCTTCCCTCGCAGGAAAAATTTCCATCTGCACTGCCACGTTGGTGTAAAAACAAAAACAAAACAAAAACACACTAAAAGAACTAAGGGTGTTTTTAAAGGGGTACTTGACTCATTCAGCCATTTTCAGCAGTAAGAAGATAATACTTTGCCTATAATGAATGTGATAACTTAATTATTTTTCACGAACAATTAATACCTTTAAAAACTCATTTTGCCCCTTGATATCGTGGGAAGATGACATCACCTGTGCTGAGGAAACGGATAACGACCAATCATGGCTCAGTTTGCTGACCAAACCCAGAAATTGGGTGAGCTGCGATTGGTCATTACAAATTTCCTCAGCACACATAAGGTCATCTCCAGTCGACAGCAAGTAGGAAAATTAACTTGCAGCCATTTTCACTGAAGCAACCCCCTTCACTCCCTGTTTTACTGGATTTTGAAAGAATATTGTGTTCTATTGCTATAAAAACATGGACCAAAAGAAAGATTAGTCTTGTTTCATCAGAAAAAAGAACGTATATTTCTATTTGTTTCTGTTTTGCAGCAATTAGTATTATAAGTTTCATCACTATTCACAAATCTATTTAAATGAGCTTGTTGCAACATGGGCCTGGTTGATCTCTTACACTCTGCTGCCATCTGCTGGCCGTTTTTGTAATAACTATCATTGATTCAACCGTTGTCTGCAGTGCAGAGGCTGCAGCAAAGCCTTCTGTATGCTCTAGCATAGAAACACAAAACGTATAAATACATCTTTGGGACACTTAAAACATTTAAAATAGAACGCATGTATACGTTTTTTGAGCAAATGAGTTCAAGGTATTAATTGTACATAAAAAAATAATGAAGTTGTCTTTTTACTCATTTACTGCTGAAAATGGCTCAATCAGTCAATCAGTCAAGTATCTCTATGAGCTTATTTACAAGCATGCCAAGCAAGGTGGTAGCAGTTAGCCAAATATTTTTGCCCTATTTTTTTTCCTTTTATGATAAAGGGAATGCATGTAAACAGGCAATCAGGGTGAGTACTAATAAATGCATAACGGAAGCATAGATGAAAAACTAAGAAAAATAAATAAATAAAGACACGCAAAGCTTTTTTTAACAACTTTATTTAATGCAACTTGAAATAACAAAAAATGAGGCAGATGTGGTTTGAAGGTTTTAGGACCTGGGAGAAGAGTGCAAGGGTCCACTGTCCTGACTTGGTCTCCTTCCACTGCTCCTCAAATCACTCATGCACAAACGTTTGGCATCCTTTGTTTCTGGAGCCAACCCACCTGAGGTAATCATGAATTGCAAAGTAGAGACTTTTTAGTCACTTTTGAAAGACTTCCACTTTGTCCTAAAACCCCGTGGTCTTCCACCAGGTTTTATAACCTTCCTTTACACATACAAGTCAATGCAATAAGCGTCTTACAAGCCGTCTAATGAGTTTCCTCATGTGAGGTGAGAGACAACTCGGGCAATCCTAACCACAAAAACGAAGGCTATAAAAAGCAAATATCGCTGGCAGTGAATAACGGACGTTTGAGCGGATTTGGGAAATCATTCTTTTATACTCCTCCACCGGCTACCCCTGGCATCAAAACAAATGACTTGGGCAACTTGCTTTACACCCGGAGTAAACAAAGGCAAGAGCTGCTTGAGGTATGTGTCTGAGTGATGTGTATAGAGCGATGACGTAAATCTCCGTTTACGACTGTCCACATGCAGACGCGGATCCGGAGTTTTTAGAAACCGTTGTTTTGAATGAAAAAAGTCACAGAGGCAAAACACAGAAAAATATCTCCCATTTGCAAAAACTGGGGTGGTTTTCATCACAAACATTTGGCATTTGAACAGGGTTGTGAAGATTTATCTATTTATATCCTCCGTACATCCATAAATCTGCTGAAGCAGAGCTGCTTATTTGAATGAAAGATATATCATGTTTTCAGGACTATCTCGGGTTAACGAGGTTTGACAATGACAAACATGCTTCATGCTTCTCCCAGCGGGGTGTGATTCATCAGTGTTAGAAAGCCCAATTAGACTGATCCCCTTCATAAAAGCCCACCAAGACAGCAGACAAGCACCCACCCCTCATCCATGACCTGATTAAGACAACATAACACGCTTCTTATCGTCTCATTCCTTTTCACTGTCTGTGTTCTCTCTGTATGTTGATGTCAGTGAATAATGTATGACTGAATGAATTGTGATCAGGCTTGCTCGTGCTCACGGGGCACGGGGTGGGTTTTTTTGGGGGGGTGTGGGGTGTTTCCAGTAAACAAACTGGTGTCAAATTTGTCTGTTTTGGTTGCATTTCTTATCTGTCAGCCTTTTCCTGCTGGGGAAAAAACTATGGAAAAATCTGCCTTGAATTTTTTAAACATTGATTTGAAATATTTGCACATGCCACACAGATTTTGTTTTTGTTTTTTGTCCTGCAGAAAAGACGCACAACGGCAGCGCTGAAACGGTGAGTTTCTCTCTACATAGCCACCAGGGGGAGTAGTTGTACTCTGCATCACAAATGCTTTCTGTACAACAGCCCCACAAAGCTCATTGTATGTATTTTTTTTTGGTACTTTTTCTTGCTTATCATAATATTCTTCTTCTTTGGGGCTACATAATGCAGCAAATACCAGCAGTGCCACATGTGAAGTAAGTGTACCATATATTTGTTGATTTTGTTTTTATTTTGATGGAATGTGTTGATTCGGTCACAGCGCGATTTAATAAGTCCCGGTGTTACATCAAATTGATGACATTGACTATCAAGCAAATACAATGATACACGTACGGCAAATCCTCTATTTGCAGGGGACCGATCCCGACCACAAATTGTGAATAACCTGGAACAATTGCGACCAAAATAATAATAATTCTTCCACATTACACATTCATACGCGCTATCAATAAATTAAGTTTACAATTAGGTTAGACAGAATCAAGATCAGGATGTACAGTCAGATGAATGACAAAAATGTCTTGCACGCATTGGCGTTACGGCTCCTCATCTTCCTCAGGCTTTTTAGGAGGAGCCATGTATTTTGATGGCCTGAAGGAAAATGACAACAGGCAGCAACTGTCTCTACTTAAATGACGAAAAAGCGTTTGTACACTTCCGTGGCAGTGGCAATGGCATTGCAACGGCATATTGGCGCAATGTTTTCCTTCTTTGAGTATATCCAGGTGGTTTACCTTCTTCTGGAGGATCATAACATTTCTGTTGTGTTTTTGCGCAGAAAGGAAAGAGCACAAAAATATGTGAAGATACTGTACTGCATGCAGGGAAACACTTTTAACAGGATTTAAATTCCTTTTTAACCTAGAAAAGCACATACTTTTATTGTATGCTATATTGATAGCTTGAACTTGTATTACTAGAGAATTAGCGAACGGTACTCCGTGGAATAAAAGTTTGAAAATACTACAAACACTGTTTGTTCAGTACACGTTATACGCCACAAATTTAAAAACAAGTTTCCAGACTATTTGCAACACTAAGAAAATTGGCAATTGGTGAATTCACAAAATGCGAATAAACAAGGGATTGCTGTACGTCAGATGTTCTTTACCCTTGCTTCTAACTTGAGTTTTTAATTATTTTTTTTTAACTACATTTAGTAGTCTAGTAAAGCCTTTAACCCAATGGAATGTACAACATTTCAAACTATGAATTTGTTGTGTCTCTCTTCCAGGCATGACTGGTACCAAACAGAATCTCAAGTCATTGTCTCGGTTATGGCAAAAAATGTACCCAAGGACAGTGTGTGTGTCAACTTCATGGAAAAAGAGGTACGCATGCCATCTTGAGTTTGAACATTTGAAGCTTTTTACACGTGTGTGTGTGTCTGTGTGTGCAGCGCTCCGTTTAATTGGCACATCTGCGTTAGAGATTTATTTGCTTGTACCGTTCAGACTGAACTGGCAGAACGCGTGACTGTGCCGTGTCCGCGACTCAAACATCACTACGCAGTCACCCACATTCCCCACAGGCCAACTATGCTTCTCGTGGTGTCTTGTTAACGTCGCCCCCAAAGTACAGATCTAAGAACAATTTACCCTCTCCACATTTGCCAACCTCCTAATTGTCTGAAGATAGGAGGTGCAACTGATCTCGCAACAGGCCCACTGGGCCCCCGCCCCCAGGGACAACAGTCTTTCTCTCCCCTTTATATTCCTACTCTTCCCGTCTCTCAGCGGGCTGACTGCAGGGCACCCCAGGGAACAACTTTGTCTTTCTTCATATAATATAAGAATAACAAACGGAATTTACCCCCAAGAAATGCTCGTTCTAAATCACACAGTCACATGTCTGTATTTCACACCAAAGCTCCCTCTGGTGTGTGAAGGCAGATACGTTTGCGGTTTTATTAGGTCACTATATACAAAGGAAATTAAAGATGAAAGGCAAGAGTTCTATTTCTTTTCCCTGGTGGATGAGTGTGCCGCAGCCGTATACCTACAGACAGCACCGGAATTCTTGATGCAATGAATATTCAGGCTCTGATTGTTTTAAGAATTGCCAAAAGCGACTAGCTAACTGTCTAAGCTTTTGTCCCAGATGAATTATTTCTTGGATTCATTCAGGGCTGATTGAATCAGGGCCACTGTGTTTTCAGCTTTGTGTGCTTAGCCAAACTGCAACCAGAATTACCCGCTTGTGTAGAGTTTCTAGTAGTGTTCTATATATAAGGGCAACTTTGGGCTTGTGATAAGTGCAGGGATTTGAAAGAGTGCCGAGGTTGTGTCGCTTTAAGCTAACAAGCCACCCATCCACTCCCAATGAGTGACAGGCTGTTAGGAGCTGTCTGACCCACCATCGTCTCTAATCACTCTGCGGCTGAAGGGGACAGCAGCAGAAATCTGGCTGTAGCACTAACCAAATCAGATGTTTGTTCTTGAGAACATACGGGTGTCTGCAAAGTTTTCAGTGCTTTGAAGAATTTAACAGCATGCATTTGTATTTCCTCTAAGTAGGTGATTAAGGATGGAACGATATCCAAACGTCACGATATGATAAACATCACAATATGAACCTCACGATACGATAATGATCACGATATTGTGGGGAGGTTGGCGATATAAAAAAGCTCACAATACTGTGTAAAGTATCATGCTCTATGTATTTCACAATGTTGTGTTCGGCTGAAGCAATATAATGTATTTTTTTTATGGAGATGTTGAAAAATATTTGCTGGTATGACTGATTTATATGAGAGATAACCGCCGCAATGGCCAAAACATTTCTAATTAAAATTTAACTGCACTAATAAGCGAAGTGCACATTACGTTTGCGCATGCGTGAAAATGAAGTTTTAAAAAAACTTGCTACCAAACATAGCCATCATTTGAATGGCGGAGATTAGAGTGCTGAACGTGTTTGCGGAACTGCACACCTTAAAGCTTGCAAGCATTGTTTAAACGGCTTTCAGCCTTAAGTGACAAAACGACAGGTGCACTCGGTGCCATTTTTAACTGTCCTAATGGGAGTTTGTAGGCAAAAAAACAACATTGCAAAGCTCGAGAAGACCGAAGTGTATGCAGGTAAACCTCTGTTCACTCTTCCCAATTTCCAGACTGAAAAGAAAGATCCAAACGAAAAAGAGGCTAAAATTAAAAAAAATTCTGTAACACATTTATTTTGTCAATATCCTGAAAGCGAGGGAACAGGCGGAAGCATCACGAAGCTTGCTAGCGGACGTACGTGTAATGAAACTAATGGAGTGACGGTCATTTAAGAACCTGCTTCTAGCCCCAATTGACCCCCTCAGTGAAGTAGGATCCTACTCGTCTCTTGATCGCGTCCCGGTGTTGTCCTCGGTCTAACTCCCGGTAAAGTGCAACATTCAGCTAAATATTAAGCACTTAAATAAGCTTAATTGTAGTGTCCCGACAGTGTGCAGTCACGCTATGCATGTTTAAAATAGATTAAATTTAAAAAACATCAACTTTCCAATGGTTGAAATGGTCCAAATCAGCGCTTCCCCCTTTAGACTCCATTAGTTTTCATTGAAAAGTTGGTAACAGGCTCCTAGCGGGCTTACCCATAATGCACCGCGCTGCAGAGATGCGCACTTCGCCTATAAGCTAACCACCAGAGGGTGCTAGAACTGCACAAATGGAATACAACCTCGTCTTTTTAACAGATGTACTGCTTTTTAATATCGTGTCATGACGACGATGTTATTGTGGTAATTTAGTATCACAATATTGCCGTTATCGTTACATCCCTATTGGTGATTGTTTTGAAATGATAAAGCCAGTCATGTTTTGTATAGTTTTGTTTTTTGTTTTAACTGGTTACTTACTGTTAGACTTTTGATATCCCAAGATTTTGTGAAAATCATTTGGACTGTGTAAACACCTGACACACATGTGGTTTCTGTAGCTCTCATTCTCAATAAGGCTGCCGTCAGGGGGAAACTACAACCTCAACCTCCACCTTTTGCACCCCATCGTCCCGCAACAAAGCAACTTCCGGATCCTCACGACGAAGGTATGCTATTTCTTTGGCCCGTGCCCTCATAACAGCTTTTAAAACAAGGCTGTGAACAACACAAGGAGAAATTATTATCATTTTAAATCGACATCTGTGCTTGTTGCTCAATTAGTCATACACTTTTAAAATGTTTTAATGAGACAGACGATAAGTTTATGAAGCAGAAACAGACTTAAAAAGGGCCATTTTTGTGTTAACTATTTTAACACAAAGTACAATGCATATTGAACCATTTACAATTTTTTAATATGCATTGTGCTGTACCATCAAGAACTGTAGTCCCCAACCTTTTTCGCACCATAGAGCAACTGCACAAGTTTGAAGGATAGGCATCAAAACACATTGAAAATGCCGCTCACCTCACACACACACACACACACACACACACACACACACACACACACACACACACAAAAAAGTATCATTATTATACTAAATTATTTAACATTTTAGATATGTGCTTTACATTTATATACTTTTTCAAACCAATCTCCATTTTTTTTAAATCATTAAAATGAATAAACTAGCCAAATTTGCATATTTCCTATTAAAATACACGTCAAGAAGCGAATCAAGCAGGGGTTCCCAACCTTTTTTGCCCCAAGATCTACTTTTCAAGCTGGCAACCTCTTGCGATCGACGCACACACGCTCATATGCACGCATACCATGATGAGCAATAGCCATAATGCTAGCTTCAGACCGATCATGAAATATCACGTCGCCTTGCTTGGTTTTGTTCACGGGGGAACTGCTGTGCACTTCATTGGTTATATTGGTTATTTATGACTAGTATGCTGATTTAATTTAATTTTTTTAAACAAACATCTGAAGCATATCATGTACAGTAAAGGATTCACGATATGTAGTTATTTAAAGGCAACCAAATCAAAGTTTAACTTATTCACTGCCAGCCCAGTAAAAAGGAATCTTTGACGTCTATAGCAGTGAATGTGTTAATCAACATCTCTGAACTGATTGTAGTTGAACCTCGAGGCACCACTGTAATTGAGCAATAGTAAAATAATGTGTGCAGACAAATCAAATAAATAGTGATTTAAATTTTTGTTGACAAGGAAAAAATAAACGCCCCCAACTTATCAAAACTTACAAAGGGACAAGGAAAACAAGATGGAAACACATTTGACAAAACAGATTCCAATTTTTTGTCGCGCCGTATTACGACTTGTTGATCTCCGAGAACATCAAACACGGACAGGTTAGCATTTATGTTTTAGAACATACTTTATTTATAGTCAGCTCACTGAAACTGAGGCAGATCATTCTGTTCACCATCTTTTTGAAATGTTATTTAAAACTATGTTTTAGAGAAGAAGAAATGAGGAAATCCTCTCTGGCTATACACAATGAAGTCGGAGATTCGCTCGTATATAAATCAAATCAAATCCTCCGTCCTGCTAATGCGTCATTCAGGCTGCACTCATTTTGAATTCCTCAGCACTTTTAAAGTGATTACAGGCCTAATGAGCGCGAAGGTTACAGTTTTAAAACTATAAACTAATTAGTGGGTTTTGCAGTTTGATGTGTGCTAATGACTGTGTAGATTCTGAGGTTAGCCCGCTGTCAAGTTTTATCCTGAGTGTACGTCTGTAAGGACTAAAGCTTCTTTTTGTGGCTTTTTATTGGCGAATTTTCTGGGTCATGAAAACCTCTTAGCCAATGTGGTCAAACGGTATAAAACATCTCCTAACCACACTTGAGTGTAGTTAGCCACGACAAAAAAAAAAAAAAAGTCAGAAGAGGTCTAAGAGAAAAATGTGAGAGCAGCATACAATTGTTAGACTTTCCTCAAGAATTCAGTAATTAGCTGCACAGAAGTTTCTCTGCACATCGTCTCCACTTCCTACGGAGTGCTGAGTTGAGGCTAACCTGCACACAAAAAAAAATCGCCGTGGCTTTTCCATGGCAACAGCCGACACGGCATACCAGAGGTGCACGTCAGCTGCAACTTAAATAAGGGTCCAGTCTGAGACACCACAGCTTACAGTCATTTCAGGAAGCCTCTTGTTCATCTACACTTGTGCTTCCTTTTTTAACTCCTTATGTCCTATTTTTGCCATTTTCTTCTGTTAGTCTCCGAGGCCTCTCACGACACGCACACGACACCTGTCTTATCCGCTGTCTCACACACATCCGCGGAAACACACACTCAAGCACTATCTTGAGGATAACGCGGCAAATGCTTTCCCACAAAGCCCTGACTGTGTGCTTGGTCCGCTGGGCTCCTCTGGCATACATGGCCCTTAGGTATGTGAACACACATACACACACAGCCCTCATTGGTAACTGAATTCCAAAATGACATTTTAATAAGTCTATAGGTGACGTGCACTCTTGCATGACAATGTGAAGTCAATGGGCAGTTGCAGAATTCAAATGGACAAAAAGAATGCAGTATTGCTCTTTAGTCCTTCTCCCGTCTAAAAAAGAAAGAAGGAAAGAAAATAAATAGTATTTTTTTTTTTACGTATTTGTGTTTTTAGATAAAATATTATTCAAATTAATTTATTTAGATTTTAAAAAATTACTAGTATTCCAAAAAATGAGTCAAAATTTCTAAGTTGTCAGAAAAATATTTTTAAAAGTTAAAAAAATTACTTAAAAATATCCCAAAAGTGATCCTAAACTGTCCATGAAATTGCCACAAATTGAAATTGAATTTTAAAAAAAAAAGTCTGAAAGTTTTCCAAAAGTAAACCACAATGTTCAAAAACTAAAGGCAGACAATTACCATAAAATATTTTTGCCCAAAGTCAGATTTTTTTTTAAAGGCAGGAAAAAAAAAGTAACTCTAAAATGTCCAAAAACAAAAGAAGAAATCACGAAGATTACCATAAAATGTCCATAAAATTGCCAAAAATGTCAGAAATTTTAGAGAAAGGCAGAAAAGTCTAAAAATGTATGAAAAATGACACACACAAAATCCAAAAACTAAAGACGAAAGGTAGAAGAAAATGAATGTCTTGGCTATTGCATATTTTTGTGTTGTGGTGCAACTCTAGTTAGCTCTTAGGCCCTCAGTACCTTAGCAGCCTAAAACAGTTTCCTTCATCACAATCTTCAAATGTTTTACTGCTCCAGACACTTTTGTGGTTATGTAAAATGGCTCTTTTGACAGGAAAGGTTGCCGACCTCTGCTCTAAGAGCTTTTGCTCTTTTCTTATTTTGCCTAATACAATCGTTGCACCAGGAATACTTGCACATACAGACACATTCAAATTTGAAAACAGCGGCGAAACAGTGATCTTTCAACATCTTTCCCATTACATGTGTGTGTCATTGGTGGCACATTATTGTCAGTGTGACCTCTTCCTGTCCACCATCACGACAGACATTCCAACCGCAGGGGTCACCGCCACAACGGGGAGCCAATTACACACCATTGTGTTTGATCAGAACAGACGGCTGTTATGCGTGCATGCACGCAAACACACAATTGGACATGCAAGCATTTAACGCAACTTTGAATACGCATTTATTTGTCCATTCATTTCCAAGCTCTTCTCTGTAAATAGCTAAAAGCTGATGTTTGTCTTCCCTCTTTCATTTGCATGCCGTTAGCCTCTAAAATGTGTTTATTTCATGAATGTGTGGTTATAGTGGGGGGCTTTTTAAATCCGCAGGGTTGTGGAAAAAAAGAAGATGCTTAGGAGGGGGCATTTGGCAAGTGACACGAGACCCCAGTGCCGCTCTGTAAATAGCACACGTGTGTGTCTATGGTTGGTTGTGTGTGGCCCCTGAGGTCCTGAGGGTGGTGGCCCTCCATGTGGTTCTGCTGTCACATCCCTTTACGGGCTGTCGCTTCGCCTGTCACACACACACGGAAACGCACACAGCGCCTGGCCTGCCATGTCGTTAAAAGCCAGGAAACGCAGATGTGGCAGCAGATTAATGTTGTATGGCCCAAGAGCACGCACAC
Source organism: Leptonotus elevatus (assembly GCF_054856555.1). Classification (NCBI taxonomy): domain Eukaryota; kingdom Metazoa; phylum Chordata; class Actinopteri; order Syngnathiformes; family Syngnathidae; genus Leptonotus; species Leptonotus elevatus. The sequence continues at coordinate 39,467,830 of NC_141239.1, forward strand.
GGACACACACAAAGTCCACCACATTTAGCACTACAGAAATATTTAGAGGTCCTGGTGTCACTTGCAACACTGGCTGACCTTTTTTGGATTCATCTTTGTTATTCATTTTAGTAGTATGTCTTACTCAGATGGTCTTTTTTTATTTAAATGAGCAACAGATTTTTTTTTTTTTAGATACACAAAATATTACTTGCCATCTGTGAGACCTACTTACGAAACAGAATATTGGGAAAGACGTTTGTTTTTATTTACAACCATTCCCCAAACTCAATTCTTGGTGAGCAGAGAAAATTGATGTTGATGTACATTTATGTTTGTAAGATTAGACATTAAAATGGGAAACGCCATAAATAAAAGACCAGAAAGTGGCATTGTTATTTCAGGTGATTTAAAATGATCAAGCAATCGCTACGTGAAGACAAACAATGCTGGAGTTTTCAGTGCTACTTTTGTTTTTTTTGACTGTTACTTAGTGGCATCATCAAACAGTTGTATATGGCTGTGTCACATTATTGACATTATCAGGTTAAGGCACATGAGTATGAATATGATTAATATATTGTGTATTCGGTGGTTACCACATTTGCATAAACTGTTCTGAGGTCCAGGTTTTAATGTCTGTTCCGGCCTTCCTGTGTGGAGTTTGCAAGTTTTCGCCATGCATGTTTGGGTTTTCACAGAGTAATCCGTCTCTCATTCCATAAACATGCATTTGTTGCATTTCTTCTTTGTACGCATTCAAACTGTCAATCCGCATATCCCTTATCACTTTACCGTATTTATTTTATCTTATTTTGTTGTTCAATTTTTATTTTCACAAGTCTTGGGGCTTACTGGGCTAACCTGGGACCTCAGGTATCGTATTCTGCGTGTGTCATGTTTAATGTCAGTACGAAAATGAAAATTCCTTGAATCTTTTAAAACTCAACTTTAAATATATCTTGAATCAGAGAATAAATTAGTTTCAAAGCGAAAATAATACTGTTGCTGCTATGTGAAAAACACGTCCATTTTTTTCAATTTTTACAATGTCACGTTTTGGGGATGACTGCATTCAGTTTCATCCCAAAAACATACAAATGCAAACAAAAAAATGATAAAATTGGACATAAGTGTTTTTCACATAACCACAACGATTTACTAAAATAATAACAATAGATACAATAAAAACAAATAATGGCTGTTCCAGCAGTGTGCATGTAGGCCTCTTAGGGTGCCATGCATGCATGGGGGACACACTTAACTCATTTGCTCCAAAAAGTGTATAAATATGTTCTATTTTAAATATTACCAAGCTCCCAAATACGTATTTATACGTTTTTTATGGGGGGGGGGGGGGTGTTAGAGCATACAGAAGGCTTTGTTGCAGCCGCTGAACTAAAGAGAATGCATGAAGCAATGGTAGTGATTACAAAAACGGTCAGCAGGTGGCAGCAGAGTATAAGAGATCAACCAGGGCCATGTTGCAACAAGCTGTTTCCCCCCACTGTTTTAAACATATTTGTGAATAATGATTAAACTTAGCTATATTCTAATGCTAATTGATGCAAAATGGAAACAAATACAAATATACTTTTTTTACTGATGAAAGAAAAGACTAATCTTTCTTTTGGTAGGTTCCATGTTTTTAAATCAATATAACACAATATTCTGTGGGCCTTGCAAAATCAGACAAAACCCATTAAAACAGCCGGGAGCGAAGGGGGTTGCTTCAGTGAAAATGACTGGGAGTGAGTTAATGATGTAAAAAGAGTAGAAGAAGAACATTGAAAATGAGCTCTTATAGCAAAACTAATTTTTTTAAAGATTGAGAGGAATATGTGCTTTTGAGTAGTTGTCCTGTGTGTGAACATTCGTTCTTTTGAAGGAATATCACTCCTGGAAATTGCTAAAAAAGTTCCCTTTAGCATGTCAATGGGATTTTACATTGACGTTAGCATTAGCACTTTTTATGTTTTTAAAACAAAGCAGGTGTTGTATTTAAATAAACCTGTGACGCTGGTGAGGATGGGTGTTATAGAAAATGGACATGCTGTATGCGACCTATGAACCAGTACGCCCAATAGACAGTTTGAGGTTTGTTTGTTTTGTTTTTCATTCCAGTTCCCCCTTCTTCTTTTTTTTGCTTACCGATACATTAAATAATGGACCTAAACCAAAGTCACCTACCAAGGGCAATTAGTCAGGTACCAGCAGGTTTTTTTTTTTTTCTGTCTGCACTTTTTGCCACTCTGCCGCCGCTTCACTTCTTGTCCACCTCCGGTTCCCTCTCCAATCCAGGCACCCTCATAAATGAAGCAACGCATTGCCCAGCAGAGCAGAAATGTTCCCTAATTGCACTGACATAACCAACGCTGCATTGCACATGCACGCAGACGCACATATCAGACACACGTCATTAACGGGTGGTGGCGATGTGGCCAAACAGGGTTTGGGGGGGGCTTGTAATGGACTGAAGCTTGCGTGCTTCGCTGGTATGTGCCCTGTCAGGGCACCTCAACATGAAATGCACGTCCATGCCAACGCTCGCTGCATTGTTTTCTTCCTCTCATGTTTTCCTGGTGTAATGATTTGGATCAGATGCTTTATAATGCCCCCATACACACACGCACACACACACACACCGCTCATTCCATCTCTCACACTAGCCCTCTGGCTGACAGGCATCTCGTTAGTGCAGTATGTCTGTCAGTGTGGTACGAGATTGAGCTGTGCCCCCGCATATCCCCCGACGTGTCGTTCTCTCTCTCGTTCGCCATCTCTCTCACAAACGCACACTCGCACCAAGCCCGAGTCGATGGTGGCTCAGAACAGACGCACTCGCTGGCCTCAATAATGATCAGATGTCATGTATCTTTAAGATACCACTCTAATACAAGTGTTATTTTTGTCCCCACGCACCAAAGACAAACATTTTGTTACACATTGTTTGTTCTTTCCCCCTCCCCGTCGTCTGTCAGGTGGAGATGAAGATGCAGAAGACAGATGCCATCAGATGGGAGAAGCTGGAGGGAGAGGGACAGGAATCCAACGTCAAACACTTCAATCCAAGTCAGTCCATGTTTTTTGCATTTGTGCCACCTCCGCTGACTTTCCTCTTCCTCAGCATCTCCTACCGAACCCTCCTCTTCACTTTTTCTTACTCTCGCTCACTCCCTCCTTCCGAAAATGAACTCCAATGAAAGTGGGCACTCCAGCCCTCCTGCAGTCTTTTCATTAGTTTGACGGCAAAATTGTGGACAAAAGGGAGAGTTGTGATGGCTTAATATGACTTTGGTATTTGATCCCACGTTCTATTGCCAAAAGGAATTAATTGCTTATGTGAGCGTGTGCGCAGATGGAAAAGTGAGCAATCAGACTCTCCATTGCGCTCGAGCAGCTCAACCTCGTGTCGTGTTTACCACTGTCACATTTTAACCAGCGCGTTGACATCCCATATTATGAGATCACACTGCTTTGGGTCCACGCTTGGCCCCAATATGTCGACTGCTTATTTGCTGCCTTATTTATGCAAATCTGCGTCTGGATTACATGCATCACCCTTCACATTCATCTGTTATTTCAGGCGCGCAGGAAGTTCAGAAATCCAGTGATGTGATCCCTCTCCATTCAAATACACCCCCCCCCCCCCAAAAAAAAACGGTTTCTGACCATATGTGGGTTAGCATATAAATGTTTAAAAGGCAAAAACGTATTTAAAATCATTCAAGCTAATCATTTATGTGCCCGTAATCGAGTGACATAGCGCACACATTCAGTCTTGTCGAACCGTCTGTCCTAACGAGCGCTGCTGTTAACAGATCCGGACCTGCCTCAGTCCCACCACAGCTGCAAATGGGACAAGATGGTGGTGGACATTAACGAGGAGGAGAAGAACGAGAAGTTGGAGGGCGACGCGGCGCTCAACCAGCTCTTCCAGCAGATCTACGCCGACGGCTCGGACGAGATCAGACGAGCCATGAACAAGTCTTTTGTGAGTGTCGCTCTGTGAGCCTTCAACTTCTTCTGAGTTTTCAGACACACGTTGTCAAACTACAAAATTCCACCTTTCTCACAAACGGTTTACTCTATTCTCGTATGCAAACATGAAGATAATTGTCGTTCCCTGCCAGCGGAGGATTACAGCACACCATGATTCCTTGTACAGAACATGTTGTCATGAGAGTTTAGTTGGCTTTGGTATGAATGAATGCACTGTGGTAAAGGTACAAAACTGAAAAAATTAATGTGTTGCATAATTAGCTCTTATAAAAGTATTAGCCCCCCCCCCCTCTCCTTAAATTGTTTGCCCTTTTGCTATCAGGCTTCAAACATCACAATCAAACCACAATTGTGAAGTGGAACGAAATACATAACAATATTTTAAGGCTACACACAGGTCTTATTTATCATCATCAGTCTTTAGATCAACAATAGATCATTCAGAAGTCATTGTGGAGTCAGTTGGCTGCACTGAGAGAAAAGGGGTGAATAATTTCACACCATGTACTTTTGAGTTATTCCTTTGTAAAAAAATAAATAAATAAATAAAATAAAGTTATAAATTTCATTCCACTTCACTATTGTATCCCACTTGGTTTAGATTCTTCACAAAAAAATCCATCATATTTTTGAAGTCTGAAATGTGGAAAAAGGTCAAAAAGTTCAAGGTGGCTAATACTTTCGCTCGGCACTATAGAAAGGTTCTTGAGATATGAAAACGGAATGGTCTGCCATTTTGTGGCATGTGTTTTTGCTAGGGATGTTCGATACTGATGCTCAACTCTTGAGTAGTCACCGATACCACTGCTACATAAAATGGCCCCCAAAAATGACATAATTTTAAAGAAAGACCTATTTGTTCCAATATAGTATTTTTCCTTAAAAAAAAAAAAATAATAATATTTGAAATGAATAGCAATTTTCTATTCTGGTTTCTAATTTCTACATCACAAGTACCGATACTAGAGATGTAACAATAACCGCAATATCGTGATGTCGGGACATTAAAATTGCCACAATATCGTCGTCATGCTACGATATTTACGCACATATATATATATATATATATATATATATATATATATATATATATATATATATATATATATATATATATATATATATATATATATATATATATATATATATTGTAGGGGTGGGAATCTTTGAATGTCTCACGATTCGATTTTTGGATGTGCGATTCGATTCAGAATCGATTTTCGATTAAGAACTGTTTTTAATTCAAAATGATTTGATTGACAATGATTTTTGCTTCAATTTAAAGATGTTCAAGCAATCGTAATGATCTACTCCAATCTGACTCGCTAATGCTAATTAGTGCTCTACTCGCAGCACTTTAATCACTCAAAAGAACGGCTCCACGCTGAAAAAAAACTTTTATTGGAATGACTTGATCGTGACTTTTTCCTTCTACTCTCTAATATGGCTACAACTTAAGAGTGTATTAGACCGCGTGGAACCACACTGCCCCTAAGTGGCCAAATCTGGTACAAAATGAACAGCGCTCCCAATAAAGGCACACACAAACAAAGGGAAGACGGTATAAAAATTTTGGGACATTTAAAATCGATTCTGAATCGTACTAAATGAGAACCGCGATTCTTATAAGAATCAATTTTTTGGCACACCCCTAATATATTTCCAACACCACCACAATATTGTGATAATTATCATATGGTGAGGTTCATATCGTGATAATACCGTATTGTGACATTTGGATATCCTTACGTCCCTAACAGATACCTTAAAATAAGGCTGATATTGGCACCAATACAAATTCCTGGTATCGCTACTCGCCCGTTCCTAGTTTTTGCTATTTTACTTTGAGTACGTGGCTGCAGGGGTTTGTGCTTTCTCATAATGCATTTGATTGTGCTCAACTTTTTTGCACCGCTTCCTACAAAATTCTCATGAGATGGTGACAAAGCGAGGCGTACAAATGCCGTTGTCGCAGCTGAAACAGGAATCTGGTGCAGGTTGTTTGATGTAGATATATTTTCTTGTCCGTGAGGCGAAGAAAAACTTTTGCTCTTCTCCCATATGAGTCAATTCATCAGCGTGAAGTGCTGACCGTCATCAGACTGAATCTTGGAACCGGGTTAAGCCTTCAAGTGTTTTTTTTTTTTTGCAATGAATAAAACCAGTAGTGCTGTCGTCAACTAATTTAAGATGTAAGCGTTTTGAAGCAGAGAGGTGTTGCATAACTAGACTGCTAATGAAATAGCGGCCCCATTCCACTGCAGTGACTTTTTTATGTATTTATTTTTTTGCCTGTGCAGACGGAGTCCAACGGTACCGTCCTGAGCACCAACTGGAAGGATGTGGGCAAGAGAAAAGTGGAAACGAGCCCACCCGATGACGTCGAGTTGAAGAAGAACTGAACACCTCCCTCACTCTTTCTCCTCCCTTTCTCTTTTTTTTCCCCCCCTCGCTTTGACCCGATCGTTCTCTAGCTAACCCCGTCTGAAGTTTCCAAACTTCTCGCGTTCCACCTGACAAGTCTTTTGGAGCCGTGCTGTGTTCACTCAAGCAACTCTTTCCACCAACTAGTACAGTTCATTTCAGCTCAGCTCACCACACTGCGCTTTGCAATAGACAACTCTTGACGATTTGTGAGCGTGGAGGTAGGTGTAAGATTCATTGCCACCATACAGCGCTCGTATCTCAAAAAATGCTTAAGTCAGGTCACTTGTATCTCAAGGCACAGCTGTACTATACAGCTCAGTGCCGGCACATCATTTGCGCTCACTAACTTCACTATTTGCATGCACAGTTAGTTATTTTTTTAAGTTTTTTTTTTTTTTACTACAACTAATTAAAATGTGTGGGTGCGTGGCCGATATGCATTTCTAACAGCATATCTTCTATATAATAATTAACTCAATCACTGCCATTGACGGTTATAAACATAAAAAAAATCATTTTAACTATTTCTATTAGTTTTGCTTTTTTTCCTACTTTTGTTAACAAGAGTATTAAAAAAAACTAGAAAAAAATAATGGACATTTAGAACAGATATAAAATGTATGCTTAATCGTGAGTTAACTAGTGAAGTCATGCGATTAATTACGATGACAAATTTTAATCGCCTGACGCCCCTAATTTTTAATAATCATCTCGTCAGGCGATAATTTTTTTTGATCGTAATTAATCGCATGACTTCACTAGTTAACTCACGATTAATCACAAATTGTATCTGTTCAAAATGTTGTTGTTTTTTAAATCTAGGTTTTCATACTGTTAACAAAAGTGGGAAAAAAAATTTAAACTAATAGAAATAGTTCAAATGAATTTTTGACGTTTATAGCCGTCAATGGCAGTGAATGAGTTAATATGAAGTTCAAAAGAAAATACTTTTGGGGGGTTCAAATTGGTAAGTCTCAAATGCACCCTATGGTGATATTGACTCAGGTGGCAGTGTAGGATACATTACAGTTATGTCTACAAGTGTTTTTCGATGAAAGACTTTTTTTTAGATCCTGTGAAAGCAGACATTTTAGGAGACAAGTCATGGCAAATTAGTCAGTGGCTTGATATGAGGTGGCTGCCATGGAAACTTGGATGTAGTTAGTAAAAATATACCCTTAAATGACATTTTGAATCAATTGTAGCAGTGTGAAGGCAAAATCTTTCACACCGCAATTGTCAAAGTACTTGTGGCCCGTAGACAATCAGGGAGTTGAATGCACAACATCCAGCATTTGTTCCAAGTGGCATGTTTGTTCATTACAACAACAACAAAAAAAGTCTAGCCTTGTTTGAGGAAACTCATTGTGTGTCGTTCTCTTCATGTTGCTACACGGCACTGATGGCAGTAATAATTCTGCCAACCAGACTGCAGCCGGTATAGAAATGCGCCTTGGTAGCATGCCAAACTAAAATGTACCGAACTGCTTGGTGGAAATGTGGCTTTTGTGTTCGCATCATCATCGTGTCCCCAAACCACACGAGACCCTCGGTTCATTTGAATGCTTTGTACATCACAAGAATTTGAATTATGAGTCAGGACTGAGAAGAAAGTCAACTTCAAAGATGTCGTTTCACTTTCAGATCCCTGACTCACTACGTCTTTGTTTTAAAGGCCGTTATGACTTCTTATCAGTGCTTGTATAAAAAATGTAAAGCTAACATAAAGTAATTTAGATGTTTTAAATAATAACTTAGGATGGATTTATTTTATTTTAATTTTTTTTTTGCAACCATGCTCATGAGACATCAAAGCATCAGTAAGTGCTATTCCACTGCTTGTTCACCAGTGCGATTCAAACCAAGGTCGAAATAAAAGGTTTCTTGTTTATCTCACTAACATCTTGTCATTGGTTGTCTCTGACAATTGTTTCCGACAGCTTGAAAATGTGGTGTGGGGGAGATCCGTCAGCCCAAAGAACAACAATACGGGATGGCAGGGAGCCAAGTTGTGTTTATATACTGGTAGGGATGAAATGTGGCATCACTGATATGACGGAAGGATGCTCGGGGTCTGCCCGAGAGCTGGCGGATTTTGTTTATTTATCGCGCTTAGGTTGGTACCATCTTGAAATGCCACTTGCCTTGTTTGGTCATCCTTGAAGAGGTGGAGTGACTTCCATTTCAAGATGTGGGAGTTAAGACCTCCGTTTCCCCAAGCGCTGCGACCATGAGTGGGCGTCCGGTGCCACGAGAGCATTAATATGGATCAGCCTCCAATCCGGCTCAAGCCGCTCGTTCACGTTACATTCTTCACACCTTCTTTCATCTCCAGAGATGATCAAAAGCTCATTTGGGGGGCTCGAGATGGAAGTCGTAGACATAGCACTCACTCACACACACACACACACACATTCATCCAGGATACTTGACACATATACAAACTCGCCATCCTCATCCTTACCACCCGCCGACCCCCGCCCAGGGCGTCACTGTGACATCAAAAGGAGCTAAGCACTTTGCATCGTGGGTAAGATCTGGTAGCGTGACGACTACAGACTCTTTAGTCTCATTAAAGAGTTCTAGGAGATGCAAGTCTCGCATTAAAGAATCTCTGGAAACTTTCTTTCTGTGTGTCCCTTCAGAGAAACTCACTGATGTGACGCATGGCAAAAGCAGAATGTGCTTTTCATCAGCCTCCAATCCCACACAAAAAAACTAATATGACGTAACTAAGGATGTTCAAATCCACTTTTTTTTTTCTCTCCCAGATCGATAACAGTATGAGCCGGTAAGTAGTGTCGATGTTTACTTAAAAGTGTCTTTTATGCAAGGGGATTACAAGAATGCCTCCAACTAAAATATGTTCATATACTTTGGATCTTTAATCAACTGAGAAATATAGCTTTAGAAAACAAAAAGTGATTTTGTGGCACAACTTGCCCCCAGTAGTCAGAATTCAGTAGGGTAAATTGTGCCATTGATAACCGAAATCATTTTAATCTCACAAATGATAATGCTATATAAAAGGAAGACAAATTTAATTCATTTTTGATGGCCATCCTGCAGATTTGTATCTCCTTTCCAACCTCACTGAGGTATGGTCTTCCCCGCTTTCCTCAAGAGGAGTTAAAACCCTGTCTTCCTTTTGTATCTGGTGATATGATGAATTTTGGTCAAAATTTAAGAATGGCGTTTACTTTTAGTAATCAAATATAAGAATGCAGTTTACAACAATAAAATACAATCAAGTAATAGTATAGAGTAAATCATCAAAATTTAGGGGAAATTGTACCATTGGCACAACTTAACTCAGGTCCTTTGGCACAAATTACCCCAACCCCACCATTTTGGGAAAAAATGCCTCCCCCAGCTGTTTTGAGCCAGCATCATGCTAGCCAAATAGACTCATGATGTAGCTTACTAAAACATGTGTGAACTGTTTTCAAAGTTGTCTTGTTTAAACACAGCCATCAAAAAACCGTAATCATAGAAATTTTACCTTGGAGAGCAAAACATTGTTTGTGTCTCCCTTTTTTTACCGAATGAGCGAAATGGATGTCTCTTCAAGAATATGTGGTCACGTGACCAACTTCTTCTATGGTTTTCTAAATAATATGAGTTAAGCAGCAAAATCCAGCCGTTTCTATCCATCTCAGGGAGCGGCCACTTTGCTGTCGACTGAAGATGTCATTAATGTTGCTCAGGTCTCAGGTAACAACCAATCAAAGTGCAGCTTCAGAAAACAGGTGAGCTGTGATTGGTCGTTGCCTGAGCAAGAGTGATGTCATCTTTAGTTGACAAGAAGTGGTAAAATGGCCGCCTCCTGAGATGAATAAAAACGGCAGAATTTTGCTTCATAACTCCTATTCGATAAATGTAATATTCATCAGAATGTCATGTTTAGACTGGTGAGGTCACATGTAACATATTATTGTCAAGAAATGTTTAAGGTTGACTCCCATTTTAATGGCCACTGTGACTAGATTAGTCTGGTTTCCAGGCTACGATACCGTGAAATAAAGCCGGCTATACAGTATAATATCTTGTTATGGGTACTCACCCACCCCTAGAAATAACAAGTCAACTCTTCATAAACACCCAAAATGTTTATTCTGTGATATTGCACTTTGAAATTGCCTCCCGATGCAGCTAAAAATACATTTGGATGAAGGGTCCTTAAGCGCACAATATCTTGCTTAATGAGTGAAACTTACTAAATGTACAGAGGGAACTAAAAGTGGAAAGAAAACATGGAGGTCAGAAAAGTTTCTCACAGCACTGATGAGAACTTTTAACAAAGGATGATTGCCGATAGTGAGTAGAATGTTGCACCCTTTTACATTTACATTCAACAGGAAGGGAATAAGACCCAGCTTACAATCATAAATACATGTTTAGCTAAGTAGGTGACATTTTAATATATTATTTAGAATCAATTCTCATGGCAATAGGTATCGGATTACAAAATCATATTCTCACTTTGCAAGGGAATATTCACACCTTTTAGTCAATGTCTACTTCCGGCCAAATAGCTGCTCAGACCAAACGCTACCTACAGTATATGGAAAACCCCGCCAACAGGTTTTGCTTCATTTTGCTGGTCCTCTCAAAACAAAATCCCTCCCACCAGCCATCTCGCTCTCTGCCATGTCCCGGGTGGGTGCGTTTACACAATACCCAAAATACGTGCCACCCACCAGTTGCAAGGCATGATCACCCTACAGGCCACTCGGCAGCCTCTGTAATGGTACGGCCACGGGTGGTAGCCTCCCAGCGGCTCGCAGATTCTCTGGCAGTGGGTGTAACTGCGACGGCACTCTCGGCAGCAAACGCCCTCGTGGTCCAACCTGGGGTCAATGCTCATGGTATCCTCCCCCTCAAGGTTATTCTAAGAGGAGGCAGAGGACGGAGATCGAGGTGTGATTCATAGGATGCTGTGCATGCAAACACGCGGACAGATCGATATTTATCTACTGAGCCGAAATATCATTAAAACACTTGTTTTTCTACCATTCCCCCCCCCCAGCCCACATTTTTGTTATTAACTCATTGACGACTATAGACGTCAAAAATTCATGTGAACTATTTCTATTAGCTTAACAATTTTTCATTGAATTTCATTTTTTATGAAAACCAATTTTTTTATTGTACATTAATAACAGATATAAAATTATCATGCGATTAATCACGATTAAACGCCCCTTATTTTTAATACTTTTTTTAAATTAGGCCCGTCAGGCGCTTAAATTTTTAAATTGTAATTAATCACATGACTTCACTAGTTAAGTAACGATTAATCACAAATTTGATATCAGTTCTAAATTTACAATAAAATAAAAAAATCCTAGGTTTTCATACTCTTGTTAGCAAGAGTGGATTTTTTTTTAAACTAACAGAAATAGTTCAAATGAATTTTTGACGTCTATAGCCGTCAATGGCAGTGAATGAGTTAACATCCTGGATTCTCACCCTTGTTGTGAAATATTTCCTTTTTTCAGCACATAGGGTTCAAACCGCTTTCTGTTTACCCCCCGGTTTCAAAAGAAGGAGGGGGCGGTTTACTCTGGCGGGTAAGAAAGAGGATTAAGAAGAAGAGAGAGAGAGAAACGTGTGTTGAAGGGACAAAGATGTACTATGGCAAGAAAGGTCAAGGGTGACCATGTGTATGTATGGAATCTGTGTGAGCTCAGCAGGGCAAACAGGCCAGAGGAGGAGAGAGCTGTGGAATTATTCATTGAGCCGCGCCGCTGAAAGGAAAGTTGTCCTAAAGAGCCCCTCACATAAGGAAACAAACGGACACGCTGAGATTTGCAGTGACAATCGGCCGCCCTCCGCCGCGACCTCGGCATCTGCCGCTGTGAGAAACTCGGCTCCCACAAAGCCTCCTCAGGTAGACCGCAGATCCGAGCCGACAGTTGCGGCCAGGCAAAAGGGGAAGAATTTGCACCTCCGTGCGTGTGACTCACCTGATAGGGGTTCTCCGGGTTGAACTCTGCCTCCACGTCCTCTTCTTCCTCATCCACGGGTGCCTGACGGCGGCGGCGGGGGGCGGCTCTCGCCTTTCTTTGCCCGCCTGCGTGACATCGAAAACTTTGGAGAGCACAATGGCGATGCTGCAGGACGCCGTGTGATCGCAAACTTTTGGCGAACAAAGTTGTCTTCTTTTTTTTTAACACTTTCAAGCTCGTCTATGGCCAAAAGTATGTTTTGAAACTACTATTGAGACTGTGATGCCATTTGTGACTACAAAATATACAGTGTATATGTGTATGTTATATACTGTGTGTGCGTGCGAGCTGTCAAACGGTACAAAAAAAAATGTAATCAGATGAATCACATCTTAATCACTTAATTAAAAAGGCTTTTAATGCCTGCCAAATTTCAAGAGCACCTGTCTTTGTGTTAATTCTTTCGACATTTAATGTTATGAGGACGTCTTCAACATTTTTTGATCCACTGCACACTCTCATCCTCCTCTTTTTCTACTCAGTTAATTACTTGCATAATTTGAAAAGAAACAAAATGACACCAGTAGTTTGTCATGAGCGGCTATTCTGAATGTCACACGCAAACATTTATTAAATGCTTTACTTTAATGCATGTAGTTATGTTTATTGCTCAAAAACAAACTGTGCTACCTTTAGCGTAACCAGCCGCTGTTATGCTAAAGGCTCATCTGCTGTCAAAATTAATAGTGCGATTAACCTGCGTTAATTCATGATTAATGCGATCATTTTTGTGATTAATCAATCTTTTAACACCTTAACTTTGACAACACTGATATATATACACACACACACAAACATACACACGTATACATGTAATAATCTTTTCCTTATTAAAATAAAATATAATTAATAATTGAAAATAAAATATTTAAAAGAAAAATATATATTATTAAAAATTAGGGGCTTCAGGCAATAACAATTTGTAATCGTAATTAATCGCATGACTTCACTAGTTAACTCAGGATTCATCACAAATTTTATATCTGTTCTAAATGTAAAAAAGTGCTCAACTCGTCAACTTTATGGATCACTTTAAAAGCACCCATACGTATCGTCTTTTATTGAATAGATATACTGTATCTTTGAAGGAAATGCCACAAGTTCATTCATATGTAAGTAAAATGACAACAAGAATCTCATTGTATCATACAGTGTCAAACTTGAGCTGTAACAGTGTTTTAAGTGGGCTGGAACGCACCGGTACGAAGCTTCGGCACTTCTAAAAAATATCCTTTGGGCGTTCAGGTCTTTTTTAACATGCAAAGAACGTACCGTCAGCGTTCTGGTATAATAAATAATGGCCCCATAGTATAGCTTGACAATGCATATTTTGATCCCAAAATGCTGTTCTGCCGAGCGCCGCTCATCCACGGACTTACATATAGTATGGAAGTCCGTACGCTCGTTACATCACCAAGCGCACGATTACTCCAGTAGTCATATACATAGTATTGACATGGCGTCACCGACCCCCACCTATCGACCCAGCAGGCCTTTCGTGGGGCAAACGGCCAGCGAGACAACGCAATCAAATGCTGAGGAGCGCTCATGTTGCTTACTACAAGTTACTTTGATTCATTCATTTGTTCATTCCTTCCGGATTTTCACCAACCGCTTCGCAAAGATGTGAAATGAAACTTCACATGCCGGTGTCGATACCAGATGTGATCGGGCTGCCAGATCGTATCGGAGTCGCCTAACGAACACGTCACGCTACGAACTAGAAATGATCCAATTGACATCAAACATTGGAAAGAAAATATTAAAGATGTTATTTAAATTGAAAAAAATGTACGGGCTGAAATTGTAAAAATGTAAATAAACCTAAGAATATAAGAGCAAGATATATTGAATAAATAATCAAATTAATTGCCTGAGATGTGACAAATATTGTCAGTTTAGATTGCTAATGTGGTCCTATTGTCATTAAGACCATTTTTGTGATGTATTGTGATTTGTGAGCTGCTCAAAAAGAAACCAAACCAAAGTGAACACGTCTGAATCGCGCATTTCGTTAGCGCTGCTGTACTGACGTCATCGGCAAGATCGACGGCGCTTCAATCTATTTTTTTTTATTTCTTAAATCTTCAAGTATCCTGCTTTTATATTCTTAGGTTTATTGACGTTTTGACAATTTCAGTCCATGCATTTTTGTTATTTCATATTTTCTTTCCAATGTTTTGACGTCAACCGGATTTTTTTTCTCCAAATAACTTTATTGTACACTTGTAAACGGATCATCTCCAGCCAATCCTGTAGTGTGACGCCATCGGTAGGTGACCCCGATACAATCTGACACCGGCACCGCCATTTGCCCAACATTGTGTGCCGCTCCATGGAATGTCGAATGGGAACGGCAAAGAAGTTACAAAGCTTTTAATTATTACTTTATTATTAATTACAAAAGCTCTATCCAAAGGATTTCCAACCGACAAAGTCTACCAAAGTGTGTTCGGACCATTTTGGTTAAGGTAAGTGTAAAAATATGATGGTAAAAATATTTTGACCATAATGCAATCGGGATATATGTGAGCCGCTAGCCGTGGCTAGCTCTGGCTAAAAATAGATTCGTGGTCAAGATGTTCGATTTTGAGATCTCTCCAAATACCCTCCTTAAGGTCTCTTATTTTCCTTCCCAGCAGCCCGAAAATTTAAATTGTTGTTAAAGTGTACGAAAATAAGTGATGAATCAACAATGCTGTTGTTGTTGTTTTCGTTGTAACATGCTAGTGCTAGCAGCTAGCGCGTTCGAGGGAACTAGCGACTTGGTTTAAAAATAACCCGAGATTCTTCACCTCGAATTCACAAATGATAAATGCACATAGCAACCAATAAAAGCCGAAAGTACAGACGACGCAAGAATGTCCGTGTTTTGAGAGCCAAGCCATCCTACCTTAGAGCATACGTTTTCAAGTCGTCCGTTGCGGGCAGTATCGGCAAATGTTTGTAATCCAATCGATTCCACTAACCAAACGTTTCAACGTGTACCGATGCAAAGAGTGTTGAGCTAAATCTTCTGCATACGTCTTGCTTACACAAGTAACGTTAGAGGAAGCTGCGGGTGACATTCGTCAATAACAAAAGAACATTCGGTGTAAACTCAATAGAAGCAAAGCTGACTTCACGGGAAAGTTGCCCGACCATGAGGGCGGGATCGCGATCCCGTGACGTCAGTGAATACTCTGTATAGACCTGAGAAAAGTGTGCTTATGTCATTCAAGTCGCCCGCTGTAAAAGTGATGCTATCCCGATGCGAGCCGACACAAACGCGTGTGTAGTTCTTGAGTTAAGAAAATGAAATGAAAACGCTACGACGCTGTCCTGGCTCAAAGTTTCAAAAAAGATCAATATCAGACTCTGAGGTGGATTTGCAGGCGGACACAGCAAAGCCGGCGGCGGCCATCTTGCGTTGCCACACCTACAGTAAGTTGAATACATGGACTTTTCCGCTGCCTACCTTTCACTGATGTTTACTACTTTTCAGAGTGTATTGTGGGTAAATTAAAACGCCCTAAGTTTTCGTGACCCCCTCAGTAGGGATTAGGGTGCACATTCGGACACAGCCAGTCATTGTGCTTTATAGAAATAGGAGAGTGCCACCTCTTAATGTCGGACTGGATATCTACCATTAGTTCCTATCTAACTACACTCGGCTCACCATGTGGTAAAGATAATGACAATCACCTGAACTTTGATTTGTGTTTTGATATATTTTTCCAATGAATTAGAAAAAAATCCCTCAGGAGGGGAACATTTGCATTTCCTGTCTATTCAATTTCTTTAAAAAGCAAAATGACAGAAAAACCCGCCAGGTTTGACGGGCCTTCCATTAATGTTGACGGAATGCCCGCCACTGCCCTTGAAACGCGTGGACTCGTGAGTGACGTCAGAAACTCAGACTTCAGCTGGGGATGGCCGTTCATGCGTGTTTTCACTTTGTAGCATTTTTGCTGTTCGACAAACAGCTTTTTTTTCACTTGACTTTAGCAGCAGTGTATTTGAAGCAGATATCATTTTGGGATCACGTACTTTAAGTGAAGTTTCCCGCATGCGCTAATGTGCCAAGGGTTGGCACATTCCTACCACTACTACTGCTGCTGAGCGAGCTGAGTAGACAAATTGATGCCAATCCCCGCAGGCGTCATGGCTCGATGTCCCAATTTGTTTGTCTGACATTCAGCCATGTTTTTATGCTAATCTTTAATGTATGAGCCGCGTGATTGCTTACTGGTAGAGTAGGTGGGACGGAGCCAGAAGATGGGCAGATCCCCACACAAATCCTTGATCTTGTCGCTGAGGAACGTGGAGTCAGACAGCGGCGCGCCCGCCGCCACCCACACGAGGTCATCCTCAAACTTGGCCGGCATCACCTCATCCGCCTTCGAGAACACAAGCACGTCATGAGCCTTCGTGACCCCGAACGGCTGCGGCAGGCCTCAAACCTCGCGTGATTCGTCGTGTTAGCCTTTTTGACGAGCATTCGAGACCCTCGCAAAAACAACAAATCAAGCGAGGGACCCTCGAGGCTTGAGCCCGCCGATCTTATTTGCGCTACATTTCGCTGAATACATCATGTCACAACTCATCTACATCTGCAGGGAGGGGAAAGATTGATAAACTAATGAGGTTTGTACGGCTGCAAACATTCATACTGTATTTACATCCAGAAGGTGGAAGCTGTTTTTACTCAGAGGCATTTGTTGCTGGGGATCGAATCCGGCAGGCCTACTTCTGTCTTTTATTTTGTCCGGCACAAATGACTTGCTAGAGGGGAAAATACAAAGGCGGGGGTCCTTCTCCACTGCACAGCTAATAAGAGTTTATTTGACCCATTCTCTCTGGCTGGGGTTTGTGTGCGCGCACGTGTGTGTCTAACCCACATGCACTATGCCATCGCTCTAAATTATAGCAAATGACAAGCCTGCAGCAAGCATTAGAACATCTCCCTGTTTACGCACACACATGCAACAAAACGATCATTTCCAAGGCAAAGAGAGACGCTAACATAATCAAGCACAAAAGCGCAAATGTGAAATAAATGATCATTTATGACGCAGAGAAAAGCAATAAGAACAGCCTTGCGTGGTAATGACTTGTGTGTGCGCGTGTGTGTGTGTGTGTGTTTATGAAGGCAATTCTGGTGATGTGGATTTATGTGGATGTGAAGCTTATGGGGAATTAAATGATTTTAATTATCAGACAGCTTCAGTTGAACAATCACAGTGACGCGCGTGTGTGTGTGTGTGTGTGTGTGTGTAGTCTTGTTTTTGTTACATTTTGGGGCCAACATTGTGGGATTTCACAGGGTTGTGGGGCCCACCCGTCCATGTGGGGCCATTTTGCTGGGCCCCACAAGTTTAGACCTCTTTTTGAGTGTCAAGACTTGGTTTTAGAGTTTAGGTTTGAATTGGGTTATGGTTGAGGTTAGGGTAAGGAATAGGGGTAGGCAATCATTTTTGATGGTTGGGGTTAGGGGGAGGGGCTAGGAAATGCATTATGTCAATGAGATGGCCCCACAAAGATAGTAAAACAAACCTGCGTGTATGTGTGTTAAGCATTTAAACAGTTAACCACCTATTTTTAGCCATCTCAGGGGGCGGCCATTTTGCCACATGCTGTCCAGTGAAAATGACATCACAGTAGCTCAGGGCTCAGGTAACAACCAATCACGGCTCAACTTCAGAAAACAGGTGAGCCGTAAATGTATGCAATATCAATCTATAGATGTGGGTTTGCAATTCAGTATCAAATTTAAAGAGACTAAATATTTTATTTCAGTCCAAAGAGAAATTGATTGACCTTGCTTTGATTCATGCTTTAGTTAACTAATAAATGATATTATGTTAAACTGAGGAAGGTTATAAATGACACAATGGGACACAATTACGAGTAGTGTTAAAAATTGCGTCCACTGTTTTGAGTTTTCATATCTGTGATTCTCTTCCATTTTTTATTATTTTTCTAAATCCCCCAGGCCGTAGTAGGAATTACATTTCGTTATAGTGCACTTGCATGCATAAAAGTAGCAGAAATAACCTGTAGTCATTCAGCAGGATGATTAGTTTTTTCCGTATTGTTCCTCCGTCAGGCAAGCAGATAAAACAATTGCAAAATGTTCTTCTAAAGTGTACATGAAAGTTCTTCTACTACCGGAAGAGAACACACAACTTAAAAAGACACGCTCAACCCACCAGGTCAAAGGTCATCGAGTCCTTGTCAAGACCCTCCACATCAGGCAGGCGGGCCTTCACCTGGGTCTTGATGAAACACTTCTCGCCACCTGAAAACCGGATTCCTGTGATTCCCTACAAAAAAAAGTATATTTTGAATCCATCCTGTTTCTTTACGTGCACTCTAAAAACATTTGGGTCAAAAAGGGACAGACAATGTTTTGGGTTATTCATTTAACCCAAAAAGTTGGCTCAAAATGAATAACCACAAAGTCCAATTTTTTGGGGTGTTTCATTTATTCGTGTACTTTCACTCAAAACAATCGGGTAAAAAATAATAATTCCAAGTTGGGTCAAAAAAAGGCCAATATAATAATTTTGTGTTTATGTAAATAACCCACAAAACAACCAGATTTCGGGGTTTGTCAACAACAACAAAACACAAACAAAACTCCGGGGGGGTGGCTGGGGTTGGATGTTGTGCCCGCCCCGCTCCGGTGGGCATCCTGGCACCTCGGGCGGGCCCCAGTATCCGGGGGGCGAGCCCTATCGCCCCGCCGGCCTGGTCCCATATGCCCGCCGGGGTCCCGGTGGGGTGGGTGTGGGCTTGGTGGGCGGGTGCGCCCGTGTTGGGGTGGGGGGCGCTCCTGCTCCTGGGTTTGCTCTCCGGCCGGTGGCCCTGGCGGGGCCCGGGGGTCGTCCTTTGGCGCTGCCGCGGCCTGGGGGGCCCTGAGGTGTTGCGCTTGCTCTGTCCCGGCGGGGGTCGACGACTCCCCTCTTTGGTGGAGATTTTCATGCATGCCGGATCCACCACACCAGCATCTACCGAAACTCAGACACAATCTGCTTCCTCCTCAGGTCATTGAATCGGTGGAGGTTGGTGTCTGTGGATCTCACTCGGCTTCGTCTGTCCTTCCTTCCTTTCCTCAGTCTCTCCTTCGGTCTCTTGAGGTCTCCCTGATTTTTTATTTTTTGGATTTGTTGGAATCTAGATGTTTCTTGGGTTGGGGAAGAATTCTGGTGGGTGGTGTCTGGTCGGTGCTGGATTTCACCTTCCTTGGTTTTCTTTGGTCCCCTCGGGTCTCCTGACGGCGGTGTTCGGTTTAGGTGAACGGTTTGGGATTTTTTTCTAATAGATTTTTGGTGAGCTAACAAATACACGCACGCACGCACACACGCACGCACGCACATACACATTCTCACCCACATACAAAAAATATATATATATATATATATATATATATATATATATATATATATATGAATAAATAAATAAAAATAAAAATAAAAAAAATAAAAAATAAATAAATAAAGAGCAATGATGATGACATTTCCGAATGAACAATACTGAGCTCTTTAAGGAAAAAAAATAAAAAATAAAAACACAAACAAAACAAGTAGGGTCAAAATGGGCCCAACAAAACTTTTTGGGTTAGTCCTTTAAGCCAAAAAGTTGGGTCAAAATGGAAAAACCCACCCAAAAACTTTTTGTTGTTGTTTTTTTTTGTTTATATAGAACAACCACCAAATACACTCTAAAAACAGGTGGGTACAAATTTGAAAAATGGACCGATCCACTACTTGAGCCAGTTTGACCCAACTTTCTCAAATTGTTGATGTGTTGTTTTTTTTCACAAACAGGCCCATTTTTCTTTAAAAAATTTTTTTTTGGGGGGGGGGGTTATTTTATGCAAAACAATCCAATTCTTGTGGTTGTTTTATGCAAAATAACAGAGAAAGTTACGTCAAATTGACGTAAGTAGTGGACCCCCCCAAAAAAGTTTTACCCAAGTACATCAAGTGTGTGATGTTGAGTTTACTGAAAATGAGTGCATTTGAGATTCAGGAAACTTATTTTTAATGTGGTGTTTTTATTTCCAAACATGGGCGCCCTGAGGTGTTTGCTCACTCACAATCTCAAAATCGTGGACCTCCACGGCCTCGTCCGCCCCACTGCCGGTGCTGAACTTTTCCATGTTGTTCTCTGTGTCGATTTCCATCGTGCCCTCCTCCACTTTGCCATTGATGCTCATGCTGTAGTGGACATTGTAGACCTGTGCGCACACACACACACACATACGCACACACACGCGCAGGCACACACGAACACACACAGGCATGTAAGGTATGAGAGTCACTCCCAACCCGAGTCCTCTCTCTCACATATATTGGGGGGGGGGGGGGGGGGGGCAACTCCCCCCCTCCCCCATGAATGCTATGTAAAATAGTTTTCTACTGGCATCATTACATTATAAGGGTCTTCAGCGATGTCATGCCATTGACAAGAAAGTGTGGTATCTTCG
This sequence comes from Leptonotus elevatus, assembly GCF_054856555.1. Classification (NCBI taxonomy): domain Eukaryota; kingdom Metazoa; phylum Chordata; class Actinopteri; order Syngnathiformes; family Syngnathidae; genus Leptonotus; species Leptonotus elevatus. The sequence continues at coordinate 39,488,722 of NC_141239.1, forward strand.
TAGTATTTGGAGGAGGAGCTAACGTCAGCTTGTCAGAAAGTAGCCACGGCCCAAGTACTGTTCCAGTTGAAAGTACGCATAAAGCAAGAACACCCGCATGTTGATCTTGTCAGCTAGCTTAAACCAAGGACGCACCGATTGGTTACTTGCGAAGGCTTGTCTCGGAAAATATCTCAAGATGCATTTCGTGCTACAATCACAGAACCACGGCCGTTCCTGTGTACGTTCTTGGGAAGTCATTCAAGCTAGGGCTGCCACTGCATCCACTTCCACTTTAAAAACAGTTGGGTCCAAAGTAACCCAATTATGGATAAAAAATGGACCGATCCACTTTATTGATCAATTTAACCCAACTTTTGGGTTGTTTTATACACAATGACCCTTTTTTTTACCCATGCAAGTAAAGGATCGAACCAATATTTATGAGTTGTTTTACACAAAAAGACCAATTTCTTAACTCAAAGTTGGGTCAAATTGACCCAAGTAGAGGATCGGTCCATTTTTGACACATAGTTAGGTTATTTTTGACCCAACAGTGTATAGAGTGTGATTTAATGTCCTCACCCACAGGTTCTGGATTTATTTAGATATTGGATTGATTTCGATTTTCTTTCCTTTTTCTTTTAGTAAATTGGGGGAGAGAAAATCTTGTGGTATATCTGGTGGGACAAACCGAAACACAAGTTTTTTTCCATTAATTTCAGGTCAGTGGCCGTCAATCATTTTTCAATCATACAGATATATCATGTCACCTTTTTTGTTTTGTTTACAAAAATTATTAAATGATCTATATACTGTAGGTCTTCGTCATTAAAAGAAACAGGCAGAAAACTACACTTTCTCCCTCTCCTCTCGCACACCTCTTGCCCCTGGACCATCAGCCGGACCAGAGAACCCCCCCACCCCACCCAACCTTCCAAGATCCTCCACATACACAAGGGCTCCATTCATGCACTCACTAGTGTAACGTGTCTTTTTCGTACACTGCGAAAAAAGCAGCCTTCGGTTTGGAGTCGCCCCCCAAAAGCCTCCAGTTTGTGCCCAATTCAAATGTGTCTGTGCCTTTTCCTAGAAGTCTGTCTTGTGTGTGCCTAGGAAGGTTTTTATTAAGTAAAGCTGCTACTCCTGCTGCTGCTGCTGCTGCAACCAAATGGATTTGTCAGGCAGAACAGACTTAATGTCCCATTTAAGTGCCTCATCATAGCGCACGCTTGAATTCACAGGAACAACAGTCTTACGTGTTTTTCATTGTTGTTCCAGAAGTAGAACGCTCCAACGGCCCCCAGGAGGAGCAACAGGGCCCCGGCGATGAGCACCGCGATCCCGGCCTTCAGGACACGCCCCGTGGCTGCAGGTTTCTCGGCCACGCTGGAGTACGCCTGCAAAATGCACAAAAACATCCTTCATCAATTATCACGGGGCTAACATCGGATATATTTAAAAGTGTCTCCATGATGACGTATCTTGGACGGAAGATAAAATGTCCCACCGTGCTGAACAATTAAGAGTGAAAGAATAGACTCTTACTGGAGGCATGAACTGCTGCAGGTCCTCCGGACCCGCCGAGGCGATCGGTACTTTCTCAGAGTTCCCGGCCATGACTGGAGCCAAACACCTGAGGATCCCTGTAACACTCTTGCTCAATGGGCCCTCTCTCTCTCTCTCTCTTTCTCTCTCTCTCTCTCTCTGAGGGGGAGGAGGCAGAGCCCACCCACCCTTCCTCGGGTCTCGTTGCGCACGACGCACATGTTTCCCCCCTAGTCACGACCCACTGAAACATCACCGAGTGTTCAGAATTTTGCCTGACCGGCGTGTGTGGGCAGACCAAGGTCTATGAGTGATTAATGATCAAGCTAGGAATTCATAAGAATTTACCGATTCTGAATCCATCATTGGCATTGCTGATCGATCAGATATCCTTATTGATGTCTCTGCCATATGGACGCACATTTATGCCTCAATGTTATTTTATATCACAATCATTTATATCTAAATTAATTTTTTTCCCCTTAAAAGGACATAATGGCAATTTTATTGGATATTTTCTTTATCTATGGTGGTGGCCAGCCCGCATGTAGGGGACAATTTGGGATTCCGTAGCAAGCAAACCACATGGCTGAGAAGTCTTTGCTTTTTATCCACAGTCATGGTTTCTTGAAATAAAATGCACACATATCCAGAACCTTGCCCAACACATTCATTAAACAAGGAGGAACAAAGATAAGTAAATGGCAACGTTCATAATTGTGAAGAATTAATTGTGCTTTTTAGATAGAGTTTGAATGAAAGTGCCAACAATCTCAGGAAAAAAAACACACAATGATGTTGGCCAATGGAGACATTTGCTCACTCTGATTGGCTGTTAGCTAGCGAATGGATGAAAGGATGGATGGATGGATGGAAATGTTGTAACTAACTGTTAAGCTGAATTTTCGCGAGATTTGTGAGTACACAAACCCCCGAAAATTTTTACCGATCCGTTTTGTGCAAGCCAATCACAAAAGCGGTATTGTGTTTGGGGGCGGGATATGCGGCTGTGACGAAAACCGGAAGTGCCGTGGCCGTGGGAAACAAATATACTTGGGGCTCCGGGTGGCGGCAAATTTGGTGTGGCCCGGTGGTGGGCCACGCAACCCACTTGTACTTGGCCCACATACCTCAATGAATTACGGTCCTTTAGTGGGCCACATCTGGCATCCACCTGTGGGCCACCTGTGGCCTAATTAAGGACCACATCTAAGCCAAATCGTATAACCATAGCTGGCCCTATGTTGGGCCACATCCGGCATCCCAAATGTGGGCCTTTCTATCACCATAGCTGGCCCTACTGTGGCCCTACACTGGACCAGACAACTGGTTTCTGATATCTCATTTAAATAATTTAAAAAAAGACTCCACAACAATTTCAGCATTAATAAAATATGTTTATTTTCTCAATAGGACATATTTTCTTGAAACAGAACATTTGTTTTTTAGTTTCAGCTGGTTACAAGAAATACTACCTTAATTGTAAAATATTTCAGCAAAAAACGCTTAGAATAAGAGTTTTGTAAAAAAAAAAAAAAAAGTATACTAAAAACAAACACTTGAATCAGGTCTCTTGAAGCACTCTTAAACACACACAAAAAATATTCCAAAAGCATGCATAAACTTCATGCATTTTATTTCTACTTATAGGGATACTTGACTCGTTGAACCATTTTCAGCAGTAAAAAGTTTCTATTGTGAGTATAATTATTCATCATTATTTTTCATGTACAAATAAGACCTTTATAAACTATTTTTTTTCCACTTGCTATCGACTGAAGATGACATCACCTGTGCTGAGGAAGTAGGTAACGACCAATCATGGCTCACCTGTTTTCTGGGTTTGGTCAGTAAACTGAAATTTGTTTCCAAAGGTATTAATTGTACATGAAAAATAATGAAGTTATCAAATTAATTGTGGACAAAATACTAACTTTTCGCTGCCAAAAATGGCTCACAGAGTCAAGTATCCCTTTAAAAACAAGGTCAACTTTTACATCAACCTCATGATTTACTACAAACAAAGTATATAATAAACAATGCATTTCCAATATATTCTCCCAGAAAAAAATTAAGCAGTACGTTTCATATTTACGACATTATTGGCAATTTGGCATAACGTTAAAATTGTTTGACTTTGAAGAACTTCTCTCTGAGAGGTTCATGAAATTTCATTCGCTGAATTCACACAGAAACTTAGATTGTTTGACCAGAAACATATTGATAAGTGTGTGTGATGATGTAATATTATTATTTATTTTTTTTATTACTGTGTAGGGAAAAATAATAATCTGAAACTGCATTTAAGGGTGGGACAAGACTGGCTATACATACATGGCCCAGAGTTGTAAATTGATTTCTGGGCCAGATGCGTCACTCAACAACTGGCCCTCATCATTTTTATCCGTTGCCGCCATTGGTCAAAACAAATGTTTGATCCATGCATGTGCACAAGTTAGGCATTGCCCAATCTTCTTGAAGAATTGTAGAGGATCATATTGGAGCGGTCCCAGATTGATATTGTGGAGAACTCCCTTGAGTGATTCACAATATCAATCTGGCTATTTCCAGGTTAGGGTTGGTATCCTTTTCCCGCTCCCTAAACTCCACCTCTGTATGTAACTTATTCTAGTCCCACCTATGTTAGACCTTTTTAAGATGCTTATGTAACTTACAGGGCTATTTTTTTCCCTAGTGTTGGTTCACAATTCCGCATCATAACATCCCACTATATATGTGGGCAGACCAAAGTCTACTCAGTAATTATCCATCCAATTTAAGTCAACATTTATCCCACACATTTTTCTCCTTCGTCCATTTACCTCTAAATAAGTGTTGAGTGTTTGAGTTCAGTCTTTATTTGCCAGTAAACCTATCTATCTGGGTGTAGACGTGTACGGTCCGAAACATAATAATGGATTAATTAGAGACACAAGACCCAAATAATCACTGTTGCCCTTTAAAGTGAACATTTTTGAAGAGTAGATGACTGGATTGTATTTCATTGGGTTGTGATTCATTCATATGGCCACAACCGGTGTCTAATTTAATTCATGAGGTGATTCAAAATGGCAAATCAATCAAGTGTTTTGCTCGTTATGGATGCGACAGTGATTTATTGGTACCAACGTATCATTTTATTAACACACACGCACACACAACTAAAGTGACCTTCAGTGTGACGCAAGGACGTCAGTCTTGTAACTGCAATAACAGCGACACCTCTAGGCCGTTGTGTGTATTTCTTCGCAGTGCTCCTAAAATGTTGACTAATGACATTAAATCACATTTTTAGTGCAGTATCTCAAAGTTTATTTTCTGTCACAACGTTGTGATAATACAAAATCTGTACAAGTACTTAATATTACATTCAGACCATTTCATACGTCATCATCAATTTGATTCATAATGTTGGAGTCCTCCAGCCAAACAGTAGTCGGACAGTTTAAATAGAAGCATGCTTAAAGATCTGTATTTACACATGTCCGCTTAATTATGGCTTTTATCAAAAATAAAACCTCTGTATGTACAAAACTTGCATATAATACAGTTCATGTTAAAGAAGAAAATCTGAAAGTGATTGAATTGTTCTTTTTTGTTTTTTGTTTTTACATTAAACAAAGATGCACAAACATTAGGATATAAGCCCACACATATTTTTTTTTTACACTTCTCATTGTCAGGGGAACATAAATTAAATATTTTGGAAAGATAATATAATTTTGTGAGAGCAGATGTGCACAGTTTCTTCAGGCGTCATTGTTGTTACAGTGTGTCGGACTGGACGTGTACACGGGGATCGTTACATCGCTGCACACCTCCTGGACCCTCACAGGCCTCGTGGGAGTGATCATGACATAGTCGTACTCCCTGTCCAGCACCTTCTCATACACGCTCTGCAGGCCCACGGTTTTGGGGATGTGCGCTTGGTAGTTGTCCCTGCGGTGAGGGTCCCGAGGCAAGGAGGCTGTCTTGGAGTGGTTGCTGAAGGAGGAGATGGTCGGGGCGGGTGAGGGGGCTGCGTTGGCTCTCACTGCTGAGGGGCTCCAACAGCGATCCGAATGACCCAGAACCTTACACTCACTGGTGCAAGCCCACAATGCTACAAGACAAAAAAAAAAAGAAGACAGGATTTAGATTTTAATACAAATTCTGATAATGCCATCAAGTCAGACAACAGTTAGCTTAAAGCTGCACTTTGTAACAATTTACCCAAAAATATCTTTACAATAGTCTTTTTATTTGACCATTTATGACTAACACATTAATTAGTAGATTAACACATTAGCTGTTCATAATGGGAACGACTGCAAGAAGCGTCTGGCCAATAGTCTTCAGGCAGGATTCAGATTTGAATTTCCCGCCCTCAGTCTGCAGATGTGATGTCATGTGCGCATTGTGTATGTGAAGAAGGGAAAATGCAGTTTCATTATTCAGCCACAGGTGGCAGTAGTGATTCAAAATGGAATTTTCTGCGTTCAGTAGCTTTATAGAAGAAGTCCACTAAAAATGTTCTTTACAATAATATGTTCTATGTAGTCCCACTAGTCTAAACACAGTGTTAGTATAAAGTTTGTGGAATATGAGTTAAGCAGAAAAATCCACTTGTTTTTATCTATTTTAGGGGGCCGCCATTTTGCCACTTGAAGTCGACTGAAAATGTCATCAGAGTTCATCACGTGCTCAGGTTACGACCAATCACGGCTCACCTGTTTTCTGAAGCTGTGATTGGTCGTTGCAAGTGGCAAAATGGCCGCCGCCTGAGATGGATAAAATCAGGTGGATTTTGTTGCTTACAAACGCAATATTGGAGGAACATACAACTATTGTAAAGAACTTGGTTGACTTCCCTTTGAAATATGAAAATCTTCTTCTTTTCCTTTCGGCTTTTCCCTTCAGGGGTCGCCACAGCGAATCAGTTGCCTACCCGTAATTCACGTTTTTGGTCAATTAAACTAATCAACATGAACAACCAATGAGGATGGGATTGACAAAATGTATTGTACTATATGTGATACCGATGTCCGTTTGTTTTCATGCATGCAGCTGAGACAAACGTCTCCTTTGGGAGACAAAGAGAAACGTTGAACCTTGAACTCGAATTTGCCCCATTTCCCGCCCCTTCTTACCATTTTGGCCACCCATTGGGGGAACAGATGCGCCATCTTTCTTCAAGCCAGTGTCTCCGCTCACGTCACTGTCACTGTCATTGAAGTCACTGTCCCCCTTTCCGCTGTCTTTGCCACTGAAGGCGGGGTCCCTGGCAGAGATGGTGGTGTAAGAGTTCCCCTTCCAGATGGTGATTGGCCTGACAGCTTCCTTTCCGTTCCCGTAGCCTGGCAATGTTGAGTAACCCTGCAAATGAAACAGAAAAGACACAACCCTTCACACTCATATCCGAAGAACAGTTTAAAACCCAAGAAAGATCAATTGATTCTAAAAGGCAAACTCACCTCGTGTTTATTTACTCTTGGTTTGCTGTTTGTGTCAGAGTCGTAAACGCAGGGGACCTCGCTGCCGTCCTCTGAGGCCGAGCACATGTCGCTGCCCCCGGCGTGCGGCTGGCTGCTGTACGAGTGTCCCTCAAAGCCGGCTTCCCCCGCAGCCGCGTGCATGGGGAGCAGCGGGTTTCCAGCCACGTGGTTCCGACCCATCTCCAGCGTTCCCTTCTCCCCGTAGGAGTCGCTGTCCTCGCCGCTCTTGTCCCCCCTGTGGCGTTTGCAGGTGGTGGCGATGAGGATGATGGCGAGCAGCAGGAGGGTGCAGCTCCCCGCCAAGACGACGATGATGACCACGGACAGGTCCCACTGCGCAGACACCTCTCCCCCGCCGCCCGCCTGGTACACGGTGCGGTCGCTCGGCGGGGAGCCAGCGATGATGAGGAAGTGCAGTGTGGCGGTGGAGGTGAGCGCCGGCCTGCCATTGTCGCTCACCGTCACAGTGACGCTCAAGGTGTCGTCCACGTCATGGCTAAGCACCCGATTCAGGTAGATGTCCCCCGTGACTTTGTTGACGGAGAACACGGAGGGTTCGCCGGTGGCCAGCCCGAAGGAAAGCTCCGAGTTGACGCCTTCGTCCGCATCCTGGGCCTCCACCCGCGTGATGACGTAGCCGCTCGGTGCGTCCCGGGGCAGGAGGACCTCAGCTGAGCCGTTGCTGAGCACCGGGTGGGTGATGGTCGGTGCGTTGTCGTTCTGGTCCACGACCCTCAGGAAAACAGTGGCGCTTCCAGACAGGGATGGGGAGGCGCCATCGCTGGCTGTGATTCGGAGGTCCAGTTGCTTCATCACCTCGTAGTTGAAGCTCCGTAGCGCGTAAAGAGACCCACTGGCGGGGTCCAGTGACACAAATGTGGAAATAGGGGAGCCCATGAAATAACTGTCTGCTAGCTTGTAGGTGACCTTTCCGTTTGGCCCCATGTCCATGTCCCGCGCCACCACCGTGGTGACGTACGCACCAGGCGCATTGTTCTCAACTACGGACACCTCGTACACGGGCTTACTGAACACTGGGGCATTATCGTTCTCGTCCGTAAGCCGGATGGTGTACTGTGTGATGGTCCTGAAGGGAGGAGAGCCCAGATCCTCGGCCACCACCGTGAGGTTATATTCGGGGATCTTCTCACGGTCTAATGGGCTTGTACTCACAATCATGAAGCTGTCTTCGTAGGCTTGCTGCAGTCTGAAGTGATCGTGTCCATAGAGGGTGCAGTGCACTTGCCCGTTGGCTCCGGAATCTCTGTCCGAGGTACTGACCAGAGCCACAAAACTCTCCCTGGTCGCCGCCTCGGTGATGTAGGCGATTCCCGCAGTGATGGATGTCATTGGCGTGATGGAGATCTCCGGCGCGTTGTCGTTAACGTCTTGCACCTGAACGACGATTTTGCATATGGCCGGGCTGGGGTTCGGACCCAAGTCGGCGGCCTGGACGTCAAACTCGTACGTGTTCTTACTTTCAAAGTCGATAGGGCTTTCCAGGGTGAGCCTGCCGCTTTTTCTGTTCACTTTGAAGAGTTGGCGGATCTCTAAGGGCACTTGGTTCCCGAAGCCGTACACCACCTCGCCATTCAGCCCTTCATCCGGGTCCTCTGCATTCAGGTCCAGCAGCAGGGTGCCCACTGGGGCATCTTCTGGCAAGTCCACAGAGAAGCTGTTCCGGTCAAAAACGGGGCTATTGTCATTGTAATCTTTCACCTTGATGTTGACGCGCGTGGTTCCGGAGCGGGACGGGTTCCCGCCGTCCATAGCGGCCAGTTCCAGTGCGTAAGAGGCCTGTGTCTCCCGGTCCAGCTCTTTCATAAGCACCAGCTCTGCATATTTTACCCCATCAGCCCTGCTCAGCACGTCGATGGAAAAGTGGCTGTTGACTGAGATCTGATAGCTTTGAATGTAGTTCACCCCAACGTCCTCATCCACGGCAAAGTCCAGAGGGATGCGCGTCCCCACGGCGGTGTTTTCAGAGATGTCCATAGTTGACTCTTTGCGAGGGAACACCGGGGAGTTGTCGTTGATGTCCTTGACCTCCACCTCGACGTGGATGAGCTTGAACTGCTCTTTGGAGAAACTTACCACGTCGAAAGAGATGAGGCATTGCAGGGTGTGTTTGCAGATGCGCTCCCTGTCTATCCTCTCCCCGATGCTCAGCTGGCCGTCGCTCTCCCTCAGACGGATAAAAGAGGAGTTGAACTGTTTCATCATCCTGAAACTGGAACGGGAGCCTGCGGAGGAATACGCGGAGGCGGCAGAAATGTCCTTGGCCAAGTTACCGATCACTGTGCCCGGGGCATCTTCCTCGAAGGTCTGATACTTCACTGTCTTTGCTTTTGTGACAGCTGCCAGGCTTGTCAAAGAGGCTAACAGCAGCAGCCACCTTGTTTCCCTCATTTTTGCCCCTCAAATTAAAGTCAGCAATATTTCAGAGTCCAATTTAGTATTGAGATTTTTTGAAGTCCCGCAAAACACCTTCACAGTTAAATCAAAATTGATCAATGTTCCATGTGTCTGTCTGTGCGTCCTGGATGCGTTCCTCTCTCTTTCTCTTTTTTTCCCCTCTCTCCACTGTAGGTGTGCAGCTCTCAGCGCAAAGAGAGCTGCAGTCTCTGCAAAAGGGTTTATACGGGCAGGCATGCAAATGAGCCTCACTGTGGCCAATCCGGGCTACGATGGGGAAGGGAGGGGGGGGGGGGTGGTTGAGAGGGAAGGCAAGAGGGACGGGTGCAGGGGGTGCAGGGGGTGGGGGTGGCAACTTCTGAAAGACCCCTAAACCCTATAAAGAGATTCCTAGACTGTCGAAAAGCTTGGCATCCAATATGTGGGCTAAATTCACGATGTGATTTAGTATGTGCTATAGTTTCCATCGCTTGTTTATGTTCCCCGGGCTGTTAAATGAGTCTGGGGTGCAGAGAGGCGCAGTGTCCCCGAGCTAGAGGACAAAACATTTGAATAAGGAGGATGCCATCCATCTATAGATTTATGTTTTTACATTGTTGTATCCCCGCGCACGTGTCTCAACTGGGCAGTGGCACCCTTCTGAAGTGGAAAGATAACAGGACACGGTTTGCCTCTTTCAAAACGCATTCTTGATGGATGCTTATTACGCAGAAGTGTGAGAACCAGATATCCACAGGAATGTGGCGTAGCTGGTGCTTCTGTCATCATTTTATTGCTTGCTTTATTCCTATTAATAAATTCCATACATTTTCTCTGCCGTCTATTATACCCACCCCCCACCCAAGTGTGTTGTAATCCAGTAATTGTTTGCCTATCAGCTCCAATCTGAACCGAGCAAAAAAGAAGAACAGCCACTTAAACGTTGATCTTATTCTAATTTGAGATCAGCTCACGAGATGCCTTGTGCGCCAGAGAGGGGATTTTTTTCCCGACTTTTAATTAAAGCCGCTGTAAAATGTGACTCGACTTGGCCTCGCCTGCAGGAACAGCAGCAGGTGAAAACACGCACACATGCACGCCTTTCACCAACGCGTTACAAATGGGATTTGGCCGTCATTCGTCAGGATTTCAACGGTGAGATTATATCAAAGGCACATGAAGCCCTCGTTAGTAGTCGGGCTATAATGGCATGGCGGGGGCTCCCTTTGCAGCCGTCCACTCCGCCATTGTGGCCCCTGAGCCGGTCTGTGGGGACCCTAACCCCCGCTGCCTCCACGCAGACCTCGTCCTAACTGCAGCATAATGAGGCAAAGCCACATGCATCCCTTTGTCCCCCTTCCCTCCACCCCCACAGCCTCAGCCACGACTCCTTTTATTACAGCGAGATGGGAGATGAATTGCTCTGGACGTGAGGCTCCCACCTATTAAAATATATTTAGAAAGCGACTGGGGCCCCGTCACGGCTCTTTAGGAGATTTTCTCATTCTCTTCGTCCATCCCCCTTCCTCCTCCTCCTCCTCCTCCTCCTCCTCCTCATGCGTTTCTCTCCCTCCTCCCATCTCAAGCACACAACCCTCTTATGCAGGAGCAACACTTGCCCTGCAGTAGAAGTTAATATCACTTGGCATGTTCTATAAAGAACCCATCTGCCACACAAAGTCAAATAGGAGACACCTGAATGGACATAAACATGCATCGTGCAAAGTTTTCCACCTGTAACTCTTTATGCGCACGACACTGTGCTTCAGTCTCAGACCATCATAAGATTATGAGGACATTTGAACAATTTCTGCTCTGCTTTGTCTTTACTAGTCGATTAAAAAGCAACAAATGTTCAACTCTTGAGTGTGAGTCCTTTTGCCACTCTGCCTTTAGATGCTTATAGGTTTCTTATCTGTGTGATCTTAGGCCTGACGTGTCCGACATTGTTATTGGAGGGACGCATAAATTGAAGGATGCACATTAAAACGGGGATTCTCAATTATTTTTGTTACACCCCCAAGGGGAAAAACAACATATCCCCCCCCAACAACCAATTCTCCTCCGTGACTATAAATAGTATCAATTGTCTATACAATTATTGTAAGTAAACCTCTGCAGAGGAGCTAATACGCTTTACACACTCTCTAACAGTGAGAGCACTACTGCCACCTACTGTAGTGAATGTGCAATTACACTTAGCTCTAGTATGTAGTATTATATGAAAAAGGTATAGCTTTGGCTTACGTCTACCCCTTTTGATCTTTGTTTTTTATAAGCATATTGTTCTTAACCACTGATTGTTTTGTTAACTAACTAATTCACCAACTAACTAACTAACTACTTGAGGAGTTTAGTTCATTATGTGATATGTTCCTTAATCAGACCTGGACAAAGACAGAAGAAAATGGAGGAAAACTTTTTTTGTTTCTGAAAGTGACAGTTAATTCATGAAGCATTATATAAAATAAATACTTTCTTTGGATATCTAGAAAAGTCAACCAATAGCATTGATGGCCGCGTCATTTTTAAAAATTATTATTGTATTCCTATATGCTGAGGGCCACTAGAATACGGACGGTGGTCCACAATTGGCCCCCGGGCCACAATTTGGGCACCCCTGCTCTAGTTGCCCCAAATTGGAGTCTCCACTGTATTAGGCTAGTTACCTTATTTGTCAAAACAACTGCTGTAAAGGTAACTGGGAAAAAAAGAAAAGCTGTATAGGTAGCCTACTTTCTGGAGTCAAACATGACAAAAACGCAGCGTCAACATTGATGCGAAGTGCAGATTGACAGTTTTTCTCAAGAGCTTGACGATTCCCCTCGCGTTGATCTCACATCAGCTTTGTATTTCTCACATGCTTCCTTCCTCTCACTTCTTTTTGTATGCACGGTAGCGCGCATGGAAGCCCGCGCATTCCAACTCTCACACTCAGCAGAGCGCCAAGGAGCAATCAGATGCAAATTAGCACCATGTTGCATCGGGGATTATACACTGTGCATGTGCGGGTGCGTGTGCATCCCTAAAAGAAAAAAAAAAAAAAAAAAAAAAAAAGGCAGTCATTTGAAGAACACCCAACTTGGAAAGAAACCCCAGTCACGTGATCGCCGTGCCGCTGTGGCCCGTCTGCACGCGAGTTGCACAATGGCAGAATTAGAAAACGTCTTTAAATCCCATCCATTCTTCACGGGATTTATTAGCATTTCTTTAACATAAATAAATACATCTTTTGAGAATCCCCCCTCCTCTCCTCATCTCTTTCTTTTCTCCACCATTGTGCTCCCATTTGCTCCAGTGATTGGAGGGTATTTTGGGGGCTGAAGCTGCTCGGTCGACCCCTGCTTTTTTGTCGGGGGCTTAACTCTTTGAGATGGAAATAGACGATTTGGCCTCTTTTGTCCACCATAAAGCAGAGCAAGAAGAGAGAGGGGGGGGGGCTGGGTGGTTGAGAAGGAGAGGATGGGGGAGTGGGGTGAAATCATCGATCACAACTCCCCACGCACCCCCACTCTCAGCTAACCTTTGCTTAACTCGCGTGCCATCACAAGCAGCTCACTCCTAATTGGTTCCCGGCACTAATTATCCAATTATCGCCTCTCCACCAAAGAAGCGCACTCCAGGGCTTGTGTGTGAGTGGCGGGGCTATAATGGGCTCATCCTCAAGTAGAGATGAAAATGATTAGTAGTGAATGCAGCAGTTAGTGTCGCTGACCTGAAGAGAAAGAAGTCTTTAAAGAGAGGACAACACTTCACTTAGCGGACAGAAGCGCCCGCGATGGTCTTAAACTCTTAAGGAAATTGAAAACGTGATAAAGTGGTGTGTGGATCAATCAGAGATTTGTGCGTGTGCGTGTAGTCCCAGTCAGGTTACGCATGTGACGTCATAAACAATTTGCAGGGAGACATCCAAAGTGACAGCAGACTTTGTAATGAAAATTAAGTGGTGGCAAAAATATTATATACTCAATCTAAAAAATATATATATATATTTTTAAGTGTTGTTGTGCGTGAGGCACGGTGAATGAGTGGTTATATGCCTGGCTCAAAGTTTTTAGTTTTTTTTAACTTTTACTATTTGAAAGCAGATATCTGTATTACGTACGGTTTCATGAAAAAGCATTTGCCCATTTCTCAAATTAATACTTTCTAGCATAGTGTCAGCAATATACAGTGGAAGTCAACCCAGGGGTAAAACCGCGTTCCGGTAAACATTTATTATAACGGTCCGAAAATATGATGGCAACTGTCAAAACCCCAAGAAGAAAACAAATCTTCTAACATCAGATTTACATACACAACAAGTCATCAAAAGCGGGGGGAGCGTTAGGCGACGCGATTGCATATCACGTGGACGGGCACGTGGGTGGGGCGGCGCGGAGGACACGGTGCGGTGCAGTGAAAATTCGCACATTCGTCAAAGTTGAAAAAACTTTTTTCGCTTTTCGTCTCGCGGCCTGATAGGCTGAAATATGTGCCACATCGGCTTCGGGGATGGACTACGTCACACAGCGTCATGTCTGTTGTCACCTGTGTGCAACAACACAGGCAGCCACTTAATACCCCTGAAAATTTTTTTTATCCCCCCCCTGCGGGTACAACGCATGTTTTTCAATAAATACATAAAAACACACGTGGGCTTTGTTTTGAAACAAGAAAAAAGTATCTATCGCGGAGAAACAAAAGAAAAGCAAGCACTAGCGATGCATTCATTGACCACACACGCAGTAGGAAATCTCATTTATACACAGAAAAAGCTCAGACGACTGAATGTTGCTGTTTTTCTGTTTTGTTCCAGATGTTTGAAGTTTAAATATCTGTTTACAAGGAAACGTTTTGAAGAATTTCCACTTTTCTGTGGTAAAAGGTACAATATCCCACGGCAGGGGGTAAATACTTTTGGCACGACAGCGGAACGCTTCCTCCTATTTTGGTGTGAACATAGCATAAAGTGCTTCTGAATTGTTCCAGTGTGCTTGTGTAGCGTAATCCGTTTCCAACGATATTATTTATTTCTCCCACGGCGTTCTGTCCACCGGCTCCGTTCTCTGTGTAACTGACGAGTCACGTCGATGTGTGCATGTCAGTGTTTTTGTTATCTGCTATTTTGCACATCGTTTAAAACAAAAAAACATTTTGGCTGCGCAGCGACCTTTATGTCAGGGAGATCCGGCAAGAAATTCTAGCCACTTTCACCCCCTTAGTCAACCCCAAAATTTTCTTTACAGTAATATGTTCTATGTGCCCCCACTTGTCTAAACACGGTATTATGAATAATATTGTGTTTGTGGAATATGCAGCAAAATCCACCCGCTTTTTTGTCAATAATTAATGTGTTAAATTCATTATTTTTCATGAGCAATGAATACTTTTACAAACTCATTTTGCCACTTGCTGTCGACTGAAGATGACATCACCCGTGCTCAGGAACCAGGTAACGGCCAATTATGGCTCAGTTTGCTAACCAAAGCCATAAAACAGGTGAGCCGCGATTGGTCGCTACCTATTTCCTCAGCACGCGTGATGTCATCTTCAGTGGACAGCAAGGTAGCCAGGTAGATTTGAATAAATTGTAATTGCCAGCCCAGGTTTTCGTCTTCCCGTCAACTCTGATGTGGAAACAAACGCTATCAAAAATGGATGGATGACTTCTTCTACAGCCTGCAATAACTTTACACTCGCTAAATTTTGATAGCGAACCGCTCGTAATGAACGCATCACACGCATCATTCGGTAGCCTGCTGTGAGCAAAGCGGCGGCATGGATTGCCACCAGAAGGCCGCCATCTTGATAATGTCCAGTTTACTTCAACATTTATTCTCCCTTTCATTCTTAGTTAACTCCTGCTCCTATCCATCACCTTGGAGCCCATCTGCCGCTGATTGCTGCAACACTTTGAATACATTCCTCCCGCTTAACAAAACGCTTAACACCTCATGAATACACCCTTTTACACCCACACACAGATTGTGGGGAAACTTTAGGGCCGGTGCGGTAACCAGTGCAAAGAAATCTGTCGGCGGACACTCCCTCGTCCCTTCCACTTCATTGCCGGTATTGTGCGCGGGAGCGCGCAATCTGTGCGGCCGTCTCCGTCCGGCCCCGCCAGCTTTCTAATGACTTTCTGATGGTGATTTAAAGGCTGGCACGGCCCCGTCCCGAAAAGACTCCCCCCCTGCCTGCCCTTTCCCCATCTCCTTTCAGTGCTTTTGAATCTGCCGGCCTTTTGTTTGAAGCTGGTTCCCCTCGCTGGTATTCTGGAGAGGTCAGGAGGAGACCGTAAAGATTCACACATGAGGCTGGAAAAAAAGGATTTGGTGTTGGACTTCCATGGCTTCCCAAGTCTGCTTGCTTATTTCAGGATAAACGAGAGCAAGTTTGACTTGAAGGAAAAATAAGGGAGAGTTTGTGGGGTTGAGTGTGTGCGTGGGTGCACCTGATGGTGGCACGGAGCCAGATTGTGTTAAGCATTTGGATGAACAGATGGGCGGGGGGGGGGCGGGGGGGTTGACTTAAGAAGCGCATTAAGGGAGGGGTGGCAGACATTTGGATATCACTCATGTGAAGTTATGTGTCCAATTCTTGCTTTTGCACTCCTTTGTGTACGTTTAAGAAATACATATCAACACACTAATGGGGCTAAGTAGTCAATCAATCGAGATCATTACATTTTTAAGAGAAGTTTGGGAGTCATATGTGTTTTGGCTGATATGCGTCAGTCTTATGTTTTATTTGTGAGAATGCGTGTGGGTCTATTCATTTCATGCCGGATTTATTATTCATTACAGCCAACGTGCATTACAGATACTATACTATTCTGGGTTTATTGCCCCCATTGTATCCACAGCTGAAAAAGAGAAATAATGGATCAATCTTTCATTTCTGAACAAACTAATGTTGCCATTTTCCCTGTTAATGAGGTATTTGAGGCTAATATTATATTCATCATTCATCTTTAGTGCCAGTTGAGGAAGAGGACAGTCTGTTTTTCGTCTCCGCAAAAACGCTGGCCCTTTCTTGAATGCTTCTTTTCTGCGTGGAAAAACTGTCCTTGCCATAGACACATTTACAGTAAATATCACCTCAATCATTTTTTTAATTCAATGTATTAAATTGCAGTTGCAGCAGGTGTTAATTTGTATGAGGTACGGACTGTTTGGCATTATAAGAGCATGCAGTGATTTGTTTGTGCTACTTAGAGACGCTTGAATGGGAAGCCAACAAAAGCATCGTTTCATTCTTGATAATATTGTGTGTTACGACTGAGAACATTCGAAGGCATTACGTTTCTTGTTTTCTTTGTTGAATTCACTGCGCTACTCGCTGTCATGCTGCTATAACGGCCGACTATTTTTGGAGTTCATGCAGCTATTTTTTGTTCGTTATAAGATAACACCAGAGGGGAACGTCTAATTAAACCGCGGTGTAGTGTATTGAATTGAATTGAAGTTGACACTGTTGTAAGTAAAGGTCATTCCAGCTAACTAGAGTGTGTTGCACTGCCGGATGTTTTTAAGGTGAGGTGCTTATTTAGTCAGTGGACGGCCAAGATGACTGTTCGTCGATGGCTTGGAAATCCAGACTCACTCGCGGCTTTGCCCTATCAGGCGCATTTCTGAGGCGGGGCAAACCTGAGCTAACAGACAGTGGAATGAACCAATGAGCGAAGAGCGGAGTGACATCAGAAAAGCGACTCGTTGAAGTATTTTTTATTTTTGGGGCGGAGAAGGAGTAAAAATACAACATGGCTATTAGCCGTAGAGAGACAAACTTTTAGATTCATGGTGTCATGAGTCACACTTTCGATATTCGAACAGCGTTAGCGAAGACGACGTCACGCAAATAGACACATTTGATTGGCCGGCCTGTTTTGTTTTCAATCGCTGTCTATGGATGACTGTCCAGACCCACTTTCTTGAAAAAGAAAGCGAGTTTGACGATCCAGCCACCCCGTTTCTATGTATTGTATTCCACTTGTCAATGAGTAAACACATCGATATTTGCCAAATAATACATTTAAGTGCTCGATGTTTTAGCTGCACACTTTTGTTGACAACAAATGCAAATACACAAAGAAATCCACAACTTTTTAGCCAAACCCAAATGACACTCCTATATGAACCAAACATATATGAGCATGACTGCAAGGGAGAAGAGCCATGATTCGCAATTGGAGGCACTTTATCTTATTCAGCTGTGTCTTTGGAATCTTGTATTTCTTCCCTTTGGCACCTTGCACCAAAACATCCTTAATCCTGAGTTTGTTCTTCCCTTTTCTTCAACAAATGGTTCTTTTATATAAAATAAAAGGTGGGGCAACAATCATTTAGATAAGCTTCATTTTTATTTCAGTTTCCCTTCTGACAGTAAGGTAAGGAATTAACTAAGAAAAACTCGGACAGTTGCAAGAAAAAGTATGTGAATCCTTAAAAAAAAGAAAAAAAAAGGCTTTTTACAGAAGTTGGTCATAAAATGTGATTTTATCTTCATCTATTGCTGCGTTCGAGGAAGGTGTGAAGTTGGACTTTTCCAACCTCAGACCTGACAGATCTGGAAAAGCAACTTCATGTAACACGATGTGATTTGTACTGATTGCGTGAACCAGAACAACACTTTATTGGAATAAAGCCATCTTTGTTCACTTCGAACGCTTTGAGATGGAATAGCGAATCATGAGTGCCAATTGGTTCTAACTTAAAAAAAGAGGAAGCTCTATTTATGAGACAATATCGGCCGTCCTACTTAAGGTGTGGGTTCATTGCTAGTTCACTCAGATGCGCCAAATCCTCTCAGCTCTGCGCAATATGTCGCAACAGGCTTGCAAATTAGGTAATGAAGCCATCAAAACTGCTTCAACACCTGGGCCCCGAACAGCTGCCATTCAAAGACAAGCCTCTCGAGTTTCTAAACGAAAAAAGGATTACACCGAGATGGGACCATCTTGTTGAAGTCAAACAAGCGCAGGGCCCCAACTAATTACATAATGGGGAGTTGTATTTGATTTGTTTCAGTGTTGGTCTGTCTAAATATATCCCAACATGAAACCTCTTACGGCTCCAAAGGTGAGGAGGATGCAAGTGAAGACAAGAAAGAGAATAGCAGATTATAGTGATGATGAGATGTTTAATAAGACAAACTTATGAGGTGCTGGAGGGAAATGGGTTCTGGTCAGGGAGGGAATCCAAGTGCTGTGTTCAGGTTGGCAGGAAGTTAGGATCAAGGCAAGCTTGTGAGAAGTGAAGACAGGAAGCTGGCTGGAGATGAAAAATGCAGACAGACGGGACCTGAATAAAGAATTCAGCGAAAGTACAAATTTAGTGGCTGGAGGTACAAACTTGACATAGTGTTGACCATCTGGCCGCGTGGCGTAGTCCAAGGCGAGTTTAAGGAAGGCAGCTGCCACTGGCGGAGCCAGAGGGGAGGCCGGGGTGGCACGTGCCCCTGCTCAAATGAGATTGGACGCCGCAGGCGCCAAATGATTGACATAACACGGCACCGGCGCAATGGCACCGCACGTCTTGCCAGTTTTGTTCAATCAGACGCCTAGTAATTGCTATGCCCCTCCTGCACATTAGTTGGCGCTATGTACCACAATATGTAGTAATCCACCTCAATAAGAGTCTGGAGAAGAAGAATCTCCTGAGTCCCATCAAGACACTTCAGATCAGTGCATCAAGATGACACGTTTTTGGCAATGTCATGTTGGTTTCCACGTGAGATGTGAGTAACTATTTAGAATATTTTATATTCAGATAGATTGTTTTGAACATCAATAGGTTAAAGTTGTTTTGGACAAGCTAAAAATGAATCCATGAGCTGAATGACAAACAAAGACGTGAAACAGGAAACAGAAGTATGGAGCGGCCTTCCAAATTAAAAGCATAGATTTCAAAATAAGAGATGTAAACCTTACACATAAAACAGCTTGAAGAATACAGTTTAACACTTTCTCACTTAGTATATATGCCCTAACGTTTTTAGTCTGGAAGTGGGGGGTTTAATAGCAAGATTTATGAACATTATTATTAAATAATAACATTAGTAACATTATGTAGTTGTAAAATGCTAAAATATGCTAATTCTTTAGGTCCAGAAGGAAGAAGGACGACACGTACGTCATGTCGTGACACGCTTCCTTCGGCACCTCCAAAATAAAAGTCACTATACTAATATATTTCAGCTGTCAAGACACTTTTATTGTGACGAGGTCCGACAACAACAGTGCCTCTAAATGTGCGCAAATTACATTTTCAGAGGTAGTCACTGCACAATGTCTTATAAGCTTACTTCGAGCCTTGAATCTAAAAAATAAATTGTAACAGATGGCATTTCTCATACAATAACGGCGTTTCAAATATGAGGAGAAAAAAATTTGTTAGATTAGTCAATTTATGAAAAAAACAAACAAAGTTACCTAACACCGTTAGTTTAAACGCCGTTATTCCCAACACCAGCTATAATCCATCCATGCATTTCCTGAAAAGCTTACATGTGCTATAATATGCACTTAAATATATTTCAACATTTAGAGACTCCGTTTGAAATGAATTGTTTATAAAACAATAGTATTTGGCATAATCTTTGGATACGCATACTAAGTATCCCTGGCCCCTCCCTGGCCCCCCCATTTATAAAAGCTGCTGATTAGTTGACGAGGTGCAGCTGTTGAGTGACTCAGTACACCTGCGTCACACACAAAGGTGTCTAACATATATTCAATAAAAAAAATAATGTTTTTAACAAGTTGTGGAGTGTTCGTTTAGACAGACTGTGTTTGTTGTGACATAGGCCAAGATCACATTTTGTGACCAATTCATGGAAAATTGCAGGGAATTCTAAAAGGTTCACTTACCTTGTCTTGCAACTGCTGACAACCACTTACACTCACATTCACAACTATGGACAATTTAGAGCAAGGGTCTCCAAATCTTTCCCTCCAAGGACCACTTACAGAAAAATCTATGGTTGAAAGGGCAACTTTTCATTAGGCTACTTTAATTAATCAAGCACATCAAAATTAGTCAATCAAGCAATTGCATGTGTGTGTGTGGGGGGGTGTTTTTAAAATCTTTTACCTGAACAGCTTTCTTTATGCAAATATTTGGGCTTGGTTGAGACCCTGTAATCCACCAGAAAATAATCAGCAATCCCATCTCTACATTCAAAACCAAAACAGGTGCAATCTGTTGTAAACAGACCAATTTTAAAGTAGTTACCTAGAAATCATACATGTGATATTTTCACAATTTTGACAACAGCAGAAAGTGGAGGAAACCATTTTTTGCTTGATAAAATAAATTAACTTTATTTAACAGTGTGTTATGAAATGTTGTCACTTGTTTCATTGACAATACTCCATTTGGCTCTTTGCATATTTCAAAAAGATCTATAGTATATAAAACACATTTATTAGTAGCAAATAGTGTTCATAAACAAAAATAAAATTTCACCGGACTAAAACTAGACTAGACTAAACCCCTCATCAATAAACAATAACTGAGACTAAATCAGTATGCATTTTGGTCGACTAATGAAGATGAGATGAAAATGTATTTCACGTAATAAAAATTGGACTAAAATCTACGTACATTTTAGTCTACGCGCAAACACGAGACGCAAATTCTATGATTTGGTCAAATCTGGTCTCTGCTAATCTGTCACTGTCATGTGACACACAGTGACACACACCCTTTCAAATCTGCATGGAGACATAGTAGCCACTTGTTGATATACTGTAATTGTGTGTGAAGTTGTTTTTCATCAAAAAGATGAGAGAAAATTTTTATGTGAAATAGATTTAGATCCGAAATGTTAAAACATATATATATATACAGGGGTAAAATGATTGTCCTGTCTAAAACTAGACTAAAATGTTGACAGTTTTTGTTTAAAACCAGACAAATAAAATTGTGTTTTCTTGGATTAAAATAAAGACTACAATGCTAGATTTATAGTCGACTAAAAATGGACTAAATAAAAACGGGATGATTTTGACTATGCTGATAAAAGTAACACTAGTAGCAAATGTCATTTTTAGTGGTATTAAAGGGGACACTTAAAATGTGATATGGTGGTCCACAAATGGCCCCCGGGCCACATTTTGGACATCCCTGATTCCGAGTCATCAGTTAACGACAAGCTGGAGTATTCTGAGGAGAATTATTATTGCATTAAATATAAAACGTTACATATTGAAAAGCATTGTAAATTAGGCATGGTCACGAAATTGGGTCGCAGCCATAACAAGGTTACATTTGAGCAATTCTGTGAGCGCCGCGTTTCATGAGGACAGCGAGCACGGGCTTGAAAATCTTGCGTGACCTAACACTTAGCCACATTGGCTAATAAAAATTCTCCTTGAATGATCAGCACACAGAAACTTTACGGCGGACGTCTTCACCGCTTTATGATTCTCGTCACGGATAAAAACCTTATTAGCTCTTTAACGTTAAACAATAACCCACTAACCTACTTTATAGAGTCGATGAGTCACATGAGACGATCGCAGAGTGCGTCGGCTGCCAAGGTGGAGATACTTCCCAAACTATTTGATAAGAACTCCCACTTTCACTTTCTTTGTAAATCCTCTCTCTTATCCGCCTTCCCACTCCTCTCCCATCTTACCTTTCCCCATATCTCTCTTTCTCTACTTTTTTTTGTTGTTCTTTCACAGTCCCCGCAGTGCTATTTAGAGCATGGCAGGCGGCCATATTAATGTGACTAAAAAGGCTTGTGCAGGTAACACAAGTCCAGCTGGCCGCTTCCTGCCTTCCACAGCACTAAAGCCACCGTTTATGGATTCACCCTCCATAAGCGACACTTTATCATTCTCTTTGAACGTCGCAGCCCGCGCCTCGGATATAATACAGTGCAAAATACGGGGGGGTTGATGGGCCCGCATACTTTCCCATGATGCACGCAGGCTCCTCGCGCGCATAAACAGGCTGTATAGCAAACCGCACTGTGAGCTCAGTGCATCCTCGCCGCGCGTGCCAGCGGGACTTTGAAAGGGAGCGCGATGGATTCCCTTGGGAATAAACAACCACCGAAGACGAAGAACTAGGCTGCGTTCAACAAATACGCCTCACACCACACAAAGAATGTGAAAAAAAAAGTTGATCAATATTTCAGCACCTCAGTCTGGTTTGTTCATTCAGGCCATGGGATGGCGAATGAGGTGATTCCGTGCCCACCAAAAGGAAGGTGACAAGACGTAATCATCTTTCATGATCTGCGGGATGAGTGGATCATCCCCGGAGGTGGCTGGGGAGAACCACTTGATAATCTTCTGAGCGACAGTTATGAATGAGGACGCCTGCCTCGAGAGAGCGCAGATGTGTTGCCCCTCTGATGTGGAACGTCAAAGTCCTCTTGTATCATTATATGTGACTTGTCATCACACTTTGAAGCGTTATTCGTAATCATATATTATGGAGAAAAAAAAAGTAGTGATTATTCCTACAGAACATGCTCATGTATACAAATACGGAAGGGGTCTGCCCTTTCAGTGCATCTGGGAAGGCTTTGTACAAACATGGTGGTGTACAGAATTTCTCTGTCCTCACCACAGCGCATGACAAATGTTTTGTCAGGCCAACAATAGGCATTGTGCTTCTACCTTGTTAAATCTATTCTATGTGGGGCTATTGTTATTTCTTATTCTTTGATATATAATACCTGAGTCTGCTGGGGGGGGAAAAAAAATAGAGGCCTTTTGTCAGGCTTCCTTATATTCCAAACATTCTGAACACACATATAAATACAACAGTTTTGTTTTTGATCTAAAACGTTGTCTCCTTTGTCGAGATAATCCAAGCCACCTCGCAGGTGCTACAAGCTCATCTGACCACCGTTTATCCACGAAGAGAACACTTCTCCAATGTGCCAGACGCCATGGAATGTGAACATTCGCCCAATCGGCAAACTGGAGTCAGTTGGAGACCCCGATGAGGGTGATGAGCGTGCAGATGAGCTTCCCTGAGACGCTTGCTGACAGTTTGTGCAGAAATTCTTTAGTTGTGCAAACTAGTGACAGTCCTCCAATAAGTACGACCACACTGCAAAAAGGACTGTAGAACATTTAAGGAAAAAATATAGCAAAATAAGAAAATTATGACTTCAAATAAGCAAAATTATCTGCCAACAGAACAAGAAAATAATACTAGGCCCATATCAACCATTGCAGTCTTGAAAATAGTATTTTCAGACTAAAAACAAGTCATGTCAACTTTTTTCAACCAATTAATCTATTGATTATTCAATCGATTAATCGACTAATTAGATTTATTGAAATTTTGCATTGAAGTGTATTACAAAAGCATTTTTCCCGTTGATTGCTGTTTATTAACATGTGATTGGTGTTTATCTCGTACTTCGTATCTGTATATTGATATAAAAACACAAACAAACAAACAAAGGGGTGGGGGTGGGGGCAGGGGGGGTTGATTTTGTGCTATGTTACCGGTTCGGCCATTGTTTTCCAAAGCAAAAACAGAATTTGCATATGTCTTATTTTGACTAAACACAGAAGGACTACAGAAATCAGCAATTACAATT
The DNA here is from genome assembly GCF_054856555.1 of Leptonotus elevatus. Lineage (NCBI taxonomy): Eukaryota > Metazoa > Chordata > Actinopteri > Syngnathiformes > Syngnathidae > Leptonotus > Leptonotus elevatus. Next base: position 39,512,673 of record NC_141239.1, read on the forward strand.
ACAATTATTGAAATCGGATTTGGATGATTTTAAGTTTAAAAAATGGGTCCAAACGACTCCTCCATTATTAAAATAGTTGTCGATTAATTTGACAATCAATTACTTGTTGATGAATCAATCCATTTTGGCAGCTGTAATGCAAACCGATTGTTGCGGCAGCTGTCCCGGTGGCTGGCCTCAGACAGACGATCTTGGAGGTGAACATGCTGGATGCGGAGGTCTGCGGTTGTGAGGCTCTTCGGACGGACTGCCAAATCTTTGCTTTTGTGTTTTTACAAATAATCTGTCAAAGTAATGATATGAGACTATACAGTGGAGATTTTAACTGAAAATGACAAAATTAAACCTCTGTAATTGTGTCATGAGACTAATTCTTCTGAGGTTTTTGTCCACCCAAAACAACAAAAAAAGCTTTGTCTCTCTGTGTAACTGAACAAGGTAGGGTACCAATAACATATCTGGCTGATGCCAGACCTTATTTCAAGGTATCGGTACGTTTACTAGAAATTAGAAGTAAAAAATAGAAAGAATAGAATAGAAAATTGGCTTTAATTAACTCATTCACTGCCATTGACGGCTATAGACGTCAAAAATTAATTTGAACTATTTTCATTGGTGTAACATTTTTTCCCACTTTTGTTAACAAAAGTATGAAAATCTAGAATATTTTAATTGTACATGTAGAACAGCTATAAAATGTGTGATTAATTGTGAGTTAACTAGTGAAGTCATGCGATTAATTATGATTACAAATTTTAATGGCCTGACGACCCAAATTTGTAATCATGTTTTCTCTTTTTCTTTTTTTTTTCATTCATTGCCATTGACGGCTATAAACGTCAAAAATTCATTTAAACAATTTGTATTAGTTAAAAAAATGTTTCCCACTTTTGTTGACAAGAGTATGAAAACCTAGACATGTTTTATTATACATTTAGAACAGATATAAAATTTGTGATTAATCATGAGTTAACTATTGAAATCATGCATACGATTAGTTACAATTTAAAAAATAATAATCGCCTGTCACCCCTAATTTGTAATAATCTTTTCTTTTCTTTTTTTTCAGAAATTCTTGTCAGAATGATACAATGCAGTTCGGTTGAACGTCTGCAAATTGCAACCATGCAGTATACTTTCCTATACCTTTCTGAAACTGAGCAACACCATCATCGTAAAGTCAGAATAAAGTACGATATTAGATCTTATTCGAATGCACAGGTGTGTGTAATATTTTGTCTTGTGAGCTCCAACAAAGCATCTTCACATGAGCTTCAAAACTAAATGGAGGAAGGTCCCCTCCCGTTCAAGTCCTCACAGACCCTCGACTCAAAGCCCAACGTAGTCTGTAAAACTACAAGCCAAGTCATCAAAGCCATCCCTGCTGAGGCGTTCTTCCTGATTGCTCCCCTCATCTAAGCGCCCTATTTCTCCAACACTGCCATCTTTGTTTGCTGCACTTGTGGTAGCGTTGTGGAAAGGGAGAAAGCCTGCTTTTGCCTCATCAGTTTGTGTGTCACTGAGAAAGCGAGCGAGAGAGTAAAGAAAAAAAAGAGAGAAACTTTTAAAATTCAGGGCTTTGTTGCTGCCAGAGAACAGAAAGCTGACAAAGTTTTATAGAGGCAACCATGAAGTTCTGCCTCATTAGATAGAATAGCTGTTCTATATTCAGGGTCTCTGTGGGGCGAACAAATGCAATGAGCTGGCCAAATATGGTTCGTTCCGCCAGAGTTAGGGTCTTTTTTTATATGTGCATGGTGGGTGGGGTTGGCTGCGGTGCAGGAGGTAAGGCCGGGCCTTCAAAACCTTGATTTCATTCTTGCTAAGAAAACTAATGAACTACCACTACACTTTAGTTTGTCCCGAAATCAGCTCAAACAGTTGGTTACATCATTGCTGACACGAGATCTACCAGCATTTGAAGAAATACAACATGTGTTCGTTTCATGTACAATTGGTGACCAAATCAAGATATCATACTTGCCCCGGCCTTGAAATTTTGGTACCAGTCACAGTTACACAGTGTACTTAACCTCCTATTAGTCAGGCAATGCCAACTGGATATTTTCATGAATTTATAAAACCCCCGGACGCCCGAACAGGACATAAGAAAATTGTCTGTCCTCTCAATTGGCCACCCAAAAGAGGACATTTGGAATGCAATAATGTCCTGTTCATTAACCTGGCTACTGAGCTAGCGGGAGCTGCTATGGCTACTGAGCTAGCGGGAGCTGCTAGCGGGAGCTGCTAGCGGGAGCTGCTAGCGGGAGCTGCTAGCGGGAGCTGCTAGCGGGAGCTGCGAGCGGGAGCTGCGAGCGGGAGCTGCGAGCGGGAGCTGCTAGCGGGGTGGGAGCTGCGACCAAGAGTGGCTAGAAAGTAGCGGCAACTGTTAGATTATTAACATTGTTTTTCTGTTTCAATTTATATTTTAACCGTTTTTGATATTAGTTAGAGCTGTGTAATAATAAGACAACAGTTAATTCATATGTTAGTCAATCTATAGTCTTTGTTCTCTTCCCTGGGAAAGTAAGGTTTCTGAGTTATCTAAATGAGGGGATGTTTGAAAGTGCAAGCAGAGGTCTGTCCATAAATTTCCTGGTGCAAGGAGGTGCCGGGGACCAATTGTTTACCCACATCTGGAGTGGACTGAGATAGGAACTGGTGTAGGATTCTAAGTTGTGTATTTCACTCTGCTGACAGGACAAGATGACAGGGGGGAGTATTCTTTCTAATCATCCATCCATCCATCCATCCATTTTCTGTACCGCTTGTCCTCACAAGGGTCGCGGGGGTTGCTGGAGCCTATCCCAGCTGGCTTCGGGCAGTAGGCGGGGTACACCCTGAACTGGTTGCCAGCCAATCGCAGATTGCCAGTTCATTGGCTGGCAGATCTTTCTAATCACTGTTTTTGTATAAGTGTGCAAGAGCAGAGAGCGAGAGGCACACTTTGCGGTCACTGCTGATTGAGCAAGGATCCAAAGTGGCTCGGAAATTTCTGAATAATAAAAGCTGGCCAGAAAACTTCTTCACAAGATCTCAACTTTGAGTTTTATTTTGAACACGCAGGAAATCAAAAGAAATTATTTCTAACACAACCAAGAGTGGCTAGCAAGTAGCGGCAACCAAGAGTGGCTATCAAGTAGCGGAAACAAAGAGTGGCTAGCAAGAACTCACTATAGCGGCTAACAGAAGCGGTTAGTGAGAACTAGCTGGAGCTGCTAACAAAAGTGGCTAGCGGGAGAAGTTAGCAAAAGCGAGCGGGAGCCTGAATCACAGGACTCGGGGAGGACCACCTGCAGGCCCCAGCTGTTGAGGGTAAGTGGCGGTTGACCCATTGGGTCCGACACTAACTACAAGCACCACCAGGGGCAAACTACAGTACATTGACAAAGTTATTTTCCTTCGGGTATCCATGGCAGAAAGATGGAAACATGTCAGCCATGGATTAATGCCATTTGCATTCATTTCTGTTATTTTGTGCATGTACACATAAAATATTGTTGCATTTGTTATATATTTAGCGTATTCTTAAAAGAGGCATGGCATTTCCAGAAAGTGGCATTGAACTCTCATATAAATCCACAGACTTTATGTACACATCTCTGAGCGTGGGTTAAAAAAAAAGAAATAGGGGGGAAACCATCTTCAAAGTGTCACTTTCATGTGTGTGTCCTAGATCCTACTTGATATCCTTCTGATTGTACGAAGAAGGCGAGTCAGGCTGTGGCGCTTTTGGGCTGAGATAATGGGAGAATTCACACTGTGTCATTATTTTCATTTCTGTAGCTATTATTCATTACTGGCGCGCTATTGCGTCATTGATAAGGCAGCGGCGCTCATTCTCTATTAGGCTCATTAGGGTTCCTAATGAGAATGTTGGACATGCTATTAGAGGTGTTTAGCATCCCTCTGTCTGGAGATGAGCTCTGCTGCTCGGGTATTTGTTGGGCAGATGGACGCAGCTTCGGGGCCGCCCGCCCTCACCCCTGACCTGCCACAGATGTCCCAAACTCGGCCGGGGCTCCGTTCCCTGAAGTAGCGGAAAATCACTAATGCACCGGAACCGACTCGGTCAATACGCGGGACAATTAGGCGCGTTTGAGCGCCGCTTCTGGCTGCGCTTCTGCGTGAAAGGCGAGGGGAAGAAAGTGAGAGAGCGGCCATGCGGCGCCCTTTTCTGTACAGCCCGTTTGACCGATGCCTGTGCTCTCAATAGAGATCTGGTGGTCATACATAAATTAAGGGGTTAAGTGAGCCGTCAGGAACAAATGTTTGCATTTATTAACTAAGGAGAACAGCTCCCCACAGTGAGCTCACAGCCTGTAATTTAGCCTTTGGGCTGAATTTCAATGTTTTTGTATCATTTGACTCAAGTCTAATCAAGTCTAATTAACGTCAGGATTCATGAAGCTGCAATATTAAAATTCACACGTGCACGTGTGTGTGTATGTGTAAAAAGGGCATATTGCCAGGTTTTTTTTACGGAATTGTGGAACTTCCAATGTAACCAGTGATTTGTGTTTAGTTCGTACTTCGTATTCGTATAGTTATTTAAAAAGAAAAAAAGAAAAAAAAAGAAGTGTGTGTGTGTGTGTGGGGGGGGGGGGGGGGTCGATTTTGCACTGTGTTACCGGTTCGGTTTTCCAAAGTAAAGACAGATGTTTGCAAATTTTTTATTTTGATTACACACAGAAGATAATCAGTCTTCTTTCATGAAGGACTACAGAAATCAGTCAACAATTACTGCTAAAATTTGAGGATTTGGACCTTTTTAGATAAAAAAAAAAGGCTCCAAGCAATTACTCAATTATTAAAATAGTTGTCGATGAATCTGATAATCGATTACTTGTCGATTGATTAATTTTGACAGGTCTAGTTACAATTTATGATTATGACTGCAGTGCATGATTTCTGTTCGGCATTTTTCCCATGATGACTCACATGCGTATATACTATGACATTATGGGAAAAATGCTAAATTTTTAGCATTCAGCCTACAAGTACGTTTGCATATACTGTATTTAAATACCTTTGTACGTATTTGCCAGTCTAAATTGTTTACCCCACATTGGCAGTTCCATGCTTCCGATTCGTATAAATAGCATAAACAGTGGTGGGAAGTAACTAAGTACAAATACTTTTTAATGTACTTGAGTACTTCTTTTTCTGATGACTTTTTACTTTTATTCCCTACATCTAAAAAATATTGTCAGTACTTTCTACTCTTGGAAAAAAAAAAGTCTTGTAACGTTTTTCAATATCCGCAGATGGCAATGCGACGTAATAAAGACAACTAGATATGGCAAAGTCACCCACAGTTGAGATCTTGATTGAGATCTTGGGGTTGAGTGGGATCTTAGCTTTTCGTCTTTTCAGTACAAATAATTTGTAAGTTCATAAAATACTTTTAAAAGAGGTATCAAACTTGGGTATCATATAATTAACTGTTAAAATTCATTTTTAATGTTGTACTTTATTTTCTAACTTGTGTTCCACATCTACATAAAAATAATGTAATTTTGATTGAGTTTTAATTCTATTTTATTATTCTCAATTTAATTTATAGAGCGCCTTAAAAATGTGATTCTACTTCAGCATAGTACAGCGTATGAATATTTTTGTCACCTGTGTGCATTAATATGCAAAATATGTTAAAAGGCAATAAGCTGCGACTCGAATTCATTAAAAAATGTGATGTTGGGGAGGCTCTTTACGCACAACAAACATTCCCACTCCCACTCCCACACGAGGGGGATCCCACAGGAATGCGCTGGACAGGTGTAAATTTCAGCTCTTAATGAGCCACATCAGATGCATCAAAGGAGCGTCGTGCAGAGCCATTGGACCATTAGTCCGGACGAGACAAAAGCCATCAGAGAGTTTTCCTCGCTAAACGGTGCAGAATGGGTTCGTGCTGCGGGAGTTTTATTGTAGCTGCAAACCCCCGCGGGCTGCACCAGGCTCACCAGCCGAGCTTTTGCTTCTAACGAGACAGATGAATGTTCTGGAGAAACGGGGCCCATCGGGGAGGAGATGGAGTCAAAAGGAAAGAAGTAGGAGGGATCATAAAAACACACATTTTAAAGTTGATTTTGGGGAGACAGTTTGACATCAAGTGCGCCCGTGAAACGTGCTTAGCACCTCCTCTCGTGGGATATTGGGAAACATCACTGCATATCCATATTTAGGCAACTATTTAAAAAATAATAATTAAAAGAAATACAGGCGCATACGTTTGCAAACGATTGACCACTTGGAGGCAGCAGGAAACATATCAATTAGCCTACTGTGTTTGCAGCTGGCAGCTTTAACTGCACTGTGTCATACTGGGACTTTATTAATATTTTGGTGACCCCATTTAGCTACATGAGAGTGTCAAAATACTAGGGCACACTCAGAGACAATCCACGCAATTCTCAGGCATGCTTGACGGCAAAAAGTCCAGCTTGTTTGTGTAAGCGCTTGGTGCTCAAGTTTGCTTTGGAGAGGGACCGAACAATGTCACGGCTAGCAAAACTCAGCTAGTAATCGACACACAGCTCCAAAAAAGATTTTGGATTGCCTAAAGATTCGGGTGGCAAGATGTTCAGTAAAGTAAAAACCAGGGTGGGGGAAAGGGGGGTTCTTTTGCAAGATGGATTACATACGCCAAATCCTATTTGTCGATGGGTGTGGCTATCTTGCCGTTGTTAGAGTAGACAATATTAAGTATTGTACTCTTTGCGTGTTCAATTAACTGAATGGTGAGATCCTTGTGAAGAAGTCCCTTTGCAAAGGTATTTATTAATTACCAGAAGCTTCTGAGGACAAAAAGCTGATGACACTGAAGCCGTGTTCTATCAGGTTGTCTGTCTCGTCCAACGTGGGGCATCCATACTTATTCAAAAAGTGGGAGACTAGAAGTCTCCTCCCATCAGCCCACAACACACCCATCCACAACTCAGCAAATACAAGAGAATCTGTTCCCATGGGTATAAATCAGATTAGAAAAAATACAATAATAATAAGCCTGACTCCCTTCCGACCAGTAGAGACCGGCCCTCCCATTTAGAGATAGCGAATGAATGTTTGAACTCGTTGCCCTTCCTCATGAAAGTAACACAGACAAGAATACAATTCATTGAGCCTACACTGAGTCAACTAAATCCAAAACGGCTAAAATATAAATTAAAACTAAAAAACAATGTTAATAACTCATCACCGTGTTAGCTCATGCTAAGTGCTATCTTGGTTGACAGTCCAACAGCGCTAAACAACCAGAAACTATTGGAAGCTGGCTGTGCCGTGTCCCTTGGTGCCAGACCCGCATTGTCACAAAAGATGCCGCTACAAAGCTCAACTTTTGTTGGCTGCAACATAGTAGGACTACATTTCCCATGATTCTTAGACATGAAAGCAGGAAGTAGTTCTCGTTCTGGTATGACGAAAACACGCCTGCTAGCCGGTAGATGCGGATGAGAATGAGAACGCAAACGGAATATGACTGTAAATAGGAAGACATTTTACAGTTAAATTCCCGTTTAATGGGTTTATCAGCCAATCCAGTACTTCTGGGCACTTTGCTAGATACCATAAAATGGCAACAAAGCACTACTTTTCTAATTCTCCATTTTAATCAACTACTAAAACATCCATCTTTGACAGTCCCATCTTGAATAGATTTCTGCTATTAGTGCCGAGATGCCTGCGGATGTCTACCTCATTCGGACCTTTCAGCCACCAGAGAGACTTTGTTGCCCCCAGATGTGAATGCGAATGTGAATGACTACGTTTACATGCAGTCAATATTCGGGTAAAGGTCAGAATTCCGGTTTCTGAGACAACCGAGGCAACCCGTTTACATGTGTGGTGGAAAAAGTGACTCCCGTTTACATGATTATTTGTGCTCGATTGGAATAACCCGTTCGGACCGTGACGCACGGACAACGTAATTATGTAAATAATGTAATTTCCTCTTGTTACTATACGTTCAATAAAATATATTATATTTATGTCACTCACCACGCTAAATAAAGTAGTCGGTTTCCTCTTCGCTCCAGAAGTGTGCTTTTTTTTTTGCTGCGAGCGCCACATTTGTTGACCGGCGGGTTACACGCCAGAAGCACGCACTTATATACTTGTATTTACTGTATGTGTATATAGGCGCAAACTGTGGCGTTTTCGCCGTAGAAGCACAAAATAACGTAAAAAGATAGCGGAGAAATCAATGTATTCAAGGGAGGCTCCATTAGCAAGTTGGACGGAGCTGCGCATACAAGACTACATAGACCATGTGGATGGGATTTTGTAACTATCGGGTTTCTTTGGATTGCATGCTTCTTATGTTCCACAAAAGGTCTGTTTACGTGAAAAATATTGGATTGCGTTTAAAAAGTGTTCGTTTTGTTTGTTCACATGACAGCAGATGTTTGGAGCCTCAAAATGGAGACATTTGAAAAACGGATAAAATAACCCAAGTCTCAATTCTACAGTATATTTCTCAGGCAGTCCCTTTGTGTCCCACCTTGCTTCAAAGCCGGTTTACCAACATGACAAAGCTGTGTATTATTGCCCCTTTTTTGACTCCCACCCACTGTGACAATGCCACCACTATGCCCTTTTATCCACTTAATCTAATGAATTTAGCAATTCATGCGAGGAGACAACTTCGCTATCATGTTCTTGGCAAAGGAAACTAGTCCTGAGGCGGAGGAATAACATATTTGAATGATGAAATCACGCTCCATTCCCTTTGGCTGGCAAATTCCCTGAAATCTTACATCTTAGCTGGCAAGCTATTGGCCGGGTCTGGGGAAATTAGATGGAAGTACTATGTGTGAGCCCGTAGGGCTGATGAGCGCTACTCTGTGCATATGCGTGTTTGCTGTAGGTGAGTACATGCGTGTGTGTCTTAACTGAAAGGCAGCAAATGCAAATAGGCTCATGTGACCAGCTGGAGGGATCACATGGATGCTTTATTCAGGCTTTACCAGTGTTTCACACACATAGTGCATCATCTAGACTGAGCAGCGTTAGACGAATCGATATGCGAGATGACATCGAGGGCCCTGCTGAGCCGGCATGAGGTCAGAGGCACTGTACAGTATGGGTTGACTCGGGCCGGCTAGTCAACTCTGCATTGATGTTCAAATACAATAATTGCTCAAGTGAAATAGAAACGGGTATGATTAGAACAATAGTAGAAGTGTGCAAGCCAAAGAACAATCTAGCAGAAAGCGAGTGAGCAGGAGAGGCTTTAAAATGGGCTGATTTCTTCAGCACCTTTGCACCCAGGTGAGCAGAGTGGCTAATGAGGTGGTTGTGGCTATGGTATAGATGAGTGGTTCTCAACCTTTTTTCAGTGACATGTGAAATATTTTTTCAGCCAAGTACCCTCTAACCAGCGCAATGCATTTCTAATTGAAGAATAAGAAAAACATTTAAACCCAGTGCTGTGCCATTATTGTCTGATTTACTCAACTTTGGAGCTCTATTTGTATTTATGTGGTCTCTTGAACTATTTGGAAATAAAAAGAGATAACTAATAAATAAATGAGTAAAAAAAAAGAAAAGTAAAGCTCTCTAAAGCTCTCAAAAAGAAATAAAAAAATACATTTTAAATAAAGTTTTCAAGTGATTTACAGGTGATTCTAGGTGGTATATGACAGATTGGGTCAAACCACTCTGCTATGGGGGAGATGCTTGTTTTTTTTTTAGGATACTGAAATAGAATAGCTTACTGAATATAAAATTAATTTTATGAACTTATGTTGTTCTGAAATATTTGCATATGCGTCTTAAATATGTTTTAAAATCTCACGTACCCATTTGAAAACCACTGGTATAGATAAACTCACATTTCATTTACCATTCAAAACTGCAATATTAGCAATATTCCAGTTGCGCAAGGCCTTGTAAATACCTGCAGGGAAAAAAACTGGAAAAAAACAGAATAAAACTCCTTATTTACTCCTTTTCTAACGTGAAAATTTGGCCATATAAACCCATATTGGAATATCCCCATTGAAAGGAACTTTGGTTTGTGTTCTCCGCATGCTCTATTCACAAAGAATCTTGCCATCTGGTGCACAGCCCACTGGAAATACACAACCAGAGGTAAACTAAACAATCATGGTGAAAATCAGACACAGCACAAACTACTTTATTAGTGTGGTGAATGACATGAATATAATGTATTTTATTGATGGTAGAAAGTAAGAAGTGGAAATGATGTCTGTTGGTGTCATGGCGTTGTCCGTGAGTCTTCTCATGCATGTAAACAAGATATTCTTAATGTTTCAGAAAACAGAATTTTTACCCGAATATTCACAGTAGATAGGGGAGACAGTTGTATCGCGGGTAAGTTGTCACATTGTAATTTTCTTCTCCAACAGAGGGCGTAGCTGAAAAGTGGAACACTAGTTTTCTTGGTATAAATGGTAAGTGGTTGTGTCCTGTCTGAGATGAGTGCCAGTTATCTGTTTTGCACAACCTAAAGTAAAATATTTCGACTTCATATATTTTCAAATAGGCGTCGTATATAGACAAATTCTAGCAGCAAATCATGATTCAGGCATCTTGTCATACCTCAGTCACTGCTGTGTTTTAAGCTAATTTTAAACTAGAGCAAGTATTAGCCAAAATGGTAGTTTGGGGCAACTTGTCTCGGTCATTTTGGGGTTTGTTGTCACATATGCAAAGAATGGGAAAAGGAAAAATGCACCTCTGGCAACTCGGTTTATGTATGCCAGAATTGCCCTTCAGATGATGAGTCTGAAGAGTGAGGAAATGAGTTTGCTAGGTTTCATTGTTAAATTTTTTTGTTTACGGTTGTTGGAATTATAGTATGCCCACATGTCAGGACTGGTTAAAGTTTCATGATGAACCATCCGTACATCCATTAACCGAAATGCTTTATTTTTTTAAATCCAATTTTATCTCAAATGTCCAGTTTAAAGGAAGCAAAACAGGCATTTGAGGCTGAGAGCTATGAACTAGATGCCAGCAGATCCTAAGGACTTTAATCCATTTTATAATATTTTATGTTAAAGTTTGCTCAATGACTATGGCAAATTTTCAAGATCAATGATAAATAATTGATCTGGCTGTAAAAACAAAACAAACAAAAAACACAGGAAACCCCAGTGTGACATCTTACCCCATGTAGTGTGACAACCTACCCGTTGGTGGGGCAACATGCCACATGTTCACTCCTTCTATTGACATAATTGATTAACTGACATTGATTTGACTTCATCACGTTACAGTCCACTCCCAAAAAATATATATAGTTGTTCAACTCTTACTATACTAGAGACAGAATTAGCACCAGTCGAGTTTATGGGGCACTTTCTAGCCTTCAAAGTCTTGATATGTGACGACTCGGGTGTGAGGCGACGAGGCGCAGGTCTGGCTTGTCAGGATGACAAACAAGGGGGCGTGGGGCTTTCTCCTCTCCTGTCCTCTCCTCTCCCGGCCTGTCACTCATTCCTCAACTGTAGGACATAGGTGGCGCGCCTCCAAACAGTGGCCTACTTTGCTGCTCTCGCTCGAGATGGAAATGAGCACAACTTAACTTTTGCGAATGTTTGTCTGATTTTAATTAACATCGCAGTCGCGCTAATAGAACAGCACTCTGTCTATACCTCACAGCAACAACTTTGCACATCCGCCGTCTTTGTGTTCGTGTGTGAGGGAGTGACAGAGAACCGAAATCCATAATTTACCCAAATGCCCACGAGCTGCACAGAGCAACACTGATTCAACACGCTCCTCTCGGGTCTCGCGTGAACCACTGCTCCAGTGGGTGTTTGAACGCACACGCGCACACACACACATACTCACACTAACAGAAAACAAGCCAACCTACTCCTGTATTTTTAATTGTTGTTCATGTTCCCTCTACGGCAAACATATGCTGTTCTAGACTTCAGTATTGGTAGCGTATCACTTGTCTTTGTTTGTCACAATGTGTTTGCCATATAGCATACAGTGAGGGTATTTATAGCACATTCCAATACAATGTAGAGCATATTCATTTGGAAATAATAACATTGACAACTGCTTAAGTGATGAGTGGGTTGAGAGAGGACTCATTTTGTGCATTGTACTGCACCTACCAATGAGCTGTATTGTGCTCCAGGCAATGTGTGTGATATGGCTTCAAGCCGCCGAGAGTGTGTGTGTGTGTGCGTCAACTCCTCTGCAGCTAAGAAATCTTAGCAGCAAATTTTCAAGTGCGCCCCCTTTGTTCTCCTGTCTGCCTCACCTCTGTTCTTCTTGTTTTCCTCCACTCATGTGACGTCTTCTTCCTTCGAACAATTTTGCACCACAAGTCAAGCTCGTTCCGTCAGAACCCAAGCGCTTCGTGCCATTCACGAGCGTTATACATTATCCATCTCTGTTCCACTTAGCTCGCTCCGCCTCATTTCTCGTCGTCTTCTGCGTAACGCATGTTCACATGTGCACGCACACACCAGCGCAATCCCATTAGCTTTAATATTTCAGCAGCCTCATAACATTTGCCAGAGGGCCCTGTCACCGCCTGCCTCCAGGGACGCTGATCCGAGATCAGCCGGCCGAAATCACCGCCAGGACCGGGAGCAAAACATTCGATTGACCTCGGAGCTGAGCTTGCACTGTGCCTAGTTGTCTTCCCAGGAGATCCCGTCCTCCCGTCACAAGCACCGCGGAGGCTGACGGGAGAAGAATGGAAGAGTCAGCACGATGGGAGGAAGGAATAAAAGCGAATAGTAGGGAGAGATATTTGGAGAGGTTGTGTGGGTGGGCTATGGGGTGCTGATTAGACCCCTGGTTTGAAGTGCACCTGTTCATGTGCGCGGGCGCACTCACACACCTTCATAAGTCATTCAGTGTTACAAAGGCTTGTGAAGGGTGAGGACAGTGCAGCACGTTTAAGCATTCTGTCAGAAATGATCTGCCCTTTGAGGTAGAATATTTCCTTTCTGTTCTGCGATTCATGTCTGTGATCAGCTGGATGAAGGGGAGGAGGTGTCATGCATAACAAGCTACATGTGTGTGCGTGTGTTTTATCATTCTGTCAGCTTACCTTTTACGTATTCTCACCCAGCATTTAGTAGGCCAATTTTGTTTTATGGCCGGCACTGTATAGTGTTCAAAATTGACTTTTTCCAGCTAAATGAGCATAACTGCCTGCACAAGCTTGGCACACACGCAGAGTGAAAATTCCAACAAAACTGTGACGAATACGGTGGCCAGGCTTCCTTAAAGTATTTTGTTTTGTCACAGAAGACCAAAGTGCAAGCTACAGTCAAATCGCCATAAAGTTGTACAAGACTAGTTACAAGAACTACCGTATTTTCCGCACTATAAGGCGCACCTAATAGCCTTTAATTTTCTCAAAAACCGACAGTGCGCCTTGTAATCCGATGCGCCTTATATGTGGATCAATATTGGTTGCGTAAGCTCCATCTAGTGGATGCTTAACGCAACCCCAGCCACTACAGTAGCTTCTATTCTGTGCGCCTTATAATGCGGTGCGCCTTATATATGGAAACGTTTTTAAATAGGCCATTCATTGAAGATGTGCCTTATACACTTTGCAAATGGAAGGATGATTGAATGGGAAGCAGTACACATCTCTATCCATAATCCTTAGTACAACATCGTTAAAAAACAACTAACACGCAAAACGAACGGAATGTGCACCACAAAGGTAGCTGTCTTTAGCGGGTTGAACATGTACTGTAGGCCTACTGACAACCGGCCCGAATTTGAGAATTTCCCCCCACTATAGATTGAAGTCAGCCAAAGTTTTATTTTCAGAAGTAAAGTATTAACTTATGTGATTGTCCTGTGTTGGTGGTGTGTGTTAAAAATGTATTACCTTCCCCTATCTGCTCCAAAAACAGTCAGGGCCAAGAACCATAAATAAATCTGTTCAATAATCCCAATCACAAATCCTTATTATGTATGTGGTCAACACCGAGTTTCGTCTAGCCACAGAGTCTTTCATTGGACCAGAAATGGAAGGATAGCCAATTAGAACGCAAACCGAAGCTCGTGCTGTTGTCAGACACAAATGGAGGACAACTCATGGCGTTGAGTGTTTGTTTTACATAACTCACAAGTCGTTCATCACAATAAATATGACAAAGAGAAGATTTTGCAACCACATTTCAGTTACGAAATAAGCTAACAGCTAGTCTAGCTTCGTCTATTTCTTCTTCTACTACTCTTTTTTTCTTTGCATGTTCCAACAAGTCTGAATGTCATGTAGCTCTCTGCCGACCAAACGGGTATTAAGAAAGTGAGGTACCGCATAAGCCTCCGTGCCATCGTTATTCAATGACAAGCAACCAGCTCAGTGGCTTGTGTTAGAGACTGTCCGCCCTGAGACTAAAAGGTCGTGGGTTCAAACCCTGGCCGGGTCATACCAAAGACTATAAAAATGGGACCCATTTGCCTCCCAGCTTGACACTCAGCATTCCGGGGTGTTAGATCACCCAAAATTATCCCTGAGCGCCGCGCCTGCTGCTGCTCACCGCTCCCTCAGTGGATGGGTCAAATGCGGGAAACAAATTTCACCCCACTTAAGATGGGTGTGACAGTCCGTGGTACAACACTGGTACTAAATAAATAAACAAGAGCATTAACCTGGCAATAGCCAGATTGATACTTGTGATTAACTCAAAGGAGTTCTTCACAGTATCAATCTCTGGGACTGCTCCACAGTGATTTGTTCGGTCGGGAAAGGCGGGACATTCTGTACAATTCTTTGAGCTGATTGGACAATGCGGCTACTTGTGCATGTTTGTTTTGACCAAACCAATCACGCCAATGGAAGAAAACGTGATCTTTGGTCTCGTTTCAGGGGCGGGGGGGGGGGGGGGGGGGGGCATGAACATCTTTACCAAATAGCTTTACCTCTGACTGTTCAACATTCAACAAGGAAAGGAGTAATTTTGCAAGAACAAAATTAATTGCAGCATCCATTCGTCCATGTTAGGTTTGTTTGTGTCCCTCGGCGTCGGCGCTTCCTCGTTTCGTCACAGTTGACCGTCCTGCCCTAAACAACGCCTGATTGGACTGACCTAAAAAAAAAAAGGTCGCTTACGATGGATTTTCGTAGTATTTGTCGAGAATTCAGCTTGCTCGCAAGTTTACAAGAAAACGGTGTAGACGGCGACTCTCCTGATCACATGCCGTTTCTTTAGGAACGCTACGGAAACGTACCTTGTTTTCTTGCTTTGCTCGGCAGAGAGCGAGCGGCCATTATACGTCACTAAGCAGAATGTGGTGCGACGTAAACAACTATGTACGTGCAAATAAAATTTCTACCAAATGTATTAAAAATAAAAATGATTTTTGAAAAATGAATCTCTTAGTAACAACAAAATAAATCATGTGGAGCAAACTTGTCATTACACTCTGGCTTCCTTTGAAGCAGTTAATCAAGATTTTATTTTGTTCACATTTGGAGCATGGAATTATTTAATTCACTTTACATTATTTCTTATGGGAAACATTGTGAAATAGTTAGAGGTAATAAACGTTGGTTAAAGCAATGAGAATACAGTAAATATAAATATATATTCTAGTAAATGCAGTGCATTTCCTTTTATACAAATTCCTCCTAATGTCTTGTGGGAACAGGCTCTCACTTGCCATACAAAAAAATTGCAAAAAATACTATAGGTTGAGTGTGCTCCAGTCCGAAATGATCACAGCATCATAACACGCACATTCAGACGCACACCCTGAAAAGAGCATAAACACCTTTTGACTTATAACTCATGCATGATCACTAAATGGTAACATTTGTTATTTCCACGACAATACAGCCAAAGATGTTGAATTTTTGATGGCTCCCTGGGCCCCCACAAAAGCCCCCAGAACACACAGAAATACACAACGCACACACACGTAGAGGAGCCAGCCTCTTGTTCGAGCTCACAGGTCACTCTCCTGTGAACAGAGCCAGTTGGATGCACCGAGGCTTAAACAACTCCACAACACCTTCGTCCTCAAACCTCAAAGCTTCATGAAACATTCAACTTGGGTCTTCCCATGTGTGTGTATTTGTGTGTGTACACTATATGTGCTTATGCCGTGCCATGAAACATTCAGGCTTTTCTTCAGACTCAAACACGGCTTCCTTAATCCTCCATTCACGTGGACATAATAAGGAAATTTAAGGTTTTGGGATATGAGTATCATTCCTATTGGCTGATTAGAGTAGGACAATAATTTTGGCCAACTCCTCAGACCCCAGAGATGTAAATTAGTAGTACAGTAAATTACAATTACATGAATTTGTGCACAACAACGGAGTGTACCAGGTGTTTTTCCTTCTGAAAGGGATTTGAAGAGGACCTTCTCAACCCACGAAAAGCAGTTGGATTGAGTAACATGTACTTTGCCAAGGAGCTCAAGGATGTCCTCACGGACATCTTCAACATCTCTATGAGCCGAGCAAATTTCTTCAAGTATTTCAAAATCGCCACAATAAACCAAAAAGAATATAAACAGTAGGTGGCCGGATAACTTGCGAGTGGCAGAAAAGTGAAAGACTACCGCTAACATGAAATGAAATGATAACAAAAACTTGTCACCTGTGTGGGTGAGAAGGATAAATAAAAGTGGATGTCGTAAATTGAGACAATCGCAAGACTGGCTGTGGGCATATCTACAGTGACAGACCGGGAACCAAATCTCCAATAGTGAATTTACGGAAGTCATATTCTCACGTTCATAAAATGTCTGGCTGGCATGTCTTTGAATAATTCAGCAACACATAACGGCTAGCCTGCTAATAGACAGCGCAGCTTGATCATTTCACCTTCGACCATGCCATTAATCTGAAACAGAAATGTCAATTAATTTAGACAGTCCTTAACTGATCATCTTACCTGTGTCTGAATTTCCACCATGTCCATTTTTTAATCAATCTACCTGTTAAAATGTAAACTGCAGCAGCTTCTGTGCAATTTACCTGTAGCATCGTTCTGCTTGGCCAAAGGACATGTAAGGGTTTGTTTACCAGTGATGCCATAAGAGAAAGCTTCCACTTTTGCCAACCGTATCTCAACTTTGAAGTTGGCAGCACAGTAGTGGGCCTTATTAAGAATAATGATAAAGCTAACAAGAGGTGTGAGGAAACTCAACTGGTGGAGATTGTGAGGAGATTGTGAGGAGATTGTTGTGGACTTCAAGTCGCAACATTTACAGCATTCTAAACATACAGTAGTGTGTGTAGGTGGAGGGGACGAATAGTGTTGGAAAAACAATTTTTGTTTTTCCCGTGTTCACAATGTTGATTATCAAACTCAGAGACAATGAGATCGGTGAAATCAGGATTTATTTTACATAAGCTTATGGACACATGGAGTTGCAGCCAAACGCCGCCATTTTTCCCCCGCATGTGTGCCGTTTTTTCCCTGAGCAAATCACAAGTATCATTTCGTGATTCTTCAAACCCCTCCCCGTCTTCTTCGTCCAATCCTCAGCCGTTCTTCTCCTTCCCAGACAGTCACATGATACATCAATACACTCACCAAACTTCCCCCTCCTACAATGATGTTGTTTTCAGAGCAGATAAGAATTTGAGTTGTTTTTCCAAAGCAGACCTGCTGACCCCAGTTTAAACAAAGGAATCTAATTAACACATTCGCTCTGCTCTCAGTACTGTGAAGAGAAACACCCCCTCGTCACCTTAAATTCCCCACAGAGACATACTGAGTAAATTAAAGCAATTTTGTCCACTTCTAATTAGTAATATTATAAATCAAACATTTATAATTAATTCATTCATTTCAATAGCCACCGAATTCCTAGGAGGAAATATCTAAGAAGACCCTACCTGGACTAGCAACAACAAACCAAGAAGGCTCAAAGACATCTCCGACCCTGCAAACTGAGGTATCTTAAATCTTACGTTAACTGCATAACCTTTGTGAATTTGGCCAAATGTTTCTGACATTGTACTTTGACAGACGACAGGAAATCACCATCATATCAAATCCAAACCGTTAGCAGAGCTGCAGTGGTCACATGGATTAGCATTAGCTAATAGCATTTTCAGCATTAGCTACTGATAACTAGCACATACTTTAAAAATTTAACAAAGTTGTCACAAAGGGGTCAAGCGGTATTTGTTTTTGGCAATGTGTCCGTGGCATTAACCACATGTACGGGTCTGCACACAAAATGTCAAGTGTAAATTGCCGGCTTGGTAATGAAGTGTTGAAGTGTTTTTTTTGTTTTTGGGGGGGGGATTTTCTTTTCTCTTCAGTTTCTGGGCTGTTTGAGACAAGCTGCTCACCCGGTCACCACACCGTAGCTTCAACTATACTGACAGCCTACGAGTGAAGTGAGACGTTATTTGCATAAAACCCCAGTCATTTCAAACACAGTGTTACAAGTGGTTGTTTAATGTCCTGTTTTTGCTTTATTCTTTGCGTATTTTGGTTGAAGCGCTGTAGATATCGTGAATTGACAATCTGACATTCAAAAAACCAGCAATTGATGACAGGAATAATTTCAGGACAACTATTCTGGCTCCAACAAGAGGCAGAAGAATGGTTAAATGTAACATTACACAAGAAAGCGCAAGACACATCTGCTGCTCCGTCTTTACTATTGGTCTGACTAAAAGCTTTTACTGTTGCTGTATTCATGTTCTGTTTTCAATCCAATTCACTTTGTCCTTTTCACTGGGCTCAAGGCCGCTCATTGTTTGCACAAGCCTTGAAGTGTTGCCAGCAACACCAATTTGATGTCTTTCTTGTTAATATACACGCTCTTTTTTCCTTTTTGTTTTTCATTGGTAGAATCTTTTGACAAATAGATAGATAGGCTGGAAGGAAGACTGATTTGCAGGCAGAGGGCTCAACACCTTGGTGGACGTGTATGTAGGTAGTAAGGCAGCAAGACAGATGGGCAGAAAGACAGGCAGAAGGCGTGGCTGTTAGGTAGGCAAACAAATGGACAGCAACCATACAGAGAAGTATTTACATGATAGGCAGTGAGACAGCCATCTTGACAGAAGTAATCAGACAGGAAGATATATGGGTAGTGTTAGAGTAGACAATATTAATTATTGTACTCTTTGCGTGTTCAATTAACTGAATGGTGAGATTCTGTTGAAGGAGTTCCTTTGCAAAGATTTAATTACCAGAAGCTTCTGGTCCACATTGACAAATTCATCCAAGCGATGTCTCCTCAAATGTGGCTCCTTCCTCTTGGCTCACATCGTTATTTATTCACAAAAAGGGTTCAAAAAAAAAAAAGTCAGCCCACAACCCACCTGGTTACAAAAAAATCCGTTCCCATGGGTATAAATCAGATTAAAAGAATACAGAAATAATGAGCCTGACTCCCTTGGTGACATAGCCCCGGAAACCTCCCTTTTAGATTACAGAATGAATAGACAGACCCGTTGCTCTTTCTCATGAAAGTAACACAGATAAGAATACAGGTCTATTCATACAGCCATACTGAGTTAACTGAATTATAAACGGCTAAAATATGATTTAAAACTAAAAAACAATGTTAATAACTCATCATTCCCTCATTTGAGCTCTTGAGAGCTCAACACATTAAAACATTTTTTTTTTTCAATGGTTGTGTGGTAAAAATAATTATCCTTAAAACATCCCTTTAGCAGAAGAGGAGGTAATTTAGCAATCATATGACATTAAAAAACAATTTGATACATTTAAAAGATTTTTAGTGGAATAAGCATAGCATATGTGAGGCTTAACATAAAATGTTGTTCATTGAAAAGTGTCGCAATGTATCGGCAGACGAATATGTGTTCTTTGAAGCCATCTTGTGATGAAGTTCTTTGAAGGTCTTTTTTTTTTTTTTTTTTTTAATGAAAAGAGTGTCGCAATAGTTCGTCTCTTCTTTAAGAATTTGGGGTAGACTACCCAAATTCTTCGATTTGTCACCTGGGATTATTCTGCCCAAAATGTGACTGATCAAAGGAATGATTGCCCAAGAAAAGGCACTTGCTCTTGATCCGTTGACTGATGTCCTCAAACGGCAGCTCCGGAACCGGGCACGGATTCAGCTGACGTGGCTCCAGGTCGGAGGTGATAAGATTGATGCTCCAGTTGTGGAATTTCGTCTCTCCTTTCAACCTGAGAGCATCAGTTGATGAGATGGCCGAGCCTGGCACGTCTCCTTTCCAGTTGTGGAATTTTTCCTCATCAACCCCCTGGGGCCGTTCTCCTGAGTGCAGAAACTTTTCATTTTTAGTTTCTCATAAACTCACATAAATTTTATTTGGAGGAAAAAACCCTGATAGTTTTTGTTAGTTGGGATTAGTAAATGTTATTTGATTAAGATCCGTAGGTCCTGTGCTGTTGGAACAGGAAAATATCTATTTTTGTGACATTAAAATAGAGCCCAGCCCTTGATTGAGTTGAATGACATTCGCTCATTCATTAATATAAGACAGAGCTTATAAATATTTATCTAAATTTGCATAACTGTGCCTTTCATATCTCTTATTCTCTTCCCAGAATCCCATGACCGGCCGAATCCTGGCATGCTGGGAAAAACTCACATATATTCATATTATCTATACTCTTTTGCAAACACTGGGCTCCAAACATTACATTTTTCAAATGTAATTCTGAGATAAAAGATATAATATAATATAATTACCTTCATTCGGCGAATATGCATTATTGTCCTTGCTTGCTTCAGACTTACTTTGCGATCGATTTCCTCTGATAGATTTCTTCATATTCAAACTGTGAATGATCATTTTCAAACTCATCCTGTCAATTGGAGTGTAGGCCGATACCCCACAACCTTTTTAATTTCGTTTTTAAGTTTGATTTTAATTTTCTAACTCGTCTACATTGGTTAAATTCTTAAACATAAACTCCCCCATTTGACAAAGATCCACTGATTTTTTCAAACACGTCAAGATAAAAGGGAGGACAAAATAAAAACCTCATGACTCAAAAGACGTCATAAATAAGTCAACCCTCTAAATCAGGCTATAAAATAAACAAAAGAGCTACAAAACACTATAAAACTGAGCATAAGCAGATACAACTTAAGACACTAATATATGATGACTTTGGGGCCATAAAAAATAGAGATAACCATATTACTCTAATTCTCCTAGAGTCCCAAAAATTATTTAAACTGCTAATCAACCTCACCTCTTTTACAGATTTAGTGGGGCTGAGGATAAAATCATCTTCAAACTGCTAATCTTTCACATATTAGCGGGGCTCATAAAAAACACAGCACACAAAATATTTCTGGGATTTATAAATCACAGTGCTGTTAAAAAAAAAAAAAAAATCAAACTTAGCCATCAAACTCTTAGTTAGTCTTTTACTTGTTACTACTCATTTTATTCTATTATTTATTTTATACTATAGCTGCAGCTGGACGAAGTCCAAAAAAGTTCCTCACGGGAAAAATAAAAATATATCATATCATAACATATTAATAAAATTCCCATTGTACCAATTCAGAAACTGATTCTCCCAAAAATATAGGCAAAAATTTAATAGGCTATAGATTGAAATACATTTTCTCAATCCCTCATTTCAAATTTACATATGTCGTTTTCAATTTCCTGAAATATCTTGCTATAGATCACAGCTCCCCACTCAATACATTAAGAATGCCTTGCATATCACCATGTAGCACTTTACTGAATGGATCACATCTCATTCCGACCACCAACTTTCTTTGTCCAGACCCCCAGCAAAAGGCAGGACGGCAGCTGTTGTCAATGTTCAGTCCTGGCCAGCATGGCGGCTGTTGTGGCAGCAATGTTCAAAGCAGGCATTTAGATTTCCTCTGGATGCAAAACAGCCATAGGGGAGAAGTCACTAGAATGAGGCGTATACACAGTCACTGGGCATTGAGGAATTTGAACATCATGTTTTTCTTAGGCACAGGACGAGAAGACTGTTGCTCTGCGGCTTTTGACCTTTGATCTCTGCCACATCCATTCAGACGCTGTCTGCAATGTGGATCCGATGACACACAGTCTTTCTGAGAGCTCACCTGATCAAAAAATGCACATTCGTTGATACAATGCTTTAAAAATGCCAGACTGAGGATATGGGATCATAGCAAGACAGTTCACTCCCTGCTTTCTCAAAAATGTTTCGTAAAAAAAAAACACAGCCTCTTTATTAATTTCTCTTTTTTTTTTTTTCAATACCCCTTCAAATAGCTACTAGCCATACAACGTATCAGCAGCTGGGGCGCATCCCGTTCGCAGTTTGTAATCAGTGAAGGCCATCAAACCCTCATCTGCCTTGGAACTCAAACATCAGTTTCTGAAATGACACACTCAGAGAAAAAACAAATATTAAAAATCATTATCAACATGTCAATTTTAAAAACATTCATAACTCTTTATTCAACTATCTTATTTCCAGCCACAGCTATAAAGATGTAGGCATAATTATATCAACTCTCAAACAAAATGCCATTATTTTATCATTACTCCTTATTCATTTGTCCCGAAAAGGGAAAGTTAACAAATTAACCATCGTCATCAATCATTAAAGTGTAAAGATTTATTAGCTCAGTCAAATACTATTATTTATTTTATATTATTTATCATTCCTCTCTTACCATTTTGACAAAAAAAGAGTCCCATTACGAGGACACATTATGCTCACAGCGCACAGCTCAGCCCCCACCTTTTTTTCTAACCTAGAAACGGGGGAAAGGGGGGGGGAGGAATCTTAACATTATAAATCGCAAAACCTATTTTATCATATTCCCATTAATAAAACAAACGCCACTATCACAACAGTATCATCTCACACAAAACAACACCAAACTTAGTTAAAATATTAAAGAAAAACAAACAAAATCCCCATATGCACACTTCTCACTTACAAACCCCCACCTTTTTTAGAAGCTAGGTCACACACTCAAATGCATACGCACACTCTTCAGTCAATATAAAAAATAAAATAAACGGTGTTATTCCTTCAATTCGTTGTCTACAAATCTTATAGCATTTAAACTGCAGTTTTATACGGTGATTTCAGTAAACTGGTAACTTTGAACAACCCATCCGTAAACTGCTCCACAAATGCTGGAGTCATTTTAGCATCAGATTCAGCCTTTTTACATTACCAACAAAGAAAATACAAAAGTCTGACATACCATTTTGTCCAGCGAAAGCTTTGTATACAATCGATCCATAGTTCGTTTTTTCATTGTTCATCGACGCTTTTATTTTTTGCTGAACCGGAAGCGCATTCAGGACAAACCATTCTGTATCCGGGTCGAAATCGCCTCCATTTTTGTTTGTAGTTTTTATGTTTAGTTCCGGATTCAATACAGTGACGTCTCACTTTCAATATTAATAGTTCAATATGTTAACACATATGGCCACACACAGACACACATAAGAATCACGTGACCTCTCGTTTATACACAGCGGTTACCCAATCCCGCTGAGCTAAACTGTTCTCCCTTTATTGCAAAATTTTTGCAAGGCGCTTTATTAAATAATGAAATTTATCACGTGCTAACGAACTCAACCGTGGAACAAAAGAAATTCAAACGGGAATCCTGACCTCAAACCACAATAAAAGCGCCAAAAAAAATAAAAGTTACACGTAATCTCTCGATTGCAAATACAGTAACACAAATCCAATTATTACTGTAATCAACCTGGACCCTCAATACTGTTCAATTTCAAACAGGCGCTTTTTCAAACAAAAAAAATATTACGTGTTTAGGACGTTTCACACCAAGAGCCATGAACAATTATGTTACTTAGTCCTCAAATCGGCCAAAAACTGCCAAAGCAGAAGCGCAATACTATAATCTACAGGCTGCACTTCAATGCACCGCCTCACGACGTGTGTAGTTCAATATCGTCGGAATTATCACAACTCACAACATCAAACTACAACTCGTTCACACAGATCTCTTTTAAAATTTAGATAATTTGCAAGACGAAAAAACCAGCTGCAGCGGACCAGACAGACAAAATTTCTTCTACGTGGATAAAGATCTCCACTTACCGGAATTAATATGGCGCCAGAAATTCCGCCCGTCAGTGAACGCCGCAGCCTGCTCAATCGTCAACAACACCATCCGTTTGGTTCAACGGAGGAGACCATTCGTTATAATTCAGCGTCGGCGGTCACCATTTGTTAGAGTAGACAATATTAATTATTGTACTCTTTGCGTGTTCAATTAACTGAATGGTGAGATTCTGTTGAAGGAGTTCCTTTGCAAAGATTTAATTACCAGAAGCTTCTGGTCCACATTGACAAATTCATCCAAGCGATGTCTCCTCAAATGTGGCTCCTTCCTCTTGGCTCACATCGTTATTTATTCACAAAAAGGGTTCAAAAAAAAAAAGTCAGCCCACAACCCACCTGGTTACAAAAAAATCCGTTCCCATGGGTATAAATCAGATTAAAAGAATACAGAAATAATGAGCCTGACTCCCTTGGTGACATAGCCCCGGAAACCTCCCTTTTAGATTACAGAATGAATAGACAGACCCGTTGCTCTTTCTCATGAAAGTAACACAGATAAGAATACAGGTCTATTCATACAGCCATACTGAGTTAACTGAATTATAAACGGCTAAAATATGATTTAAAACTAAAAAACAATGTTAATAACTCATCAGTAGAAAGAAAGGCAAACACTATAGTGCAGAAAGACAGGAAGATGAGGGCGACCAGACAGTCCGGGTTTTCAGCCTTGCGTCCCAAGTCCCATAGATTTTGCCGGCCCTATTATTTTGTCACACTTTTACGCAAGTCCTGACAATCACACAGTTGGCATAGTGATTCATATGATAAACACAGGTGGCAAATCCAGGTCCAGAAATTACAAACCCTGCCACAGTTTGGCTTTATGCCCTTGTGCTAGCTAGCTAGCTCCCTAGCAGGTAAATGAGCACCCGAGGAGCTAGCGCGGGAGCTCGCTAACTAAGCCAAACTGTGGCAGGGTTTTTGCTTTCTGGACTTGGATTTGCCACCTCTGATGATAAACCAGTTCAAAAAGAATTTAACTGTTAAATTCCTTCCTATTTACTTTCGCATTCACGTTTGCATTTTCATTCTCATCCAAATCTAATCGCTAGCAGGCGTGTTTTTTACCATACCGGAACTAGAACTACTTCCTGCTTCCGTGTCTAAAAATCAAGATAAATGTAGTCCTACTAGCCTAATCCTGTGGTCACCGGTGAGACCCAATGCAAGCTGTTTTTTTCTGGTGGCATGTTTCCAATGCTAAAATGTGGGACCGAATGAGTTCCGATAGCTAGCGGGGCCGAGCAAAAAGGGTTGGATAATGGTGAGTGCCTTTGCCATGTTTAGCGCTGTTGAACTGTCACCCAAGATAGCATTTAGCATTAGCTAATAATATCACAACCACCAGCCACCAGATTGACTAGTGATAAATAGTTCCTGGTAAGAATTTGTAAATTTGTATTTATTTTATTAAGGAAGACTGAATGGTAAGAGGGCAAACAGACAGAAAGACAGGCAGTTCGGGGAATAAACAGACCAACAGAGAGGAAGAGAGGTAAACTGATAGTCAGGGAGATGGGCAGCTTGACAGGAAGCAAGCGTGCAGGTAGTCGTGCAGGAAGACAAATCAGCAGGTAGGCAAACAGACAGACAGTCAGGCAGTTAAACAGACTACAAACATACAGAGGAAGGCAGGGGTGCAGGAAGACACATCCGTTAGTAGGCAGACAGACAAACAGAACGGACGGGAGATAGAAGGCAAACTGAGGGAGCGACAGGAAGGCAAGGATGTCGGTCGATGGACAGAAAGCAAAAGAATATCCCATAATAATAGTTGAGTGTAGAAAAAGACATTCAGTGTGAAAAGGAATCACAAATCTGAAGTGTGAAGAATCACTGGCCAAAGAATGGAGACACACACACAACCTCAATCATCATTGGAAAATCATTGGAAATCTGGCAAGGGAGAGGGGCACAGATTGGGGGACAAACCCCTCATTCAAACGGAGACAAAGACTGGCCTGCAACAGACTCACACAGAGGCAGCCGGGTGGAAGGGAATTGGGCGGTCCCATTGACACACGCGCGCACACACACTGCACAAACCTCACTAACACAACCCTGAATACTTCCCACTCTTCCAGCCCAACCTCCGTCTGCATTTATGGCTCCCTCTGTGAATGTTGTTTCATTCACATGTCAACCATTGTTTGTGTGCGTGCGTGTGCGTGGACGTGTGAGCGAGTCTGACTTTGCCATTGTGAACGAATGCACCATTAGTGATTCATTCGTGTGTAGTTAACCATTGTGAAGGCAAGGCAACATTTTATTTGTCTGAACCTAACCCTGACCATATGGCTGCACCTTCTCCTCCCATCGTCCTCCTCTTCTGCCTCCCATTCGACAACGAGATTGTTCTCTTTCTTCGCCCCCAAACTTGCTTTTCAGCTTTAGCTGACTTTAGGAGCGCTATCTTGCCAACATGCTTGCAAATGTCTGTGTGGAAAGGTGAGAATGTGTGTGTGTGTATGTGTGTGTGTGTGTTCTAGGTCGATGGGGACAGTCCGCTTTAGCTGTCAGCTACAATCAGCCCTCACGTGTGCCTGTAATGTTGTGTATTGTCCGGACACATCACTGGAGGAGCTTCTGAGACATCCATTAAAGTTCAAAGCAATTTATCACTAGCCAACGTTCCCTCCCTGCATCTCCGTCCCCGCGCCCCAGCCTCCCCGCCCGCTCCCTCATCCCCATGCTGTCACAATCTCATCCTTCTCCTCGCCTCATTCCACTCTCACTCCTCTGTCTCCATCCATCACTTCTGCTCTCCAGTGTTTTGCTCTAACGTGAATGATAATTCGAGTAGGATTAGTTGGTATGACCGAGGCTAACATTGTGATGCAGAAAGGAGGCGAAGGTCATCACACAAGTGTGATCAATTAGGTGGTTTGATTCATGTTTATATTTATTTTGAGGGGCTGCAAACAGCGACGGGATACGATTTTATATGATGCCTGGAAGGTCTAGCAAGTATGCAAAGTATGTGAGGTTAAAGTGAAGCACTCTCCTTCGCTATGGTTGTTAACAATATTGGACAAACATCACAATTGTGTTTATCTGACTGACATGGTGAAACTTTTGTAACTTCATTATTACTACATGTTGACTTTTACGGAGGACCAAAAATGGCATGCAAATTAAATAGTTAAATAAAGTGGAAATAAAAACGGATGTAAAAACATTTAAAAAATAAATCAAAAAAATGTATGTAAATGCAAATAAAAACAAATTTTATATATATATATATATATATATATATATATATATATATATATATATATATATATATATATATATATATATATATATATATATATATATATATATATATAATTAGATAAATAAATGTAAAAAAAAAATAAAAAAACAAGATTACAAAAATACAAATAAGATTTGATTTATTTTTTCGTTTAATTTTTTTATTATATTTTTATATCCTTTTTTAATTTTCACTTGTATTTATTTATTTATATTTTGGCATTTTTGGTCCTCCATAGACTTTCACTCCTGAGAGGAAATGCTTTCTTCCTCTTGTATGTAAAGATTAAAGTACCACAGATTGTCACACACCCCTAAGTGGGGTGAAATTCGTTCTCCACATTTGCTCCATCCACTGAGGGAGCGGTGAGCAGCAGCAGGTGAGCAGCAGCAGGTGATCATTTGGTCATCTAACACCCCAATTCCAACCCATAATGCTGAGTATCAAGCAGGGAGGCAAATGGGTCCCATTTGTATAGTTTTTGGTATGACCCGGCCAGGTATTGAACCCACGACCTCAACCCTGGTCCTCGGGGCCCACTATCCAGCCTGTTTTCCATGTCTCCCTATTCCCAATGCAGCTGTGCAAAAAAAAGAAAAAAAAGGGGGGAAAAAGCATTTAATTCATACAAGATCGCCATCATTTAAATATAATTGTTATCAGGGATGGGCCGAGTATCAGGTACCTTATTTCTCAGTACTTGGGCCAATGGCCGATACTGGTCATTTTACAACCAGGAACTAGAAATTATAAGAACAGAAAATTTCAATGAATTTCATGCAATTTCAAGGAAAATGCTTTACTGTGGTATATACAGTATATTCTTTCTTGTCTTGCTTTGTCTGTACAATGCCCTTGAAAACTTGAACACAATTTGTTTCCTGTGTGAAAGGTGCCACACCATCTTGACGATTACACGAGACAGAGAGTTTAAATATTAAAGTCGGCCTTAATAACTGACAGCTCTCAAACACACGCTCAACATGCATGCACAAGCTCGGTTCAAAAACACTCGCCCACATGTGTTCCAGCCTTGACAGTAAGTAGCTTTCCTCACCATACGTGTGTGCGTGCGTGCGCGTGTGTGTTAGAGATACGACACAAGGTTGGATTCGGTCTTGTTTTTAATCAGTGGGATTTTGCAAATGGCCTCAGGCTTCTCCCAGGGACTAATTAGTGATGTGGCGCCGGCATAATAAATAAACACACATACACAAGCATCAATGCGGCATCAGAAACACAAAAAGAAATGTTCTGATTAAATGGAAAAAAGTTTTCATGTGAAAGAGGGAAATAAACAACTGAAATGCTGCGGCTTGATCCACACTGTTGCTTTCTGTGTCCTCAATTTCTGGCCTTTAAACAATGTTACTGAGTTTCCACTTTCTGTTTCTCTCCCTTTTGTGTCTTTCTCATACACGCACACGCACACACAGCTTCCACAGTGTAACGTGTTGACAGCCTGTGCGCAAGTGAGAGCAGAAGGATGAAGGCCTAAGAGAATACCTCAGGCTTTTGCACACTGCACCTTAATGTGCGCACACAGACACTGACAACACGCACACACCTACACACATTCTGGCTGTGTAAACCAGAGAGATTAGCAGCTCATTACCATACCACAGGGGGGCTGTCTGTCAGTGTGTTTCTCCTCTGTGTGTGCGTGTGCGTGACGTGCACGTGTGTGCACGCGCACCTCCGAGCATCGTGAGCATGTGTCCTAACAACAACGGTTCCATTATTTGTCAGTGTGGGCCAGAATGAGCGCGTCTCTAATCAGGGGGACAGCAAAGCGGAGACCGCAGAGAATTACTGAATATGTTTTAATCACGTAGACAATGATCAGATTAAACTGATTCCCCTCGTTAAGCAGCTACAGAAAATTAGTGGCAAGCAAGGAGCGCTGCAACACCTGTGGTGCTCGTGGACAGATGCAGAGATGATCCAGATTTGCTGTTTGGATTTAGAGTGGGATGGTTTTGAAGTTTTCTATTTGAGTAGAAAGTAGAAAGTTCTCTTTTGTTTTAACACAGCAGGTTCACCACAGCAGTGGTGTCCAAAGTTTGGTTCGGGGGCCTTTTGTGGCCTACTGCATATTTTTTATTGGTCAAATTCCCATTTCCCAAATTTGTTTTGAAATTATGGCCAAAAAGTTCAACCTTGGGGTTTTTGGGGGGGGGATAAAAAAATTATCCACATGGGAGATTTCAAGTGTGTTGCAATGGGGTATATGCCACAAAGGAGGCGGGACTTCCGACTTTCTGGTTTTCACACATCAGCTTTGTTTCCGTTTCCTGTTTGCGACGCATGGGCCGCGTCCCAGTTCTTGCGCTTTCGCCTTTGTGCCCCTCGGTTGCGCATTACCGTCGACGGGTGCGAGTGTGTAGTGTGCCTGTCTCAGTTGTCCGAAGCATTTCAGAAAGTTGAAGCGCGCGGTAGGGAGGCGTAGGGGTGTGAGTGTTGGAACGTGGCCATCAGTGGCCGGAAAGGACGCTGATGTGTGAAAACCGGAAGTCTGAAGTCCGTGGCATCTACCCCATACGTAGCCTGGCTTGGATGTTTTTCTTTGTAAGATAAATCTTTGCAGTGAATTTTGTACATTAACTTTTACTCTGAAAAAGTCTATATTCGGTCCCAGTCTATACAGAGAAACTTTACACCTGAAGGGAGTAAATTTACATGTAATAAAAAAAATAATGATAACAAAATCACTCAAAGTGTCATGATGATGTCATGACTCAGTGGCCTAGTGGTAGAGTGTCTGCCCTGAGACTGGGAAATCATGGGTTCAATCCCAGCTAGTTCATACCAAAGACTCTTAAAAAATG
Source organism: Leptonotus elevatus (assembly GCF_054856555.1). Lineage (NCBI taxonomy): Eukaryota > Metazoa > Chordata > Actinopteri > Syngnathiformes > Syngnathidae > Leptonotus > Leptonotus elevatus. The sequence continues at coordinate 39,542,780 of NC_141239.1, forward strand.
GGACCCATTTGCCTCCCTGCTTGACACTCAGCATTAAGGGTTGGAATTGGGGGGTTAGATCACCAAATGATTCCCAAACGTAGCCCCTGCTGCTCACCACTCCCTCAGGGGATGGGTCAAATGTGGAGAATAAAACTTGCCCCACTTTGGTGGGTGTGACAAACAGTGAATCTTATTCTTAAATTGGGTTTGAGTTGGTTTTTAGTTTCCTTCTGTGATGGCTTGTGTTTAGTTTTGGTTTTGTTCATTTTGTCCCCATGTTTCTTTAAGTTTCATTCATCTTGCACACACAGAACCATTTCAAGACTTGCGTGTGTCCAAAAGAAGACGCTGAGGACGTTTAACGGCTGTAATGTATATGCCAAGTCTGGAGTGGCGCTGTAGTGCAGCCACAGGGAGTTAACGGAAAGCGTAGAAGAAAAATCAGCAAAGAAGACAAACACTTTTTTTCTTACTTTATTGCAATCTACAGAACAATCATGGCTTTGCATGTATCAAAACAACATGAAAAAGACGAACACAGTAGAAGTGACAATGGCGGGTGATTCAAGTACAACACCGCTTGTTGAACGTGGGAATAAAGAAGCAAAAATATTTTGCTGCAAAAGGAGGCTGCGCAAAACGGCTATCCGCCATTGTTGTTGACAGACTGACGGTTCAAACGCAGTCACGCGAGAATTGGCGCATACGTCATCAATCTGCGACAATGCGTCGTCATCGAGCTGTGACCATTACGTCATCGCTGGAGGAGTATCCTGCATTTGGTGTCCAGACGCACGCGTACTGGGCGCGTTTTGAAATCTTTCCACTCTGGAGCTCGGTTTCAGAAGTGATCGGTTTCAAGCTCCGAAACAGCGCCATCGTGTGGACGAATGGCCTAAACGGTAAGAAACTTGTGAGGATACATTGAAACTGGCTTTCATGTGGACGGGGCCTTAGTCTCTTGTCTCCCCTTTGTCTGCGTCGAACCATTGTTGCTTTCCTCCCGTCATGCTGCTGTTTGTTTGTTTTTTGCCTTGTTGAACCCCCCCCCCCCCCCCCCCCCCCGCCCCCAAACACGTCTTGCATTGATTGCCTTTTGGAGTTTGCTTTTGTGTTGTTTAATCAAATTTTTTTTTTTTTTTTTACTTCACCTCTGCCTCCTCGCCCTGCATTTGGTTCGTCAATCACACCCCACACTCGACACAAAGGTTCAGGAACAAAACCACAACCTTCAGCATGGGAGATTGGCAGTCTATCACTTGAGCTATGCCACGCCTACTGTTGGATAACATTGCTGGTGTGTCCAAAAGGAGACCAAAAATGGTCGGAGGGATGAGGACTCCGCGTGACGCGAGCATTGCTCAGCAGGTTGACTGGCCATCTCTCAACCTGAAGGTTCTGCAATCATTCATCAAGCCTTGACTGATTTTTTTTATTTTTTTTACTCTCTTACAAGTGTAATGTTTACTCTAGATTACACTAAGGCCAAATAGAGTCTTTCTAGAGTAAAATTGACTCTACGAAATGTACTATGTTCGGTCTTGCTGCGAGAAGACGAGGACATTGTGGTGTGACATCATGTCAGTACTTGCCATAGATTTACTTCAGCTCCTCCATTGTTGCTCTTGGCAGCCTCCCTGACCACTTCTCATCTTTTCTTTAATTTTGGGTGGACATTCAGAGCTTGGCAATATCGCAGTTGTGCCATATTTTCTCCACTCGATGATGTTAAACGGAGGTCAGTCAGTGTCCGGGATGGATTGTGCTCAATCATAAAGGTTCAACTGTATTTGATGTGGCATTACACTCTCACTCTTAGAGACAATCGGGAAGGCCCATTTTTCACTCAAAAACTTTCTATATCTTTTTTGATCAGGAAAATGATATTAGCTTGCATTTTCAGTTTATCAATTTTTTGCGGGAGAAATCAGTAAATAACCAATAAACTAAAACTCTTTTCTTGTCAGCAATATAGTCACATCCCTCCTTCTTCCGATGTCTTGGTGCGAGTCAACACATGATTTGTCCATTGAAAATCATTGTACATCATTGTTACTTTATTTTCTTTGATCCTTCCTCGGGTCTCCTGACAACCTCACGACTCTAGCTGGATTCTGAAGTATTCGGTTTAGGGGAACGGTATTGGATTTTTAATAGGTTTTAGTAGACACTCACACGCGCACACACACATGCACATACTCACCCACATACAAAAGAAAAAATTAAATAAAAAATAAGAAAAAAAGAGCAAATCGGTAAAATTACCGAATGAACAATACTGAGCTCTTAAGAAAAAAAGAAAAGAAAATCACTGTACATACTTAATGTCCAAAAACAGCGGTCAATCAGCACCAACATTTATGTAGACATCTGGATTTGTGCCCACTTCAACCTAAAAAAAATATCACAAGTATTACTCTCTACATGGCTCACTTATATGAGAATAAGGAAATGAGCAGCATTTCTCTCATGCCAGATTTGCTTTCTTTCAAGATATGAACATGATGCGTTCAGGGAGGCTTTCCGTAAGCTTGTTCGTAGGTCAATAAATGTTAAATTTCAATCGACAAAGGTTAGCTTGATTTACGTTTTCCTAAGAAACACCCGCGAATCGCGTATCCAAAAATCAAATAAAATTGTATTTATATAGCATCTTTTTATACATTTAAAATGCAACTCCAAAACATCCATAGTACAATAGAAAGAAAACCCACCCCTCTCACCGCGAGCACTCGCACACTCACCCACACACGCACACACACAACTTAAGAACTATGTCACAAAAAAACATGGCGGCGCACAGAGAAACCATGTGCGGAAAGGCATCCAAAGGGAGCTCATTCACACTGAGAGGTATGACACCCCACAGCCACAGGGAGCGGTGCCATCCCACAGACTCCCAGCCCAGATTGACTGTGGTGCGTCCCACACAAAGTGAAAAGACCCCCCCCCCCCCCCCATATAAGAAGGCCAGCCACCCCTCCCAGTGAGCATTCCCCCCATAAGGAAACACTGGAGCTAAAAACTAAAAGACAGCCGAATAAAGAGAGTTGAAAGCTAAAACCGAATAGAAGGCTAAAAGCAAAGCTAAAAGACAATATGATAAAAGGAGCTCTGGCACATTATTCCACGGTCACACTCAGCTGGACTCTTGGCCCCCTGCCTGGAGCTCCGGTGCTCAGAGTTTTTCAAATTCTGTAAACTCATCCATTCACCGTATTGTTTTTTAAGTTGTTTGTCACGTAGCTGCTTATCCGAAATGGACACACATGAAGTGGCCACTTGAATCGCGACGTAGAGCTGCATCAGAATTAGCGTTTGCCCCGCTAAGGCTGCATGAACGACTGCCGTTCATAGCCATGTTTCTCGGTGGCGCTAACGGAGCTCGTCAGCAGCTCCTCGGCTGCCTTAGCGGAAGGCATCAGTGACAAGGAGCTCCATCTCTGGAAGAAGATAATTTTATAACGCCAATTGCTGCCCCGACAGCGGTAGTGGTGTTAGCAAGTTAGCTGAGGGCAGCTTATGGCTGCCTGGAGTCTAACAACACTTTAGCATTGCTAAATGTCTGAAACGTAAGAACAAATGCCACCAAAATTCATATGCACATCCCTACTCTTTTCTACTTCACTCTGTAAAAATATAAAAACGATCGGCACAATATTTTTAATTTTGTGGAGGTGATAATTAGGAAATTTCCGATGCATAGATGCATCGCGATTCAGACATGGACGAGTCTGAATCGAGCCACAAACGTTCACATTCCGATTATTAAAATATGTTAATGAAAGTATACAGAAAGTTCAAAATATTGCGGAACTCAGAAGCGGCGTACCGTCATCTCCTAGACACTTTGGGAAGCACACACGTCACACGCAGCAGACGAAAACAAACATGGAAGAAGCCAACCTCGCCGTGAGATCCAAAAAGCTGCATTTAATTTAAAAGCACGTTCACGTGACGGCAACAAGATCCGTCCACATTCACTGTGATGGCAGAGAAAAAACCTTAGCGATCATGTAAGTAGCATGTACGGGAGCATTTTGTGTGACTTGTGACTAGTCTGTGACTTGTCAAGAAAGCTACAAACATTCAATAAAGTACCATGCGCCTGAACAAAGGCTAAGTTCAAAATAAAGCTCAAGAAAGAATACGTTGATGCCATGCAATAGCCTTAGTATGCTTTTATTTTGAAGTTGGCCTGCATGGTGGCGTGACCGGCTGACGGCAACCTTGACTTACCTTCTACACATTTCAGCTTGCCTTATTGTAGTTTTTCATTGCCATTACATGCCAGCATGAACACGTTGCCATCCCAAAATCATTTGTTTATTACGGCGTCATTGTGTAATTGGTCTCCGGTGTTACCGGCTAGTCGCTAGCTGCTAGCAGTGAGTGCACAGCTGTCTACTTTTAAAGTACCGGTAGTCCGACAACTGTGGCTTTGTGGCTTTCTTTTCCTCTTTTTCAATGATGTAAACAGGCTAATTTGTCATTTACTCTCCATGTAGAATGAGTATGTGCCTTAAATTGCAATTTGAGGTATTTTTCTTTATTTTCTTTTTTTTTTAAAAAAAAAGGAAAGAAAGAAGGAAAAGATAATTAGAATCATTTTCATCCAACATTTTTTCCTTTTTAAATAAATAAAATATAGCCGTCAATGGCAGTGAATGAATTAAAATAAAAAGAAGATAAAAAATTTGGGGCATCAGGTGATTACAATTTTAATCGTAATTAATCGCATGACTTTACTAGTTAACTCACAATTAATAATTTTCATACTCTTGTTAAAAAAAAATGAGAAAAAAATATTAAACTAATAGAAATAGTTAAAATGAATATTTGACGTCTATAACCGTCAATGGCAGTGAATGAGTTAATAACAAATTTTATATCTGTTCTAAATGTACAATAAAAAAATTCTAGCTTTTCATACTTTTGTTAACAAAAGAAGGGGGGGGGTGTTAAACTAATAGAAATAGTTCAAATGATTTTTGGACGTTTTTAGCCGTCAAAGGCAGTGAATGAGTTAGTGGGAACAAGTGTTTTATAAAATAAAAGGAAGCCAAAATTCTGATCCCAAAAATGATCTGATCCGTGATTCAAATCCGTGATCTGACCGAACCGTGAGGTTTTTTTTTTAATCCATTGCACCAAGTGATCAATACTTAGTGAGATCAATAGAAATTAGTAGTGTAAAAAAAACTGCATCAATATACATAAATTTAAAATGGATTACTAATCGTTTCATAATCGAATCATAGCCCCTGAATCGTAATCGAATCGTGAGGTGTCCAAAGATTCTCACCCCTAGTGATAATGGCTTTTCCTCATAACAGTTCACATTATGTCAGTAAAATCCCAAATATGATGTGGTTGAAGTGGACAAGAGTAACAATGTGCATATGAATTTTAGCGGCATTTTCAGATGCTAGCTGACAACAGAACATGACATGCCAAACCAGGAAACATTACAATGCTTGCCTCCTTCCTTCGATGATGTCATCTGGCTGATGTGTCAGTCAAACAGTCTCTTCGCAATTTCGAGACGCTACAACTTGCGCTGAAAACGGTCATAAGAAAAAAGGAAAAAAAATTAAATCACTACAGAATTTTTCAAGGGGGTGAATTTTAGTGCCGACATCATTTTTACATACTGACCTATTATATAAGTGCCAATGTTCAGCCCAATCAGGTGTCCCTTTTGTGCTACTCACAAAGAATCAAAGCTACTTGAACATGTTCTTGATTCAAAATGCTCTCACCTATCTATGCCTGCTGTAATGCTTCTAATAATCATTATGCCTGTCTGACATACTGCTTGTCAATAAATAATATTGTAATTATTCCTGAAAACGACACCCACACCCTCTAAGTCATTACAACATTCATTTGTATATTAGAAATAATTTTCCGTCTCACAGGTTTAACTGCGCGCTGGTAGATGTGCCCTCCTTCACAATCAAGCTTTTTATTAGCATTTGTGTGGTGGATGCTTTCAGGTTTGCACACAATGCTGACCAAACTCATTTTGGTGTCACAAATCATGCTCCCAGCTCCACCTGCCGAAGTAGGATTTAAAGAAAATGTACACTCGCATCAATGAATGTGTCTGGAGGGAGATGTTAAACTTAGTCTAGCAGCTGACTCAGGGAAACGATATATGAATCGTTTGCATGCATGTGCAGAATGAAGAGAAGCAGAAAATGACCAACTTTAATGCTGCAAACTTTAAGTAAATAATCATCTTCTTTTTTCTTTTTTTTTTTCTTCAGTGTTTGCTGCCCCATCCTTGGGTTGCGTGTTTCTATAGAATCACATACTTTAGCAATTTGAACATTTTCTCCACATCATTATAGGTACCCAACTGCCAATGTCAGTTTCCCACAGTACTCTTGCAGAAATATCGGTTTATTTCAAACGAACAAAGCAATAATGACCTTGCACAGTGAAAAGTCAAATCTCATCTACAGTTCTATTGCAAACTTGAGCTACTGCTGCCGCTGAAGGCCATTCAATAGCGCAAAGGAAGAAAGAAGCAGTTGGAAATCCAGTTGGCGAGGTCATCAGAGAATGGTTAATATAATTGGTTTATATAACGTAGGCTTCATCACCTCACGCCCCCTTTACAGATTGAGTCAGCTGGCTCGTCCACACGTAACAAAGCCAAGAAATGGCACTGGCGGTAAAACATTTCGGATGGAGTCCGACTGCAGGAGTGCGGCTACTGCGTGTCTCTCGACGCGCCCCTCCCTCCAAAAGTATAGGAACAGTGAGGCGAATTCCTTTGTTTTTGCCGGAGACTGAAAACTGTTGGATTTGACATTAGATGATGAATATGAGACAAGAGTGCAACCGTGTCGTTGGAATCCAACTTTTTTCATCTGAGCAAAAGTATTGGAACACTTGATTGACAGGTGTGATTTTTGGGGTTGGGTGGGTGGGTTACTTTTAAAATGTAATCCCTTACAGTTACAAGTTACCTGCTAAAAAATGTAGTTAGTAACGTAATCCAAGTACCATAATATTAAAGTAATGTAACTGGATTACTTTTGGATTACTCCAATATTGAGTATGCTCATGAAGACAAAATACAAATAAATATCACCACAATATATATTCTATACATTGTGCCCCTGCTATTTGCGGGTGAGAGTGACCCGAGCAGTCTACAAAGAGCAAAAAATCCTTGTGTAATTAAAAAGCATGTAGGGCGATTGATTGATTAATTGATTGAAGGCCATTTGCTGTTTTCGAACTGTCACTGAAAGCAACCACACCTCACAGTTTGATAGATAGATAGATAGTCATCCAACGAGGATGACGATGTGTGACATCAACTGCAAAATGAACTTTTATCCCAGTTACAAGTTTAGCCATGTATATGTTGTGTATGATGTTTAAATAATGAATTGGTGAAAGGAAGATTTGTTTGCAATGTGTAACTCACATTATGTTTGTAGGCTAGCGGGCTAGCTAGCAAGAAGCTACAGGACGTAGCATGCCGCTGGACTCTCAGCTCAAACTTTCGCTCCGAGTAAGTTCTAGTGAATATCGGAAGGTATTTCTTCCTCCCGTCCGTGAAGCTTTTTCAAACTGCCCGCGTGTGGAGGACACGACTCGTCAGTTTGTTCGTTCCCACCTCCCCGACAGGTAGCAACGGTCCCATTCGCGCAGGCGTGTTCTCTCTCTCTCTCTCTCTCTCTCTCTCTCACCCTCTTTCGCACACTCTCTCTCATAGTAGAAATTGTAATCCCTCAAAGTAATTCCCATTTTTAATAAATGTACCTGTAATTCGATTACATGTTTTTTCCTGTTACTGTAATGGAATACAGTTAAAAAATTTTGCAATCTGATTACGTAACGGCAGTACATGTATTTCGTTACTCCCCAAGTCTGGTGATTTGTACCCCTAATATGTCCTATTATTATTCAACGGTGCTGAATGTCTATGCTATGATTCCAATGTTGTTTTTTGCCCATAATGAGAGATATAACCAAAGCAAAAACAAATGTGCTGTCTTTGGGTACAAAACAAGCAATTGTTAAGCTGAGAGAAGGAGAAAAATTGGTCGGAGCTGAAAAAATCTACGGACAGTTAGGACACCGGATGGGAGGGACAACAACAGTTACGACTGAAACATTTTCTGACTGTCTCATGAGTCGTCATGACGATGTAACACATGATGGCAGACTTAAAAAATGAACTCAGAAGTCTATAGAAGTATGTGTGCCATTTTGAGGAAATGTGCAAGCAAACTGATCGAGGGATCTTTTTTCATGCAGTCAGATATTGACAAAACCACAACGGACTTCATTAGGGGGAATATGTTTTTTGACTGAAAAGTTCATTTCAAGGCTTAAATCAATAGGTTTAAGCCTTGAAATGAACTTTCATTTCATCTGCACACAAAAAAAAAGAGAGACTAATTAATCATAATTAAATCCATCTTTTCCAATACTTTTGCTCACCTTAAAAAGTGTAAAATTAAAAGAGTCTTGAATTTTTTTTCAGTTCCATATGTAAATATGTGCAAATAAAAGCCGGATTATTGATCTGATATTTTGATGGCAAACCCAAATGTTTTTTTTATTTTTTTGCTTTTAGCCTTTTAATTGATCGGACAGCTGAAGAATTGACAGGAAATGGGAGAGAGAGAGAGGGGGAATTACCTGCAGGAAATGACCGCACAGCCCGGGAATCAAACCGGGGTCGTTTGCTCCGAGGACAAGCCTCTACACATGGTGCTCCACACACTGAGCTAGCCATCGCCCCGTCAAACCCAAATGTTTGGGAGTGTTTGTGAATGTCCACTCAACAAACCTGAAAGGATTGTCCAAAATGCATTCATAAGGTGCAGAATCAAGATTGTGCGAAAACAAAAGGACATACCAGAATAATAGTAAATTAATGAGGTGGTATATTTAAATACTTTTGTCCGTTTATTTAGAAAAGATCTGGAATGGAAATTTACCAGAACAGACTGCGGCATGTGATCAGAGAATAATCTATTTGTCTTTAGACTTGCTGAAATAGAATGTGACCTGTTATCCAAGGCTATTCCAGTATGCTGTAATTGTCAACGCGTTTATGTGATGTTGAGTCTTCTATAAGAGCCCCCACTGGCACTCTGCTAATCAGACGACTTTGTGTTGCACACCCTGCAAGCTGCTTCAACCAACCTCTCCGCTCTCATGTGTTAAAAAAAAGACAAGAATACTCTTTGTTCAGTCTTTATTACGTTGATTAGCCACAACAATCTCTCTTTAACTCATTCACTGCCATAGACGTCAAAAATTTATTTTAACTATTTTTATTAGTTTAACATTTTTTCCACTTTTGTTAACAAGAGTATGAAAACCTAGAAAAAATGTTTATTGTACAATTAGAACAGATATACAATTTGTTATTAACTAATTCACTGCCATTGACGGTTATAGACATCAAATATTAATTTTAACAATTTCTATAAGTTTAACATTTCTTTCCATTTTTGTTAACAAGAGTATGAAAACCTAGATTTTTTTATTGTACATTTAGAACAGATATAAAAAATTTGATTAATCGTGAGTTAACTCATGAAGTCATGCAATTAATTACGATTAAAAAATAATAATTGCCTGACGTGCCTAATTTTTAACAATCTTTTCTTTTCTTTAATTGCGTCAGGCGATTCATTTTTTTATTTGTAATTAATTGCATGACTTCAATAGGTAACTCATGATTAATCATACATTTTATATCTGTTCTAAATGTACAATAAAACAATTCTAGGCTTTCATACTCTGGTTAACAAAAGTAGAAACAAATTTTAAACTAATAGGAATAGTTCAAATAAATTTTTGACTTCAATAGCCGTCAATGGCAGTGAATGAGTTAATTGTGAGTTAACTAGTGAAGTCATGCGATTAATTACAATTAAACATTTTTAATCGCCTGACGCCCCTAATTTTTAATAATCTTTTTATAATTATAATTTTATATCTGTTCTAAATGTACAATTACAAATTTGGGGGGGTTTTCATACTCTTGTTAACAAAAGCGGAACAAATGTTAAACTGTTTTTGACGTTTATATCCATCAATGGCAGTGAATGAGTTAAAGGGAATGATAACAGTACTTGATGCTCTTAACGAGCATACCATAATGGGTTCAAAACGGATTTAATCATTCAAACATGTTCCTGTGCATTAGCAAGACATTAGAGGCAGAGGACAACAGCTTGCTTGACTGACAACTGGAGGCAGACGACATTGTTGGCAAAAACAGACACATCCAGGGGCAGAACTATTTTAAAGCTGACAATCAGTGACTTTCTACTTTTGAGAGCAAAGTGGAACCCAAAGGCGGAGCTATTTAAACTTATAAAACCAAATGCCACGATGTGTTCATGTAGTCTCTTTGTGTGTGTCTGTGCGCGTGTGCGTGTGCGCGCCCGCGTCTCACTCCAAGACACATGCTCACGGCGCACCTCTTCACAATCAGAAATCAGTGGATGGCTGCAGAGAAAAAAGAGAATTCATTAAACTCAGCCACCCACGCTGGGCCGCACAAGAGATGGGGGGTGGGGAGGGAAGGCGGGGAGGATGACGATGATGATGGTGATGATGATGATGATGATGATGATGATGATGATGATGATGTTAATGAGAAAGGGCAAAGACAGCCAGGAAAGAGATTTGAGAGAGAGAGAGGAAATACATATATGGAAGAAGGTGCGCAGCTGAGGTCATCGAAATAGCTTGACAACTTTTGGCCAATCTTGACTAACTTCCTGCGCTTCAAAGGTTGTTTTGAAAGTGGAAGTTTATAGGCTCGATCTTATCTTCGCTCTCAGTCTGGTGTGTGCCCATGAGCAAGACACCGAAACCTTTTATTTCTCTGCCCGGTAATGGCGCTAGGGTATTTTAGTTTTTTATACAAAGTATTTTGATTGAAATTTCAAATAATGGTGAAATCCAACTTATGCGGAAATTCGGGGTTATATCGCCAGCGTAGGAACGGAACTCGTCCGTAACTCGATGACTTCCTGCAATGAAGAATTTTTAACAAGCCCCGTACATTTGCGAGTGCATTTTTAATCCACTAATGCCATCACACCACAACAAAAAAGGTAAAGTATTTGTTATTCTTTATATACAACAGTATGGAGTCACAACACTGACAATAAGATTTGGTATTGAAAAAAAATTGTCTTTGTGGAAAAAGCTGCATCGACATTGAAACAAGTATTGGCATTGTAAAAAGTAAGTAAGTAAAAAATATAGACATTAAAAATATTTTGACAATAATATGACGTATGCGACTTCATTGATCGAAACATGACATTATGATAAATATTACATTTGTGGAATGTGAGTTATGCAGCAAAATCCAGCCGTTTTTATCCATCTCAGGGGGCGGCCATTTTGCCACTTGCTGTCGACTGAAGATGACATCATTGTTGCTCAAGGCCCAGGCAACGACCAGTCACAGCTCACTTCTTTTCTGACGCTGAGCTGTGATTGGTTGTTACCTGAGACCTGAGAAACTGTGAGGTCATTTTCACTTGAGAGCAATTAAGTGGCAAAATGGCCACCTTCTAATATTGATCAAAACTGCTGGATTTTGCTGCTTAACTTATAGTCCATTAATATTAACCAAAATACCGTATTTGGACGAGTGGGGCTGCATAGAATATTTTGGTGTTGACTTCCCCTTTAAACTAGCGGGGGTTCATAAACCATATTGTTGTAAAGAAATTTTGAGGGTGGTGTTGCCCCATAAATGAGGCGGGTTTTCAAAGCAATCAACCCCAGTTCAATTTCTCCTTCCAGAAGGTCATTTCCTGTCTCTTTTTCACTTCCTGTCCATCTGTTAAAAATGGCAAATGCATCATCCAAGCAACTCAGGGCACTGATGGCAACCTGTCAGGCTTCCCCTTCTATCTCCCTCTGTTGTTCATTTTTATCTTTCGTGGATGGGTTGTGACTGTGAAGACAAAATTCTTTGTGTGTTTCACATACTTGGCCAAAAAACGTGATTCGGATTCGGATGATATTGGAGTCTCTTGACTGTTTTTAAAATGCACTCACCGGGTACAGGCTTATAAATGCATTCATTTGCAAACATAAATCTTGCTCAGTGTGGCTGACCTGAAAGCGACCTGCGCCGATTCATCCTCATCCCAGACCTAATCCATGCGGCGCTAATCTGGTTAACTGGAGCTGTTTGCGAAATGAACAAAAGCCTAATCTAATTCCCATTTAGCACTAATTAAGAGATTATTGACCTCTCATCCAATTATCGTCACCATCAAGCTTCATCAAAAGGCAAACAGCAAAGTCAAGAATTGAACGTTGGCACCAGCTGGAGATGACGCGTGTATTCAGATACGACACACACACACACACACACACACACACACACACACTTCGCCTAAAGCGTTTTACTGTCCAGAATGTCAGCAGTCATCTCCCAGCACTATGGCCTGTCACAGAATGGGAGAATGTCAGAATGTATCTGAAGTGTGTGTGAGAGAAAGATTGGGCGAGAGAGGCAGAAACAGAGAGAGAGAGAGAGAGAGAGAGAGAGAGAGAGAGCCAAGCTGAGGGATGGAAGAGCCGAAGCAGGGAGGGTTTGTCCTTGAAGGAGGACAGAGGTGTTCAGTTGGATCTAATGTGATGGAGGAAACAACTGGAGCGCACACACACACTGACGCACGCACACACACACAGCGTTGCATTTCAGATTTTAAAAAAAAGAACATTTAATCCATCTGACTAAATGTGTTTGTCCCGTTCAAGCCTCCACAGAGCAGCCTTTCACACAAGCCGCATCAGAGAGCGAGAGCGCGGCCCCCCCGTCCCAGCCGGGCTCTGCAAAGGTCCTCGGTATCATCATCATTATCATCGGCAGCAGCAGCAGCCTCTCAGATGCACCAGCACATGATCAAAGGCAAGCGTCTCAATCTTCTTCCCTCAGCGCGGAGCCGCTCTGGCATCTTGGTCCTGCCATAATCCTCCCGTTGATCTATTTCACAGAGTTCAGTACGTCGGGCCTTCTGGGTTGAGGGTTAAAGATGCCGAGGAACGTCTGCCAGAGTTTGCTGCATTGAGTGCCAGAGCTTGTTAAAGCCATGCTGAGAGAGCGTGTGGTGTCCTTTCAACAAATTGTTTTCAAGGTGATTTAAATCTTTCATAAGGGCTTCTTCATTTGCATAGGTGCATCCTTTTGTAAACGGTGAATTCGTAGGTTTGGTTTATATTGTACAGCAGAAGCAATTCAAAAGCATTTCCGGCGCAACATATCTGCATGGAATATGGAGACAAATTAATTCACATTACTCGTTCCGTGTCTTTGAAGTCCGTGAGGGGGAGTTTAGACTAGAAAGTACAAAGAGAGGCGGGAAGGTGTGGATGAAAACTGGGAACAATAGAGCAGAGTTTATTAGCTCAGCTCAGCCAAATGCAGACCTCCTGCCACTCCACGACCCCATCTACTGGCGGCTTGAAAAGCTGCAAGAATGTTCTGCTCTTTCTGCTGACTTGACATCACGGATAATGCTGATAGAATAAACACCACAGCCAATTAACTCCCAGGCAAGATCATTCATATCTCATGTAAACGTTTACTGGATAAGGGCATAAGAATGGCAAATGTTTCAACAACAAAAACTGAAACATTATTACACTGACCAACTTCAAAATCATAGACATCCAACCAATACAAGCACATTATCAAGTATTTTTATTATGTTACCTCAGTTATTTTAGAACATCGTCTCAATACAGTACAGGTCTTGCAAACTAAAACCACATAATGAACATGTTAATACCTCACTTACTGGGTTAATCAAATTTGAATATTTGGCAGGCAGAATATTTGGTAAAACTCTTGTTTTGTCTATAGTTGTCATCATGCTGTGGCTGGTTGGTCCATCTTTACTGAACTAAAATCAAGATATTTTTACAAGCTCAGAACTCAGTCCACCAGAATCTGTTCCATGGTGGACTTCTTATGTGTTCTCATTTCAAAACAAAGTTCTCATTAGGCATCATTATGATATGATAAAACTAGTGTTTTTCAGTCATTCTGTCACCATTGTAAAAACTAAACCAACTACTTTTGCACCATGAACAAGTTATATGTAAAGCAATATTTCTGTCAGACCAACGTAGAAACAAATTATTATATAAACAATTATGAAAGAATCAACCATTTTCTTTACTGTAATGTTTTATGCGGCACCACTAGTCTAAACACAGTATTCTAATTAATATTGCGTTACTGGAATATGAGTTAAGCAGCAAAAGCCACCCATTTTATCCATCTCAGGGGGCGGCCATTTTGCCACTTGCTGTCGACTGAAAATGACAACTTCACATGATCTTCCCTGCTCGAGAGGCGACATTATGTCCCAAGAGCTAGCTTCTGTTGCCGGGAATCGGGCCGCCAAGGTCTCCTCCCTTGGCCGCTCTCTGCGCACCCGTCCCCCTTGGCCCCTCCCACAAGTGGTGAGCCCATGGGAAGGGAGACCCACGTTGCCTCTTTGGGTTGTGCCTGGCCGGGCCCAATGGGTGCAACAATCCCCAGCTCCAGAGGGATGGCCCGGTGATCCGCGTCTGGGCAAGTGAAACGTCTGTCCATTATTGTTTTTCATCATAAGGGGTCATGCAAGCTGTGCTTTGTCTGGTCCCACAGAACATGTTTGCCTGGGGTGATCCTGCCAGGGGCATAAAGCCCCAGACATCATAGCTTCTAGGATCATTTGGACTCACATACCCCTCCAGCACGGTAAAGGTATGGCTCATGGAGGGGTATTTAAAATCATATGTACTGAAAGGTCAACTATTGTTTTCCTAATTGAAAAGCAAACTCGGCCTCACAAGATGTATGCAAGATAATCATATAAATCTGGAGAGAAAATATTCGGGTCCATGCTGAGGATTCATTCATATTCCAAGGGTTTAGTCGTGGCCCTGTAATATGAATTTGGTTATATGTATGAAACCATGTGGTGGGTAAGCCTTATCACATCGTTGTTGTTTTTCGCTTCTTAAACACTACAAACACTGGTAGGCCCCTCACAACCATAAACACCCACTCCCACTCCTCCGTCTGAAACCGCGCAATTTCTCCAAGCTTGCAGTGATAAGTGCAACACACACAGTGTGCAGTGTGAAATTGGGTCAGCAGCGGAGAGTGGGCTTTAATGCTGAGCACATACGCTCCCTAAAACTGATCTACATATTCATGTGGGTGGCTATCAAAATGACACATACACACACACACACACACCCCCACACACACACACACACACACACACGAGCAGACCGGCATGAAAACATGCACGTACATAAATAACGACACGCATGGGCACATTGTACCAAACTTAGCCATCCCACGCACGTGCCCAGATGCGCACACACATGCAAATGCCCGCACAAGGACAAGTAAGCACAAAGACTCACGGAATGTCACAGATATTGCAACTGTCAGCATTCTTCACGGGGCATGTATGTTCTTCTCATTCTAATTCCGGGGCCTAGATGAGCTCCTTCCTCTCCTAACTGTCAGTCGTCCCACCTCCCTTCTCTTCTCTTCCTCCTGCCGTTGGCAAAAGCAGCAAAGTGAGGTCCTGCTGAATTTCAGGAAATCTTTTGTGAGGAGTCACAAGAACTAGTAAAAGCGATTTTGCTCAGCTTCGAACAGAACTGGAGCAAGACAGAGCAAAATGAGAGGAATATACTTGTATATATATATATATATATATATATATATATATACATAATATAATCTTCTTCTTTTTTATTACACTAGTGAACAACGGTGTCCTCTGTCAAAGCGTTTTAGGCTTGATTGCAGAAGGACTGGGGAGATGAGGCTCGTGTTGGTAGGTGAAAAGTGAAAGCATGTAACAAAGGATTCAGCTAGCAGATAGCTCCGACAGCCACTTGGGGCAGGCAGGGAAGGGGGAGGGGGGGGCATTGAATTGGAGGAAAAGGGTGGGGTGGTGCTCTCTTTTGAAGGGATGGTAGGGTGCGTGTACGTGTGTGCGTGTGTGTGTTTGGGGACCCGCGCAGTGAGGACTGAACATTGTGATTTATTTCAGAATACTAATGTGGCTTTGATCTCCTCTGCTTAAGAAACACCCTGCTGGGACGGTAGGACTGCTGGGTACACATGCACACGTTCTCTCTCTCTCTCTCTCTCTCTCTCTCTCTCTCTCTCTCTCTCTCTCTCTCTCTCTCTCTCTCTCTCTCTCTCTCTCTAATATATGCACACAATACATATACAGTAAGTTGCGCACCCCACCTACCAGCACAGGATCCCAGAACAGGGCTCATATGCATACGCGCGCTTAGTGGCTCACATAAACGCACTCTGAGGCATCTAATCAACTTTAACTATCTTCAAATCCATAGAGATCCAATTACAAAGATAGAGGGGTATTTGTTTTCCCCGGTACATCCTAAAAGACTCATTAAATTTTCATGTAAAGTTTAAATTATTTGATACATCACAAATGTCTTTTCATTTTCATAATTTAATGGGAATATGTTTAAATGGCGTATGCTGTTACTGTTTAAATCAGATACAGCCATCAAAAATTGGTACCTTTCTTTTTTGTGTCATTCCAGTGAGGGTCATTTCCAAGCTCCATCTTATTCCCGCATGCTCTGTAAGCGCACGGCAATCAATCAAAGAGCCAACAAAGCACAAACACTCAGGATTCAAATTTATACCCAGGAGGAATGAAATTATTTGCAGGCCCATTTTTACCTTGCATATCCAGCCCTTTACCTTGAACAACGAACGGACTGCAGATTACAGCAAGCGCTAGCAATTCGCTAAGGTCATTGCCCAGTCTGATGCATACACAACTAAATATATCATTTGCATAAACACACTATTACACCTGTCGCTTCCTTGACCTCTTAATAGCTCAGAAACCCTAGAGCATAAGGGTGCTTTCGGCCATTCCTAACACCAGCACAGCATCCACTCAGTGACAATACTAACATGTGAGCATCTTCAACCACATTTGTTCACAATCAGAATACTCTATTGATCCCACTTTACAGAACAGTTACTGTAAGTACAGTCTATGTTACAATGCAAAACTCATCTGACTGGTCTGACATTCATGAGTCCACTTTGGATGTTCTAAGCCAGTGGTGGGCAAACTCGGTCCTCGAGGGCCGGAGTCCTGTAGGTTTTGGATGTTCCCCTTCTCCAACACAGCTGCTACGTATATAATCAGCTCGTCAGCAAGCTCTGCATAAGCCTGATAACTATCCTGTTGATTGGAATTAGCTTGTGTTGGAAGAGGGAAACCTCCAAAACTTGCAGGACTCCGGCCCTCGAGGACCGAGTTTGCTCACCCCTGGTCTAAGCGATAGACAGCTGATTTCAATGAGGCAAAGCTGCAAATATCTTCAGTGGAAATTTGAATATACTGTATGATCTGATCAGTGGCACTATATGTGCAATACATGCGGGTGATAATAATTATATGTAGTGATATTTTTACGGTATTGTTTTTCACAAATTTGTTTATTTTTTTGTTGAATGGTATATTTATCAAAAATTTCACTATGCTTTACCCCTCTATGTACCATGTGATTGACTGGAGAGTGGCGACCAATCCAGGGTGTCGTCTTCCACTTGCCCAAATGTCAGGTGGGATAAATTCCAGTTTCCTGTTTAATCTGAATCGAATATGCACTGTAACAAATTTCTGCAAAATCTACAGTAAAAAAAATTACAGCATTATCTTATTTATAAATTTTACAGTATTTATCTGCATACTGCAATGTATTATGAGTAAAACAAAAGTGCATTATGGGTAAAAAAAAAGTACAAAGTAATTAATTGCTGCAAATTTTACAGCAACAATGTTTTGGTATGTGTGGATTACATGTAAATACTGTAAAGCTTATCGGATTTTGGCGGTAGAACTCCCTAATGGAGAAGAAGCAAAAAGCGGACCCTGTATTGACCCTGTATTGTCATCGGAGCAAGGACAAGAATTCAGCTAATTCGTGAGTAATATTTTAGCGCGAGGGCAGTCTGCATCGTCTTCACATCGCATTTCTCTGATAAACAGGCAACATTGCAGCTAACATTAATTTATGCACTCGGCTGCAGAACGAGGATTGGTTTGACAAGAAGGGCAGCACGGTGGTTAACTAGTTAGCACGTCCGCCTCCCAGTGCTGAGGGCGTGAGATCGAGTCCGGGCTTCGGCTTTCCGGGGTGGAGTTTGCATGTTCTCCCCGTGCCTGCTTGAGTTTTCTCCGGGTGCACCAGTCTTCTCCCTCGTTCCAAAGACATGCATGGCCGGTTAATTGAACACTCTAAATTGGCCCTCGGTGTGATTGTGAGTGTGGCTGGTTGCTCGTCTCTGTGTGCCCTGCGATTGGTGGCAACCAGTCCAGGGTATACCCTGCCTACTGCCCGAAGGCAGCTGGGAGAGGCTCCAGCACCCCAGCGATCCTTTTGAGAAATAAGTGGTTAAGAAAATGGATGGATGAATTTTACAGTAAATTCCTGTAAATTAGAACACAAGAATCAGTTGTAAACTAGATTACAGTGAAATGCTGTTTTCTTAAAAAATAAATACAGTAAGTAACTGTAACTTATATACACTAAATACTTGTAAAAATTAAAAAAAATACAATAATATACTGTAATAGATTTTCACAATAATTAAATGAGGTTTTACGAGAATTAGCTGGCAACTTTTTCACTAGTTATTAATTGTAAATCCTAGTCAATTCGTTACAGTGTGTGAGTGGATGGAGGACATAATGTAAATTGGTCATCATAAGGCCATCATAAATTGTTGAGTACAGCAACATTTTAACATTCAGCTGCCATACAATTGGAAACTGGAAAGTTATCTACTGTATAGGACAACTAAAGAATGCAACAAGTAAAAACTAAACATATTTTTTAGGTCTATTTTTTTCCCTTTAAATTTGGTTAGCCTCACATTCATCAACTTTATAACATAGCATCTAACCCTCTATACCCTTCCATTTGTATGACCATGTTTTGATATACTTTGAAATGTCTGCAGCCACTATTTTCTTCATCGGATTCAGGTGACAACAGCAGTTGTAAATTGAAAACTGAGACTTGGTTTTACTGTGAAGGCGCACACATTGGACGTAGATATTTTCAGCATGTTTGAGCTTTTATCTGCAGCAATGAAACAAATAAACCCTCAATAGACCATAAAAGAAAGATGAGACAAGACTGATAGCTGACCTCTAAGATGGAGCACGTTTTTTCTCGTCCAGTAGTACTGCTCAGACTTGAAATAACATTTGGTGGCTTTGCTTTGCCCACAAGCACCAAGTCCTACACTGCGTTGCACCTGCCAGTAAGTGCAACCTATCTCAGATGAATATATTTCCAACAGCGATGTCAGGGACATCCGTGCATACAGCTGTTTGGCTCTTCTAAGGGTTTCATCGCTGCTCTTCGCAGCAGATGTAGCAGCTTGGTTACGCCACCTCTTATCAGGGGCGGACTTTATGATGGCACCGTGACGACTCTGCTGCGTTAAAGGCGAGCTCAAACCCAACTCCCAAATGGTCGTCATGGTTCTATTCTATAGGTGGTTTTGCTAATTTTAACATGCACTGAATGATATGAAAAAGTCTCATTGTGTCAGCACACAATGTTCTGCTGTCGTTTATTTTCCCAATAATTAACCGGGGGGCAATACATTCATTATTTTTAATCAGCATTTTTGATTGATGTTATCAATATATAGAATGTACTGCACCATGGTGTAGCATACCTCCTCTGCCCAAAGTCAACTTTATAGGCTCCACCCACCAGCCTAATGAGGAAGCGATATACCTAGAAAATGGATGGTTGGAGGTATCATCTGCAGTACTCTTAAGAAAGCATTTATTTGCCTGCAAATATTGCCTGCTATCTCCAGATCCAAATATATCTGCCGTAGGGCAATTGGGAACAGGGATGCCACCAGGGATTTGGCCCCACCACTTCAATGTCGCAAATAGGACTAGAAACACTTCTCAAAGCTGAAGTTTAAATATAGCTCTCGTGCAAGCTATCATTAGCAGTGGTGGGAAGTAAGAAAGTACAAATGCAGTATTGTGGTTGAGCAGATTTTTCAGGCACATGTACTTTGCTTAAGTATGTTTTTATCTAACACTTTTTCACGTTTAGCCCCTATTTGAAAACAGACATCTGTTGTTTTTTGTTGTTGTGATTACTTTTTCAAAATAAGATTTACTTTTTCAACCTCAGTGGATTACGACACAATATAAACAAATTGAAAATAATGTAAATATGGGGAGGTGATGTCAACCTGCTTTGATTGATTGATTGATTGATTGATTGATTGATTGATTGATTGATTGATTGATTGATTGATTGATTGATTGATTGATTGATTGGGAACAGAAACAGCAGCAATATGAAATCAGGGAGCATTGATGGTGATGATGCAACAGGTCTGGAAAAGCAAGATATTCCTCATACATGGATTTAATTAGAGCATTATTTAATATTCCGGCATTCAAAAATTTTGTCTAATCTGAAGCAACATACTGTAAACAAGTAAGGTGTACTTTTACAGTTATATTAGTATTTATTTTGTTTAGTCGGTTTACGGTGTTCGCAAAGTTACGGGAATATGGTTTGGTTTTTGATAGCATAAAAAGCGCGAACCAACGTTAGTTTATTAGTTGTTGTTTTTTCTCATTTGATAAGAGCAGGACATTATTTAGTGGGGATTGAAGCTTTTCTTTTTTGTGCCACGTCAAAACATCATAGGCTATATAATTGTAAAATTATTTTTTACCTTTAACTTTTGTACTTGAGAGTCAAGTCCTTTTACGGATATTTATTTATTTATTTGTTTAGTATTTTTTACACAAGAATATATACTTGTGTGACGCCACAAAACACAGCAATTGCACTTTAGCGTTTCCACAATTGGATAGAAAGAAAAAAGTGTAAGCTTCACTGGTGCTAGTGGCTTTACTGTCTCGCTGTGTTGTAAACCCTGCCTTTCAATGTAAAGAGTCAGTCTACAGTGCCATCTAACGGCGGAGATGGATGACTGCGGGACGAGGGGGCGGGGCCAACCACTTGAACTTCCTCGACTTGCCATTGTTGCTTGCTGCTAAGAGTTTGGATTGGAACTTCGCAGAAATCCGGGAGAGACGCCATGTGTGAGAATCTTGCAATGCGTCTGAACGACAGAGAATACACAAACTGGCTGAAAGCGGGGCACTGCCTGTACATCTTGAAAGACGCCCTGCATCCCTTCATTGAAGAGGACATGCGAGTTTTTCATCGAGATTTGCTCCGTGACAAACCTTCTCTTGGTGCACAATGTCCACGATCATGCCGGTCCGGTGACATTAAGGTGTGGAAACACTTTCAGTTTGACAGTTTAGAGTGAAACAGTGACACTGGTTGCTGTATTATTTAAACAAACGTAGCAACGGTCTCTGTATTTAATAGAGCTTCTGGTCAGTCAAGATACGGGAGTGCACCTGAAATAGCTACCGAGTATGAACGTACGCCATTACTTTCCACCACTGGTTTGAAATCATATTAAAAAAAATGCCTGTGCAGTTTTCCAGGGCATGTACGCCGTGTTTGCAGTGGAAGTCTGAGATTCTCAACCACCACAGACAACCCGATTCCATTCTCAATTGGGACAACTGTACTCCTTCCGCATGGAGGACAAAACACTGGGAGTTGGCCAAGGTACACGATGCACCATCAACAAGACTGGAGCTGTATAGAAATTGTGAGGATTTACCAACCCCTATTGAAATGAAGTTGGGATACAAACACACATCTTGTTTAATCGTTAAAAGTCGTGTCTTTGTGGTGTAGTCAAATGAATATAGGCTGAAAAGGATTTGCACATCAATGTATTGTTTTAATTTACATTTTGACACAACATCCCAGCTTCATTGGAATTAGGTTTATAGTATTCGTAATTGATTGAACAAGATGTTGAATAGAGCAGTACGCTGCCCATGTGGTTGGCGCATCTGCCTCACAGCTCAGTGCACAAAGCTGATATAACAGCGGGGAGCCATGACTTATTTTGTTGTATGAGTGACAACAGATGGATAGTTGGATACACAGGTTTGTTGTACCTTCTGCTAACTAATTGAAGCACATTTGATTGTTCTGCTTTTTAGTATACATTGCTAGAATACACATATGACCAAAGATAAATACCCTTATTTGTAATTAATGAATCGTATTTTCTTTAGCAAATTCAATTCAATTGGATCATATCCCATGGCACGTCTGATGATCGCTATTTGCACAACACCCGTTTTTATTTTTAGAACCAAGTTTTGCCAGGTAGTCACACCTCTTAGCAGAAATTGTCCACTCCTTTGGTGTTTGTTTCTCCAGTCTTATATGCCGCGAGGTCAGGCCCGCGTGAATGCGGCACATCAGTGTGATCCTTCTGCTCTGCTCAACCTCATCAACTACTGTGACCGTTTTGCCTTTGTACATTCATCTTATGTGAGAGAGGTAAGCATCCATACTATTTCAATCTAGTAATTAATTATTGATTTATGTTATTAAATTATTAATCAGGCTGAATGATGACTAATCCTAATCACAATCTGATTTGGGATTTTTTTAAATTAATTTTTTTGTTTACTGTTTAAACAATTGCTTCTGTTTCGTTGGTGTGTTGCAGCTGATCAAATGCAGGAATGAGCTGATGCATTCTGCTAATCTGCATGTGAGTGATGCGTGGATGAAAATTTTCAAGCTTGCATTGACACGTTTTGTGCAGCTGTTCAGCCAAGTACCCAACATGACACGAGTTGAAGAAGATCTAACTCGGGTGAGCACGTCTGTGTTTGGGCACCACTTTTGCAATTATATGACACATTTACAATCACACCTTCCACCATTTTGTTGCAGATGCTGACCGTTGATTTGTCAATATGTGCTATTGACGCTGTGGATTATACTGACATGGAAGTAAAGGCTGATTCTATGAATTACAATATAAATCCTGAATTAATCAGCCAATGGGAGGCTGATTTACTCGAGGAGAGGCTGCGGGAGTTGCGGCATTTGGCTGAAAATGAAACAATGGTGAGAAAATCTCAATCTTCAAGGTTTCGTTTCTCCATTGGTTTCATGTGGATTCATATTTTTGTGTCTTGCAAAACGCCATTTTGGGACTGTGCATAGTTAGCGCCAAATATTTGCTTATACTCCGCTCCATCTTCACCTCATTGTAGATTAACAGGAAACTGTCATACAGCTTCAAGCATCCCTTTTTCTTTTCCCAGGACGCCGAGCAGCTGACGATGCTGGACGGTTTCCTGCAGGAAAACAAAGATCTGAGCCAGAGGTTTTCTGCAGAGCTGCAGGCCATCAGCGCGCTGGGGGGTGGACAAAACAAGAGTTGAGAAACAGTCAAGAGATTTGGGACAAAAATGAGGTGACTGTCAACAGTCTCGACATTAACTTTATTGTACTATGTTTCTAATTGGGATATGTGATTGTAACTAAGCACAAAATGCTTATGAACACTTTCAGTACAAATGTGCCCAGCTTTATAAACAATGTACAATCTCGACATTACTCAAGGTGATGAAATGTGTTGGGTACATTCTTGAATTAGAAGGATTCTTAAGGGGTTTGGTTCATTTATGTTGCTAAATCAATTTGTTTCTTGTATATATATATTTTTAATCTTAATATTTTATGTAACAATTAATGTTACAATATGCAAAGCATTCCTATACCAATGCATAGAGCAAAAAAAGTATGTTTGAAAAGTTTCATTTCTGTAAAATACATTAGGGCCATATCATCCATCCATGTTCTTCTATGCTTTTATTATTCTGAACAAATTAGAATTATTTAAAAAATGTAAATACCTCACTCAGTATGTCTCATTTTCATGACACTAATCTGCGATTCTGGTCTTGTTAATCAGATTTTGATTGATTTTAACATTTATTTTGACTATAATATGGAAAGACTATGGAATAGTACAGAGTGTGGAATGTGCCACATTTAGAAAAAGGCACCAATTATTTCATTTAAGAGAGTTTTGGATGCCGTCCAGAAAGATGTATTAAAGATGAATTTCTGTTTTTATCTTGGAACAGACAAATTCTATTATAATCCACTATCTGTTAAATTGTATTTAAAACTGAAATACAGTGTGTGTATGGGGGGAGGGGGGGGGGGTAGAGTTTAGGTTTGAATTGAGTTATGGTTGAGGTTAAGGTACGGAAAAGGGGTAGGCAATCATTTTTGATGGTTCGGGGGAGAGGCTAGGAAATGCATTATGTCAATGAGATGGCCCCACAAAGATAGTAAAACAAACGTGTGTGTGTGCGTGCATTTATTGACAGATTACTGATCACTCTAAAGTGTTGAAAATGGCTTGCTCCCTTTAAAGATGCAATGTTAATAGTTGCACTAACATGCTGTTTTAGAAAAGTGATGATGTAGGAGGTAGAAGGACACCATTGATAGTTTGGTTACGACCCGCGGGAATCGTGTTAATTTTATCTAGCGTTTTTAGTCTCAGTTTTAGTCCAGTTTCAATCACGCTTGCTAGTTTTTTTAAGATAGTCAACCTCAACCCGTTTTTATTTAGTCCATTTTTAGTCCACTATAAATCTAGCATTTTACTCTTTATTTTAGTTAGCGGTCAGATTAGCATTATTGTTGGAAAGTTATAGCCGTTGGACTAATGTTACGTTATAACTATAATTTTCTTTTTTTCCTCCTTTTTTTTTTTAACCTTTCACCCTGAATACACCTGTCTGTCCCATGTGTTTGTGCACGTTGCACTGCTAGCTGCAGATTTGAAAGGGGGCGTGTCACTGAGTGTCACAGTGACAGATAAGCAGAAACAAGATTTTACAAAATCACATAATTTTCGTCTCGTTTTTGTTCATGAACTAAAATGTCCATAGATTTTGGTCCAGTTTTTATTGAGAGAAGTACATTTTTGTCTCATCTTCATTAGTCGACGAAAATGCATACTGATTTAGTCCCAGTTATTGTTTATTAATGAGGGTTTTAGTCTAGTCTAGTTTTAGTCGTTTAAAGAATGTGTTGACGAAATAATTTTTGTTTAGTTTTTGTTGACGAAATTGACACTACCCAGGAAGGCAATTTTATGAACCCATTGCACTCTATCTAGCTTTATTTGTACTTTTGAGAGAAGCTCGGATTCCTTTTTATGGCTGATTATGGATAATCCTTTTCATGGCTAATTAAAACATAAAGCTGAAGGTACTGTACCTTGACATTTTGGCATCACTTTGTGTGTTGGCAGTGGTGACACTTATGTCCGCAGGAGGTTAATGAGCTCTTGCTCAGTGGTTGCGTGCATTTAGAGTTCATCCACAATGTGTATTCAAGCAATGTTGTTGGCTAGCAGCACATTCATCAAGTGGACAAACTGAAAATGAGAAGAGTAACGCAGTACAGGGACATCCATCACTGGTGCCTGTCTGTCATTTGCGTCAAATTACAAAATAGTATCAGGATAAAAAATATATATATATATTTTGGGGTGATCTGATGACAGATTATGAAGAAGTCGCTGCTTTAAATCATTTTTGACTAATATTATCTAAGACCGCTCGACCTTGGCAGTACAGTATTTTAAAATTCCTGGTCTGATTACAAAACCAGTGTTTGAGCTAAACAAAATCTATGCAAATATGCTCTCAAATACTTGGCAGACCTAATCTGTTTCTTACATCTGATTTATGATTACAGGTGGACATTTGACTACATGCCTTTCTGACACTCATTATTTGTCATGCAGTGTCAGTGTTATGTACTGCATTGACTCTGCTGTGCACTAACTCTTTGTCATCATGTCATTTTTTAAATATATATATTTTTTACTATTCATGGGCACGGCCCATTATTTATCCCTGTGGGCATATCAAGTTGTAAATGCATGATCTTGCGGTTTGTCCTTCATATTTGGAATATGTGAATGTCTTTGACAAACAATATGTCACTGGTTCCTCTATTTGGCCTAAACGAAACAATACCCTTAGGTATTTGAAGTTTTCATTTTTTCTATATATACTGTACATATAATAAGGCAAATAAAAAAAATATATATATAATCATGCTATGTCCTGACTGAGGTGTCTATCTATTTATCAGAGAAGGCAAGCCCGTCTGAACAGCACTAGTGGGAATTTCCTTTAAAAAAAAAAATGTTTTTTGTATTTTATAGTGCAAGGAACTTTATTCTACATATTCTGATTGGAAGCTCAAATCTTATTACATGTCCATATCTCACACAATGCACTACTTATGCGCCATATATACTGTAAGTTTTAATGTCACAGTGATGTTACTACTTGCTGTTTTTTGTCTTGTTTGTTTTATATCCACTTTGGGGAAGTAGTTTTTTTTAAAACCGTTTTGTGCTGTCTCGCTCGGTCTTATCTCAAGCCAAGGCCCCATGAGTGTGCTTCACACAGGAAATTCGGCAATGCATGAAAAGCAGCCCTAAAACAGAATGCGCTGTATGCATTTGTTTATCTTAACGTGATTCAATTCAAATGGCAGCATGGTGAAATAATGGTTATCGGGCCTCACAGTTCTCAGGTTCGAGGTTCCAATTTCTGGCCCTCCTTTTCTTCAACATTTTCCATAAACAAACACATCCATGTCAAACTTGAAGCCAACTAAAGTTGACTAATTTAACACACTAAGTAGCCTTCCCATTTTTACATTACAACCATTTTTAAAAAGCAACCTCCAATCAAACGTCTGTATGAATAAGTAGGCTGCAACAATATGCTTTTTAACTCTTAGCATGCCACAGCGCATTATTGGAAAACTAAACTGAACAGTGTATCAATAATGTGAAACCTTTTGCTATTGCATTAGCATTCATGCTAACATAAACAGCTGGATAGCTCATAATAATCCTTTCCTCCTTGCTATTATAATGACTTTATCAACTGTTTCTCTGTGTCCTCCACCACTGTGATCTCCTCCTCATACTTTGCAGATGGAGCGGGCTGGTAAAACTGAAAGAAAAAAATAATGATAATAATAAAAACATGGTAGTCTAACTTTTTTTTTTTCTTGTCAATTATTAGATGTGTAAGTAAGTGCTTGCGTAGTGTGTAGTCATGTCCTTACATTCAATGTGTTGTTTTCCTCCAGGAAATATTTGTACTTCAATGGGGGACGAGGAATTGTGGGATACAGAACCTGTGCCACCCTAAAAAACAAACAGAGAAATAAAGCACTACTCTGTACCAGACTGTGAGGAACCAGTCAGTTGATTTTGGAAAACGTATTTGCTGATGCCAGCGTTATAGAGCAGTGAAATAGTGGTGACAGTGTAATAGGGCAAGTATAAGTGGATGTACTGTAGCTCAACTTCTAATCACTGACATGGGTTTTTGGCAGAAAGCAAACAAGTTAAGAAAAAAAATCAACAGCACCTCTGCTGGTTGCAGCCGAGGAATGCACTCAATTTTGTCTCAATTAATTCACAATGGTCAATGAGTCACATTTTAAAACCAAGACACAATACCTCTGATTGCGGACCAACAACAGCACAGTCAGGAGGATCATGGGTATTCCAAGTGCAATTGTGACAATTACTGGGATGTTGAGGGTGTAAGAGGACTGTTCTATTGCTGTAAAAAAGAAAAATGCATACAGTGAGTGTATACTGTACACTGAATTGTAGGGGTGTGAATTGCCTAGTACCTGCCGATTCGATTCGTATCACGATTATTAGGTCACGATTCGATTCGATGCCGATTAATCCCGATACGAATCTATAAATTGATTATTGCGGTTTTTTTTTTTTTTACTCAAATTTAAAAAATACTAATCAGTAAAGTTGTAAATGTACACTGTAAGATTTCTATGAACATTTTTCTATTTATCTGAAAATTCAGGTTTTATAACTGAGCCACTGCATTTAACAAACAGGTTGCAGTCTGTTTCATGTTTGAACAGCACTGAAATCAAATATTAAGGCTTAATGTTCCATTAATATAACATTCTTCCATGCTTAATGTGTGAATCCTAACCCTAAGTAAGACGTTTTGTTGAATATTCTCATAAAAAATTGATGTTTAAAAATCGATTCGGCCGCATATCGAATCGATTCGAGAATTGGGCGTTGTAATATCGCGATATATTTTGTTGATGGTGAAGTGCTTACTCCATGATGGCAAATGCAACCTGTAACAATCCGTAGTATGACACCGCACCACATAGTGGCACCTCTTTGTTTTTGTGATGCTGTGCAGCACTTTCTCGTTTTGCCTTCATTGTATTTTATGCCGCGGTCCGGGAGTCAAATTTTTTGCCAATTAATAAGGTGAGTCACCTGTAGACTTCCAGCCCTTTTTTTTTTCTCTCTATTCTTTTTTCTTCTTTTTTTTTGCAATCCAGCAGCACCGATCTGCCACTACGCGTTACAAACCGATGGAGGCTTGTGCGTTTTTAATTTAAATTGTGAAAATCTGTCTTCTTTATGGAAACAGAAATACTAAAATAACAGCGTAATCTGAAATAAACACAGGTCACCCTCTTATTTCTCTTTATTATGTGCAGATTAAAAAAAAAGACTTTAGGATAGAATGACATCATACTTACTAACAGTGTTACTCCAATCACTCCATGATTGTGACCCTAAACAAGCAAAACGTTTCCTGGATCGGACCCTCACATTATAGGTGGACTCAGGATTGGCATTTTGGATTTTATAATACGGCTGGTAGCTCGTGATTGGTGATTTGTCCTGTTCAACATTGAATCACACTAATATGTTATTGACAGAATCAACTTTGGATATACAGTACAGCATGTGCATATTGTACCTGGTTTCCCACATCCAACTGGTATTCAAAACAGGAGGGGGGGTAGTTGGCACGACCACGGGGCACGTCCCAGGTCACCGCAAGGTCTACGCCTTTGAGGGAAGCACAAATGTTTCCAGGCGGAGGCAAGACCTCTGTCAACACAATACAATGACATTCTCTTTGGTCAAGGAACGACACACTTAAGCACATTTTTGCACAAAAAGCACTCAAAGTTGCAGTTTTTGTGATTACTTAGAATTGATTTCTGAGGAAAAAAATAACGTAATTTTCCTTTTGAAATTGTATGAAAGGGGCAAAAATTCACTGACAAAATGACATGTTAACAAAACAGTCCTTTGAAACTGAAACATGATCTTTTTTTCTTTTCTTTTTTTGTCAATTAATTACCCATCATTTCGGTGTTGTACACATAGCCGTAGACAGCCCATGTATGGTTCAGGGACACGTTGAATTGGACGATGACGTACAACATCTCATATTCCCTCAGAGCAATGGACGTTGATCCAGAATGTTCTTCAGACAAGAGACTAAGGGGGTGAACTGTGTTGATATTATCGCAAATGCTGCAGAAATAGAGAACAGATGCTAAATACAAAATTGTCAACATTTTTAAAAGGTGTATTCACACCAATGGGTAATGTGCAAGTCATACAGATAATAGAAATATAATATACCTGAAATAAACATGGAGCTGAGCCTCCTTAAGTAAAGTGGGGAAGGTCCATGAGCAGTTGAGTACATTTGTTAAGTAAAGGAGGCATTGAAAATTCTTATTCTCGTTAATATCCACAAAGTCATTGTCTTGTCCTGAGGAACTCAACGGGCGGAGCTAGGGGGACAAAAAAATGCAAATTTAAGCAAATTGTATTCACACAGATTAGGAATTTGGGAGTTTAAGCATGTGTTTCATACATTATCAATCGATTTTTTATTCTGACAGACATCTCCATCGCTGGTCCCTGTTGAAAAGGAATATACACGTTAGATGAAGCTATTCGCTGCACACCATTCTTTTTACCTCCACCATAGAGATGACTGTTTATGTTTGTTTGTTTGTTTGTATTTCTAAGCAAAAACCTGCCAGTTCCCATGAAAAGGGGCTGGCATAATCCAATGTATTGATGGTCTATACACATACTGTATGATGCAAGATTCAAACTTCAAACTGAGACTTATGCCTAATAGTATGACTCACAAATTCTGTTACATTACTTGTAGTTTCTTTGCAAATATTGGATCAGTCAGTGATTTCTTAGGGGTTTTTTTGCAAGTAAGGACTAAATTTATAAAATGAAAACCAGAGAGTTTATCTATCTATCTATTGTTGACAGTCTTCTGTTTTGATTTAATTATAACTGTTTTGATTTTAGTTATGACTGTTTAGATTTAGTCATAACTGCTTTAATTTCCTCAGCAATGCTTGATGAGTGTAATAATGTGACGGAACGTTTGAAGATTCTTCCTTCCTTTCCCCATGTAATTAGCCATCTGTTTTGGGGGAGAAAATGTGTTAAAAGGGATTCCTTTGTAAAGTTGTGTTTGCTGAGGGGGTGCCGGGTTGTCTGGCCTACTGTGTTTCCGCCCGGTTGGCCATCTGTCGGTGTGCCAGGTTGTCTGACTTACTGTATTTCCAGCTCAATCGGCCATCTGTCAACGTGTATTGAGTACTGTCTGTCTTGCTTGCGAGAGGGGCGGGGCTTAAGGGCAGCAAAGGAGGAAGAGGAAGGGGAGGGTTTTTTTGGGGGCCGCTATGCTGAAACTATAAGAATGACTACAAGTGGGAGGGGAGACACACAAGGGGAACGACAGCGTTTTGACTGTAACTTGTCTGTGTCCAGAAATTTCTGTAAAATAAATCCTTCGAAGGACCTGTTCACCGATCTCCAGTCTGATTTTACGATCACGCGGAAAACATAAGGATAGTTTTCTAACACTATCTATCGATCTATCTATCTATCTATCGATCTATCCATCCATTTTTCCATCCATCCATCTATCTATCCATCCATCCATCCATAAATCAAGCTATCATTATGAAAGTGAGAGGAGATGGAAAATACTCCATTGCACAAACATTGGCCAAAAAATGATCGGGAAAGTCCTGAAGAATAAAGCAGAAACCACTGTCGTACTAGTAACAAATATCAAATGGGTAGACAAGACAAACATGTAGTTGACACCTCAAACATTTGACTCATTTCAGAGGTCTAAAGAAAAACAGTTGGCCAGTTGGTTGAAGTGAAGGTCGTGAACAAAAGGACACATGATGCACTTGATTAATCAAATCACTAATTAGCTACAATAATAGGAGGGCAGTTTAGGAATTAGCCAAACAGACAAACCTGAAATTCTGGGACAACATTTTATAGATTCAATTAAATTCAAATGTATTTTACCCTTTAAAAGAAAAAGAAATGAAAGGGGACACAAATAAATAAAACTTGTGTTGTCTGCCCCTGATCAACACAAAAAAGAGACAAAGCAATAATAATGGCTTCACTGTTCCAATATTCTTAGAGGGCATTATATTTAAAAAAATAAATAAAATGCAGGAAAAAATTTCCAGTTTAGAAAATTGACGATTCACCATTTACCACCTCTGTTCTATTATGTGAAAGTCGTTTACACTGTTGTTGCTTGTCATGTTGTGTGAGCGTGCGTGCATGCATGACCATGAGTGTGTGATGTTATCTTACCGCTTTGAAAGGCCCACAGAATCAGCAGACTGCAACAAACAAGTGGATGAACCGGGCCAACCTTCATTTCCAACCTCCAGGTGCACACACACAAACACAAACAAAGTAAAGAAAGAGAAGAGATGTTCATGAGTCCACACTTCAGTACATGCAGTTATTAGCCAATGCAAAACACTTTCCTGGCTTTTCAAACTTCCTCTTTGTAAATGTTAACACAAAGAAGCTGCCATGTAGTAAACATCTCGATAAATACACACACATTATATAAAATAGACAATTGATTTTCCTGTGAATTGCCGGTTCACGTAACATAAAAACATACATAATTGTTCAAGAACAATACAGCTTTGTCAACACATCAAGTTTACAAATTGTGTGATAACTTGTCAAGATGTATAGTAAATTTCCCCGATTACATTTTAAAAGCATAATGTGACAATTTAAAGATTTAACTTAATCAAAAAAAATTCTTACCTCCCTCTTTGATGAAATTCCTTTGCTCTCTGTCAGAAGACAATGTCACATTTCTGGGGAAAGAAGAAGTATGATGTCACACGCTGTTCATGAGCTTCAGGAAACTGACAGTTTCCTGTGTTCAACATTTTTACAATTGTAATGTAATCTAAGAAAAAATACAATGTAATTTTGTGGATTTAAAGGGGAAATAAACCAATGTGTGATAAATGCATATTATATAACACAATTTACAACGAGTTCTGTGTAAATTTGATATTTAGACAAAAATGTCTAATTATATCTTGTTAATTTCCCAGATGTCAAAACATAGGACAAAGGTGTCCAAACTACGGCCCGGGGAGGCATTTGCCACCCACCATCCATTTTTGGGCGGCCCATGGCATGTACTAAAAATAACGATTGACTTGGCCCGCAATGCTATTTAAATTTAAGTTAAAAATAGTGGTGGAATTTCTCTTCATAAACTGTGGAGAATCAAGATAATTCCGTTTCAGAAACAAAAAATGTTTTCCTCCACTTTCTGCTTACAAGCCTAAGTGTCAAGTGTCCATTTTTGCACATGTATTTCTACTTTTACTTAAGTGAGTACTTACGCACACCACTGATAAATTATATAATACAATATAATACTTTCTTGTTCGACGAGTACCGGTAGGCCTACTTTATTTTCCAAATTGGCCTGCCCTCTTACACGCAACTTTACGGCAATCGAGCCCCGGTTGCCGTGACAACTCGTCTGTCGTCTGCCGTCTGCTTTCTGAAACATAAAGCAGGATTTACGACCGAGAAAAGACCTGCATACAATGTCGACTAGTTGGGTGCATTAACATTCGCCCGTCTTATTACATCGTTAACGTTTTCATCCTTCCCAGCACGGGTACAAAGTCTGTTTTCAACACAGGACAATAATGGAGGAACCCAATGCGGCTCCAGCTCTTCTTCCTTCATTGGCGACCAAAGAAGACAAGCACGGTTCAGAAATGGTGGCCTCCGAAGAAGCTGTGGCGTTCTTGTCCAGTATTGGTGAGTTCACGGGCGATCTTAGCGTATACTTTATACACGAAGTGTGTGCACGCCTGAGGACACCCACCGCCTGTTTTTGGCACCTGTTGACATGCTCAAACCACAATCAGGCACTATGTATGATCGGTCCGTCCAGAATCGGAATGAAATCTCAACTAATAAAGTACGGCAGTAAGTCAAAGTGGTAGGCAAAAATGAGGCAGAAGTTTTATTTCTGTTATATATTTATTATTGTGAGCCACCGTATGTGTTTTGAGGATTTACAAAATGGCAAACTATAGGAAAATAATAAAACAGGAGGCCCTACTTGAAAAAGTATTCAATTAAATATTGCGCATAATATTAAGTAAAAATGTTAAATAAATGTTTAAAAACAAGGGAGTCTTAAAAATTAAATACATGTACTTCAAAGTTAACTAGAACCGAATTGGGGTTTTTGAAAAATAAAATAACGTGCTGTACATGGGAAAAAATAAAATAAAATGGTAGTAGTACTGTTGACACTTACGCTTGGTTTGAGTCTCATGCTCAAAGTACTCTCCTGCTCCACGCTGATGATGATAATATTTTGGTCGAGCTCATCATCATCACTTAGTTCTTCTTCTGACCTAAAAATTAGCAGGTGATGTTTTATACCCAAAGACACTTTTTTTCTTTTTCTTTGCCAGAGCCCGTGGAGCTGTCAAAATGTGTGTTTGCGGACTCTCTGGTGACCATGTCGGAAGGGGGTCGAGACTTGGGGAGGTTCTGCGTGTCAGTGGAATTTGCCCACCGAGCCCGTCAACCATGTATGCTGGTACATGCACAAAGCCAAGGGGCCATCGACGACTCCCCATGTGGAACGACAGTGACAGGTGAGGGGGTCCTGCCCGATTTTTCTGGCCGTTAACATTCTTGCCTGAGCCAGCCGATACGCGCCATCATCATCTAAGCACAAAAAAAAACAATGGGAGTTCTTAATATCTGCTAATAAAGTTTATTATTGATCATTCATACACTCACTGCTGCATGATTGTTTAGATTATTGTTAGTCTGACGGCTGATTACTATACGTGTTATAGGATGTCATACAACTGGCCAGTGTGTACAAAGAAATATGTCAATTAGGGTACACTTCTCAGTTTTCAGTATATTTACCAGGGAGATTTTAATTTGACAATGTTTATACTTGTGCTTGTAGCATGCAGTCCTGTAGAATTGTGACTACATCAAATTGAGCTGTTTATGATATTTTGTCCCATGCAGTAATTTATTAAGATAAAAACATCTATGCAAGAACAAGGCCACGTTTCTGATAGATGTTATTGGATTGCGCAAGTGATTGTAATTTAAGTGTGCCTTTCTTTTCGGTTTTCCATATTAGCCTACCTAACTGCTGACCTAGAAGTGTTGGAGGAGGACCACCACGAGTATGTCAAGGCAGGTCACTGAGTGCATTAAAGGAAACATATTCATGACATGCATCCCATGATATATTTAAAGACATTTGCATTTCTTTTTAGCTTGATGGCCACATTTTGGATAAGCGGTGTCACATGGTGGAATGTGATGGAGAGATGAGGATCGATAAAGTCACCACTGATGGAAAGGTGAGTTACAACCAAAGTGAAACCAAGGGTGAACTTAGGATCAGAATGTGTCTGAGAGATAGCAGGTGAAATACAGCCTAAATTATAACATTTGTTCCATTTGCATTCATTTATATACAGTAGTCTATTATTTTCATTTTGTAGTGTTTCTATTGGCTGCACTATTTCTAGTCTTGTATGTGCAATATGTTCAGGGTCTTCAAGTGGTGCTGGCTAATGTAATGTAACTTAAGCCATACTGTATTGCCAGTTTTGGGAATAACGGCGTTTAAACTAACTTTTTTTTTTTCATAAACTGACTAATCTAACAAATTATTTACGTTATCGTTATTGTATGAGAAATGCGTTGCGTTACAATTTATTTATTAGATTCAAGGCTCGAAGTAAGCTTACAAGACTTTTTGGGGTGAAAGGCTCTGAAAATAAAATTTTCGCACAGTTAGAGGCCCTGTTGTTGTCGGACCTTGTCACAATAAAAGTGTCTTGACAGCTGAAATGTGTTGTGACATTTATTTTGAAGGTGCAGCAGGAAGCGTGTCACGTACGTGTCGTCCTTCTTCCTTCTGGACCTTAAGAATTAGCATATTTTAGCATTTTAGCAAAGAGTCCACGTCGTCGCCTGGAACTGGTTTGTCAACTTTGACAAGAATGACATTAATAAAAAATAACAGTCGAGATTTGCCGAAAAACGGCCGCCATGACGAGCGATTTGTTAACAATTCTGTTCCAATAAGAACCATATTGCGACTCCACAAGCACCATAACAGCGATAAAGATACCGGTAAGTCATAGCGACACGCTCGCCTAGTGTAATTAATAGCGCCAACAATTGTATTTCTCTTATTTCACGAGTGCTAAACGTGTGAAAAGTGTTGAAAGAAATATGCTCACACTCATGGAGGCGATGAGTGACATTTGTATGTGAATGATGCATGTTAAGCCTAGAGTTGGGCAGTTTTCTGACGTAAATCAACCATTAAACACGTCTTTATATGTGTAGAATTATAAACTGAAGATATATCCCCATACTCTCATATTTGAAAGTGTACAAAAGTATATGTTTTTCAAACCGATCAAGTGGAAGCGGATGATTCTGAGGAGTAAATATAGTAGTAGTTATGGCTATGATTTTGACCATGATGGCATTAAGCACTGTATATTTTGTTAGAGTAGACAATATTAAGTATTGTACTCTTTGCGTGTTCAATTAACTGAATGGTGAGATCCTGGTGAAAAAGTCCCTTTGCAAAGGTATTTATTAATTACCAGAAGCTTCTGAGGACAAAAGGCTGATGACACTGAAGCCGTGTTCTATCAGGTTGTCTCTCTCTCCAACCTGGTACATCAATACTTATTCAGAATAGTGGGAGACTAGAAGTCTCCTCCCATCAGCCCACAACACAGTATAAACAAAAAAATCCCTCTCTCCTCCCTTCTGCAAGTTCAGCAAGTTCCCAAAGCTATAAATCAGATTAGAGAAAAACAATCACACATCAGCCCGTCTCCTTCGGAAGAGACAGACACATACACTCCCTTATTTTCTCAGGAGTGTGAGACACATAAAAATGCTATTCATTTAGCCATACTGAGTTAACTAAATCTAAAACGGCTAAAATATAATTTAAAACTAAAAAACAATGTTAATAACTTAACAATTTTAATAGCATTGGCAATTTATTTGATCTATTATTGAATATTTTAGCCCGCAACAAAAATGCCCGGGAAATCCTGGAGGGACTGGCTAGGGACTGTCTACAAATTACCTATAGATGACATATGTGCCACAAATCACTATCGATCCAGTATGTAGGCCGTGTCACAGTTCTTGCGCTTCCGCCTTTGTGCCCCTCGGTTGCGCGTTTCTGTCGATGCGTGTAGTGTGTCTGTCTCAGTTGTCCGAAGCGGAGCAGAGAGTTGAGACGACCGGTTGGGGGTGCGAGTGTTGGAACGCGGCCATCAGTGGCCGGAAACGACGCTGATGTGTGAAAGTCGGAAGTCCGTAGCATCTACCCTAATGATGGCTTCTATAATTCATGTTATTATTAAGTAGATTTAGTCAGATAAATCCCCTCTTTAGGCCCAGATACCAATGTCTTGGTGCAATATAATTCAACTCAATTTCTGGCCCACTGTAAGATGCTCTGTGTATGTGTTTTTGTGCATCCAGGAGGTGACAAGGGACAGTGTTTCATATTCCATGGCTGCCCTTAGAGGTCTTATAACTGAGGGTTCCAACTTCTTGCTCATGCGTCTTATTGCGTTGAGGAAGAAAGTGCCCGAGCACATGACTTTCATCTCCTTTGACCAGAATTTACGCATCAGCTGCACGACTTTTGTAAGTGATTACACCACTTCAGTATGGACATTTTCGGTTGCACTGTATGGATACAAATATTCTGAATACTCAGCCATTACAAATACTTGACTTCATGTAATGAATTGCATTGCCAGACTTGTCAACAGTATTCTGTCACGGCTGGCTGTGGTTTTGGACCCGTGTGTGGGGAGGCCGAGGTAAAGTCCAAAACAAAAGGGTTTTAATAATTAAACAAGAACAGGGTGCCGACAGGAAACAATAAAGTCCTAAATCGAAGCAAACTCAAGCGGCAAGACATGGGAGAAACGACAATGGACCGACACAGACTGGACAACCACAACAGACTAAATACACCAACGCTAATGAGACACACCTGGGGTACACAATAGGCTGAGGGCACCGATTGGTCAGACACACTGGGAAGGGAAGAAACACAGGTGCATGTGATCAGACATAACGAGACAAGGGGAGAAATCAGGAAGACATGACAAAAACCAACCACAGACAAAAACAACAAACATACCCATAATAAACAAAATCCAACCCCTACAAAACCGAAACATAACATATTCGAAGCAAATTGTTTTTGTTTGTCTGTGTTCAGCAAGGGCTAGAACAGCAACAGATGGAGATTGAGGGGGAGTCTGTGGAGATATTCGGGATGGAGAGGATTGTTCATTCTGTGGAGGAATCCCCTACTACATGGCAGTGCTACTTTTTGTCTGATGGGTAAGATCCATTCCATCAATACGCAATTAAAATGCTGAATATAGTCAATATTGCACATTTTGGATCACATTGGCCTATTCCCAGCTGAGAATAGACCACAGTGCACAGCTCACACAGCCATCACCGAGACAACATTAGCACCACACACAAAGACAGCTATAATTGTCGCTGAGTATACAGTATAAGTCTATATAATTGTTTCTTTAGGCATCTTGCTAGCAGATTGCAGGTGGGATCTCCGGTTACGATGAGGCTAATGCAGCTTCCATCACATAAAGAAGAAGGTAGTAACACTATCTTAATTCGATCGTTTAATGGACTTTGTTTATGCATATGTGTGTTTTCACGTTTTCTCATAGCTTATGAGAAAATCCCTCTGGTTTGGGAAGAAGACATACAGATGCGTTCCAAGTTCTTGGACCGAAAGGTAAGAATAAAGTAATGACACTATCAGTTCACTTCATCAGGTACACAAGCACGAGCTAACAGGAAGCAAATACAATAGTTTCCCCCAAAAGTCTGCCTTTACAATGATGCAGTGCTGTTGTACTCCCATACAAGTAAAATATCAAATACGCACATTGCTAAATTAAATTGACTGTAACTTTGACTCTCACTATCAAAATAGATTCTACAAAATGGGTAATTTATTTTCTACAGCTCCTGTTGAGACTTATTATTCTGTGATAATATTCTGGCCAGTGAGTGAATTCTAGATAATTCCGTACATTTCAGTGTAAATGTGGACAGTGTGTTTATGTGTTTGTGGCATTGTTGCAGGAGGAGCTGAAGGCTGATCATGCGTCATACTTAAAAGCACACCCACAGATCCGTGCACTCATATCTGACTTCCTGCAATTTTTGCTGCTCAAGAAACCAAATGATGTGTTCCAGTTTGCCAGAGAATATTTCCTCCCCTTCACCTCGAACCCAAGCCTGGATACGTCATGACTGAAATCTTACGTTCTTACAATCATTTTTATATACTTGCTGTTCACTAATGATCATTGGCTAGTGGCTACTTTTATTTTTTATTTGAGTGATATCTGGTACTAGTATGTGATCACAAGAAAGTGTGTTTCTCAGTTACTTCATGATTGTTAAAAGTTGCAGTGCGTACATTTTTTCGTTATAAAAACAAAAGTCATTTTCACTCACACAAGTTAATAATAGAGGAGATGGCACAATACTGATTAAGGCGCTAACATCTTGCTGTATGTTTCAGCGTTTTATCTTTTATATTTCATGTCGACCTGCGGCATGAAATGACGTATTGGAAATGAGACATGTAGACCTATAGCAAATTGACAGTGCGGCCCCTTATTCTCAAGGTTGAAAAAAAGCTAATTGAACTTATTTTAGCTTTAGCAGAAAATTGTCATACCATAATTACCTCTTCTGATGAATCCACCTTTGTTCGTTTGTTGTTTGGTTCTCCATTTTGGCTGTCCTTGAAAACAAAATAAAAACGTTCTGGAATCACATTCATTAGAAACAATATTTCATCAATTGAGAAGATGTTAAATATTTATCAGTGTGTCTCGGCACATCAATATTCATGTTGCTCTCTGGCTCTGTTTGCATAGTAACTGTTGGTATATTAGCATTTTATCAATTTTCATTAAATAGAAACAAGGCTTAATTACTGGGGAAGATGGTATGTGAGCGTAAGTTAGCGTCTTAGAAATTGTCTCAAAAAAATTAATTTATTACTATAACATAACGCACGTTCTCCATCTCAGCATCACAATTAATTCCACAGCTGTCCTTCATTAAGACTATCTTATTTTTTTTATTCTTAGTTTAGTTTGGTTAAACTTGGAGCAAGGGGAAGCCATATGTGCCATGGCCTCATATAAAACATTGTGATGTTTTAAGACGTTTTTTGTTTGTTTCTATTCACAATATGAGACTAATGCAAACCAATAATTAAGCTGTAAAAACAAATGGAGCTGGACTGCAAGGTACATCATTACCGTAAAAATGCACTTTGTTCTGAAGGTGATGGCTGAAAAGAGGTTCTCTCAATTCCATTCACAGCTGCTGTCAAACGAGCTAGCGCTATATAAATAAAGATGACTTATGAGAATAAGTACTATAGTTGCCACTGGTTCAATGGATGGAGGAGACCAGACCATTACAAACACCGATGTTAATTATCCACCACTGAAAACAGTGGAAAATAGTACCACCAGATATTACATGAAATACAAATGATGGGTTTGACAGTTGCGAGTAGCTTTGGGTACGAGCCCATATTAGAATCAAGGAAAATGAGAGGGCAGATAAAATGGATGGATGAATGAAGAGAAACTGGGAAAAGCAGGGTGGAATAGACACAAAATAATAGTTTTACAGATTAATTGGAAAGATTAGCTCGATCTAAAGACAGAAAAAATGAGTAATATCAAAAATTTAATTTGGACACAATGAACTAGTGCACTTTTTTTTTTAAATAGATTCAAGAAAATGTCGCTGAGCCCGAGGACAGGAACAATCACCGCAAGGGATTTATTGTAATAAATATGCCCTGGAAAGAAGACAAATGCCTGATTAAAAAGGAAAAAAAATGAGAAAAATGCTGCAAAATAGTAATTAAATATCATTAATATGAGGTATTATCCAAACTGGAAATAGTCAATGACTTTATTGGGCCATCCTTGACATTTGTTGCTTGTTATATAAACTGCTAATAATAATTGAACAA
This sequence comes from Leptonotus elevatus, assembly GCF_054856555.1. Lineage (NCBI taxonomy): Eukaryota > Metazoa > Chordata > Actinopteri > Syngnathiformes > Syngnathidae > Leptonotus > Leptonotus elevatus. Next base: position 39,583,177 of record NC_141239.1, read on the forward strand.
ACGAAACAGAACACTTCTTTACCAGTAGATGGCGGTAATGTACCTAAACTTATTTGCCAACTGCCATTATACGCCACCAGAAGAAGAAAAGTCAGGACTTTTCCGATAAACTTGTTTTTACTCATTGAGGCCTAATTTGTCAAGATAAGTTAAAAAGGTAATTTTTCCCACAGTAGCCGCTTTACATATAAAGAAGTGTGTTGGTTTTCTCCACTTGGCTTGAAGAGACAAACGTCCCAACGGCAGTAAGTTTTGACTTCTTTGGCTTGACAGTTTTACCTGAATTAAAGTGGATCGCTTTCTAATATGCGGCGTTGATGTTACTTTTGTGCTGCTTAGGTGAAAATGATCATGTCTTATTTCACGACCTGCGGTGTAAAACTATTCAATTGCTTTAAATTATCAATACTGTATGGTAGGCTTTTTTTTTTATACTCTGCCGGTATGTTGTCATGTATCCATTCCACTTCTGGGAAATGCTTACACCAAGGTGATCTAATTATTGTGAGAAATCATTAACATGATCAGTGTCTTCATAACTATAATGAATTATTAGTAATTATAATACAATAGCGTTAGAGAAAAAAGTTTTTCTGAAGTGTATGTCAAACTGGTAGGACTACTTAAGAAGGTGCTCTACGTTTCAAAAACGTCGGTGACACCTGTCATAACACCCAGGATGTTTCATGAATATCTACATTGGGGAAAAAAAAAGTATTGTGAAAACTGCATGACCTACTGTACTATAGTAGTCAGAGCCTAAGGTAAGAGTACTGTTACTCTATAGAACGGTGTCACCAAGCTTTTTGAAACCTAGAGCTGCTACTTGGGCACTGATTAATGTGAAGGGCTACCAGTTTGATACACACTTGTGAAAAAACAATAATCCAGCCAACCATTTTCTTAACCCTGTATCGTCACTAGTAATAATAATAAATTAACATTGCTCAGATTACCGTTTATAATGTCCTTATACTGCATGTTGCTAATAATTATTCTCATGAATTATGTAAGACTTAGAAACATGCTAAGGATTTCACACAATAATGAGGAAACTGGTTAAGGTGAAGTTGAAGTTTATTTTGAACATAAACAACATAAACAAAACAAAAATCAATATAATATTCCATGTGAAAACATAAACTGATAGTCGGAGTAGGAAGAAGTGGTATTAACTGACTAAATATCAATATGCAATACTTTATTTAATTTTATATCAATCTTAACCACTGTTTACATTTTTAAATCATCATTTCAACAACATTCCTAGAAAATCGCAACGTTCCATCACAGGTGACCTATTTTAAGAAGAGTCCCACGTGCTACTCAACAACTGCATTGAGCATATTTAAAAATGAGGGAGAGTGTTTGAAGCAGGAGTGGGGACCCCACAGCCTGTGGGTCACATCAGGCCTGTGAAAGCATTCATTTGGATGACATATTCAGAAGAACTATTATTTTAAAAACAACACCTAGCGCACACATAGCATATAATAAAGGTCTGTTTGAACATGTGTTTGAATATTTTCCTAAATTTAGCAGTACGGTTTTCAGAGGGCTTTACAAAAAGTCAAATGTCTTTTCATCAGGAAATTATTGTACAGCCTAATTTCACGAGGTTTTGACAAGTGTATATAGAGGTAGCTATCTCTATGGCTCACACCACAACAATGCCGCAAATTAAAAACACTCTTGTGCCGCTGTCAGTTATGACACCCCCTTCTTGCAGCGCCCCATTATTTTGCATTTGAACGTTTTGATTGTCAAATCTAACCTTCACTTTTAATATTATGTTTTGTTTCCCCAATTCTCCTTCATGTCTGGAAGTTTACGTCCAAAGTGGGGTTGGAATGGAGAGGCGGAAAAAGTTGATGGGAATCTCAGAGGCCCTGAATTCCTCTGAAGTGGCCGCTCTCTGCTTCTTGTGCCGTGATGTTGTCAACTGGAGATATCTCGAAGGAGTGAGGATCCCATATTTTATTCTTTACACTTTTTTTTATTGCAAATAAACAATTTAATCAACTTAAAGGAAAGTCAACCCAAACATTGTCTTTCTTTACAATAGGTTGTAAGCCCCTCCTAGTCTAAACACGGCATTCTGATTCATATTTTATGTTTGTGGAATATGAATTTAGCAGCAAAATAGACTTGCTGTCTGACCGAAAATGACATCACTGTTTTCTGAGTTTGGTCATGTGACGTTTGCAAGCTGAGCCGTGATTGGTCATTACCTGCAATGAGCCCTGATGAAATAACAAAATAGAATGTTTTACACACTTCATCAAAGCGCAGCTAGAATGTAACCATATTTGTTAACAACAATTTTTTACAGGTTGAAGATGCAAAAGTTTTGTTCAACAGATTAGAAGAAAGGGATCAACTGAACACTGAATTTCTTCATGAGCTACTGCGCACAATCCAACGGAATGATCTCCTCAGTCTCTTAAAAACCAACAGACAGGGAGTGGAGGAAACCGATGCAAATCCTATCGACAAACTGTCAAACTACAGGTAAAAGCAGCAAGAATTGTGTGTTTTGTTCTTACTTACCTTGTGCTCGGAACTAATCCTACTTTACAATCCTCCTTGCTTTGTGAATAGGGTGATGCTGTACAATATATATAATGAAACAACAAACGAAAATCTCAAAAAGATGAAGTTTCTCTTGAGCAACAAGATTGTCAGGAGACGAATGGATGAATGCAAGGTGAGAAGTAGCCAACCAAGTTTTGTCACATCTTTCAAAATCATACTGCAACCTCCCATATTTACGTACGTATGGAATTTTATATTGTGTATTTGTTGTGCACTGAAACAGGCCTGGACTGGCACAAAAAAAAAAAATCAGCGCTGACATTTTGACTCAGGCCCAGCCAGACTCTTGTCGTCGACATGTCGTTCTGCCACTGATGTTTATTGATGATGTTTCAGCTAGTGATAGACAGATATGGGTTTTTTCAAGTCCGATACCGATTATTAGTCAAGGAGACCGATAGCCGATATTTCAAGCCGATATTCACGAGAAAATATTGTCATCCAAATTTTTCAAATTATGTATTTTTTCTTTTAAACTTAAACATAAGATTAAGAATTGACAGCTTTGTTTAAAAATTCTGACAAAAATTGAAGCGTCATCAGCATGTTACACAAAGTTAAAGTAAAAGTTCCCTAAAGTTTTCTACTAGGAATGAAGTTTTTCCATAATTTCAACATAATTTCTTAGTTTTAGTTGTTTGTTAGTTTTAGTATTTTGATGTGTCAGCGTTTTTTATTTTTTATTTGGTGGAAATTGAAATAAATCCGTAAATGAAAAGTGTCCTGTATCCCACTGAGTGACAAATGCATGCAAATGCAGCTAATTTGGGGGTTTCGTCAGAGTTCGTAAAAGGTTTCAAAAGATCTTCGCAGACAGTAAAAATGATCTGAATATGTTCGAAATTTTTTTGTGAAAAATAAAAACAGTAGGTGAACATCTTACAAATCCTGATGAAAACCCAAAATTTTGCTACGTTCGCTAGCATTCACCGCCCAGTGAGATTTCAGCTATATCTGCCTTCAGATTCGTAAAAAGGCCGATGCTGATATTTGTCAAATTGACAAATATCGGCACTGATAAATGGCGCGGCCGATAATCGGTCTAGCCCTAGTTTCAGTTTGCTATCTATATTCAAAATGGCCAGTCTCTTGGGCTAATAATCATTAAAAAGAACAGCATCAGCCCCAAAAGAAGGCAGCCCAAGGCCAGATGGCCAGTCCAGCCCTGCATTGAAAGCAAAGTCAAATGCAATTTGAGAAGATTAATTGTTAACATATGGGCACATATTTTATGGTAGGCCTACACAGCTGACATGATATTATCAATTTGTTTTCTGCCAATTCCAGACGGCACTGGACATCTTTGTGGAACTGGAAAAAGTGGGTTTACTGTCTCAATCAGATCTAAATGTGCTGGATTCGGTACTGACGGAAGTGGATCTGCAACTGGCATTGACCGTCCAGCAATTCAAACAGGGTACGGGTGACTCGACATGTATATTTATGTTTGACTAATCACTCAAGTTGAATGTGCCCTCCCAGACAGTCCTAAGGGGAAAACCTAGGTGATATATGTTGATGATGATATACACATGACATATGAAAGCTATAAAAAAATGGCAAAGTTATTTGGACTGAACTTTACCAGACTCCAGTGTTTCCATTTGGACAATAGCAAAAAAATTTTTTTTTTTAAAAATCTAGTGGCATAGTGAAAGCCAATCTGACATCGGGATCCAGCCTCAGCCTGGATTTCGCCTGTCAGAGTTTGATCCACATCAAACAAAAAGACGTGGCAAGCATTGCACACTGAAATGAGTTGTTCATTTCAAACTCATCAAATCCTTTCACTTGTAGGTGCATCTCTGCTGCCAGCGAGTCCACGTCCTGCCAGACCCCTCAGCGGATTCCAGTTTTGTATATCTGTATGTTTCTCTTTCGCTTGGGAATGCCAAGGGAAAAAATAGTCAGTCTACTAACTGTGATTTCTTCCTGTAGCATTACAACTCCCCTCCTTTGTCCAGATCTGAGCCTCCAACCACCTGTATGTTTTTCAAACTGCATTACTCACAAGCCATGGCATTTTCATATACAGACAATTAGTTATGACTTTTTGCTTTGGTTTGTTTTTCCTTAGATGAAGGTGGCCATTTTTCCTCAGATGCAGAAACAAACAACCAGCCTTCATCTTTGTCTGATCAGGTATCCATTCACACGTGCAGAAGAAATGCTCAAAATGCTAAAAAATAGAAAACAATTCATTTTGTCCCTTAAGTGGAAAAAAAATCAGCCAATGGAACTCTACCGGAGTATGAGTGTAAGATTGTGTTTGTAAACCATCTTTGAGGCTTATTTTGAGTTACAGTACAAGCTACTAGTGTTTAGTAGCAGTCTGTCATAAATTAAGCTTCTATTGCTGTAAATGTAACTCCGAAATTTTACATTATTGAATTTATTTCAAGTTATTCCGATGCCAAAAACTATGTCAAAAAAAAAAATTCCCGGCAGATGCAGCTGATTCTTATTCTAATATTTAGGAGAGAAAAAATCCGATAAATGAATAATCATCCGGTTAATTTAAAAACGACATATAATAAATGTCTTCTTTTTTGGCTCCTTAATGATTTCACCAGCAAAGACATGAATTACAGGCAGAATATTTGACTGTTCTACAATACTTAATTATTTGTTTAACTTTAAAACAGAAAGGAATTTTCAAGTACAAAAACATGCAAAAAGTATTAATTGATGAATTTATCTTTATTTAGGCCATAAACATATACAGTAAGGAACACAATGAGAGGAGTTTCTGGCAAAACATTATTTACATTTACTATTTTCTTTGCTATGACTTAAAAATAAATTTCAGAGGTTCTTTTCTCAGATGTAAAAACATGTCAGTCTTGACAGAATTACATTTTAAATACATGACTGCACAGAAAACATTCAACTTTTAAAATGCACTCTAAGCATTAATATAAACCTTATGGACATATAAATATATACAGTATATTCTCTTTTCATGTAAATTATGCTATAATTAACTTATCTGACTTCCAGCCTGTGGGTGAGTGTCGCCATTTTGCCCACTTCTAATGTCTCAAGCGTAGTCTTACTTGTCACACACAACAAGGGCTGTTCTCAAATCTAAAATGATGCATCGCTGCCATCTGTTGGCAGTTGTGTGCGCTAGACCTTGCTCCACAAGAAAAAACATAATCGGTGTGTATACCCATCATTAGCGATGAACGTTCGGATTCCGTTTGCCGAGTAGTGCCCATGAAAGAGTTAATTGTCTGCCCAGCAATGCTCCTCAAATTGCTGCATGCTCCTTCCGGCGTCTTCCTGCTTCATGTCCTCTGGACTCGCACACTTGACCTACTTGGTTTAATGACAGTTACACAATAATAGTTAATGGCAAGTTACAATGATCATTTGATCATGTTAGTTGTACTTGTAAAGATTATTTTCAAAAGGGATCTGCCCCATCCCCTTCCACCCACCCAAATTTTTCCATTCAGAACTGCAGTTGCATAGGTTCACTCTTTTATTAAGCAGAACTGCTGCTGCCTAATATATATATATATATATATATATATATATATATATATATATATATATATATATATATATATATATATATATATATATATATATATATATATATATATATATATATATATATATATATATATATATATATATATATATATATATATATATATATATATATATATATATATATATACACACACACACATTTGGAGAAAAAAGGAGTAGAAGGAAGTAAACACTAATGACTGCATGAATGAAGCAATAATGACTCATCTGGTTATAAAGTTATTTTTTACACAAGATGGGCAACTTAAAGTATCGGTGCTCTGTATCAGTGTGTTAGTATAACATATTAGGCCTTAACATTGAAGAAATTGTCAATCGCTCTTATCTTGTCATCAGCAGCTACGATATTTCCTCTCTATTTCTGATGGCCTCACCTAAGCCTGTCACATAAGACTTTTTTTTTAGCATGATATATTTTCCAATGAGTAAAAAAAAAGAAGTAATAATCTAAGTAATTTATACAATAAAATAATAGTTTTTGATTTAAGGTTTTCAAGCTGTGAAAAAGTCACAACAGTTTAAGTAAGTACAGTAAGACGTTTTCACTAACAATTCATTAGGTAATATATATATATTTTTTTGCAGTGCGCAACAATAACTTTTGCAACGTCATTCATCCATTGATTTTAACGATCATTTTTATGAATATTTTGTGTGCTTGTGCCGCAGACAGAGTACTACGAAATGAATCACAACCCTCATGGTCTTTGCGTGATTATCAACAATGAGGAATTTTTGGGGACGTTGCTGAAAAAAAGGGGAGGAACACAAGCGGACTTGAGTGCGTATTTTTATTCCGTCATGAATCTTACCTCTACAAATGAACAATGTTAATTTTTTTTAAACATTTATTTTTATTTCTTGAAAAAGTCACTTCTTTCTGGCTATATTTACAGTGTATTAATGTTGGTGGATTTACTGGGGGCGGTCAAGTACTGCAGTTTTCACGGCCGGGCTCAGTCCCCGTACGCCGTGAATTGCGGTGCGACTACTGTAAATCTTCGCCATTTTCCACCAATTTCCATTCTATTGAGGATAATGTCCTAATTTCAGAGCAACCAGTCTCGTGAGTTTGAATATTATCTGACTCAATGTGGCCAAAATATTAGGAATCAAATGTCATATTGGTGAATACAACATGTAAACAGAGTATGTGGATGGATTGATGTACTTATTGATCCTTTGGCAGCTCGCTACGACTACAAACAGGCTAAGACGTATAGAAAATGGATATATGAATGAGCCAAAAAGTTAAAACATTTTTTTTCTATTCCACAGAGGCTCTTTACCCACTATTCACCAAACTTGGCTTCCTTGTGAATGTCCATAGCAACTTGACTGCAAAAGAGATAAGAAGGGAGCTCAATAGTGTCGCTACAAGAGATTTTTCAGAGGATGATGCTCTGGTGAGAAAGATATAATGCATGAAGACAATTTATAATGAATCCCAAAAATTAAAAAAAAAAATTGTTTGTATCTTGTATTTAGATGTGATGTCAAGATGAGCACGAATGGAATAATTGTCACCAGAATAAAAAGTGACTGTGCCTTTTCTTTTGTTTTTAGGTTGTGTGTGTGCTCTCCCATGGCGAAAATGGTTGCGTCTACGGGACCGATGAGAAAAAGGTGTCCCTACGAGAACTGACACAGCCCTTTACAAGTGGATTTGCCCCCACTTTGGCAGGGAAACCCAAATTGTTCTTCATCCAAGCTTGCCAGGGAGGAGCCTTACAGACAGGGACCTTGCCATGCCCCCCAAATCCGAGAGGGCTGGACGAGGACAGAGGGAATCAAATGGAAGCGGATGCGGGTCCCATCCAGGGCGAGACGGTGCCCTCAGATGCCGACTTCCTGCTCGGCATGGCCACTGTGCCGGAATGCAAATCGTTTCGAAACACGACCACAGGCTCCATCTACATACAGGAGCTGTGCAAGCAGCTCAAACGATCTGCTGAGAGGTGAGATTAGATGATTTAAGAATGTTTAGCATCTTCCTTAATAATCGTAATGTGATGTGTTTGATGTTTGCAGCCCACGAGATGAAGATATTCTCTCTGTCCTGACACGTGTGAACAGGGAGGTCAGCAAAGGAGTGTATCTTTATCACAAGCAAATGCCTGAGCCCAAATACACCCTTACAAGGACACTGGTCCTAAAGTTTGTTGATTAAGACTGCATTCTATGTATCAAACTGGTCATCGGATGATGCACTGATGCTGATGTTTACAAAAATCTGAAGAGCTCAGGTGAAATTTTATTTTGAAAATGTGGAATTTGAAAAGATTGTTGTCATTTTTCCACTCAACGTAAAATACTCGTTTGTAGCATATGCCTGATGTTGAATTGGTAAAATGTTGATGTTGTTTGTAATTTTCCATAAATCAACAGAGAATAAGAATATTTGCTAGGATGTGCTGTATTCATTAGGGAAGTAACGATATCCAAATGTCACAATACGATATTATCACGACATTGTGGTGGTGTTGGCAATATATAAAAAAAAAAAAGCTCATAATACTCTATAAAAGACCTATAGATATCAACCTTGTGAGATGTTTCTGCTATATCCATGCCACTCTGCCAGAAAGGTCGCCGTCCTCCGCCATCTTGAATTATTCTGTAAACAATGCACAGCGATGTTACTATTGGCTCAGCAGCGTCAAATATCATAGTCTATGTAGTTCATAAAGCTGTGCTTGGCTGGAGCAGGTGAAAAGTAACGTTTTTTGATGGGGATGTGGTGCTTTAAATACCGTAGCATGACGACGACGACGATATTGTGGCAATTTTAATATCGCAATATCACGATATTGCTGTTATTGTGACATCCCTACTATTCATCAGAAGTTGCCATTTATTTATTTGAGGTTAATGTCTTTCACGTAATTTCACACCTCTTTAAAGGGAGCTACAATTTCTATATAACACTTATGTAAAGTGGCAAGGAAGGGTGATTACCGGTATCAGGCCGTTACCAGCCAGGAATCAGGTACTCTGATTGGCTGCTAATACCAGCCACCAATACTTAATAAAGGCAAAGAAAATCGGACTTTGTGTAAGTCCTCCTCTGCAGTAATTGGTGCTATACTACGGCAGTTTGAGACATCTGCTAATCATCTGCATAAGGAAGAACAACTTTGTTCACAATGTTATTGTGTTAAATGAATCAAAAGTACTAAAGATATTGGTACGCAGTATTGGTGAGTACTCAAAGAGTGAATACTCATACTGGTATCCGTCAGAAAAAAAGTCGTAGGAGAATCTTGTTTGTGGATTTCACTTCCACCTTCACCATCAAATTCAAAGCATTTTTTTTTTTTTTAGAAAAGAAATAACATTTATTCCAGTTACTGTCGCCACCTTTAGATATGCAGTTTAGGAGACATTGGATGAAGTCAGCATGTGTGGATGGGAAGGAAATGTCTCCAAACACACGACCCTCATTTGGTTGAGTGCACAAAAAACGTTTCTTCAATCAACCAAACCAACAACGCCGATGTCCTCCATTTCTAAAAAGGACCAGTAACTAAATCTAAACCACTATTTTTGAATGACAAACTCAACACAAAAAAAGTACTTTGCACAACTCTTTGCATTGCACATTGAATATTGACTCAACTGTGTTTTTACTCATCATTTGCTTTTCATTAGTACTGCACTTCATTTTGGCATGTTAGTTTTATTTTTTTGTACTTAATACCAACACAGATTCTTTACATTTGTGACAACAACCGGCATTCTGATAGTGACAAATGATTACTGCTGTCATGCTTTCAGGGCAAGGGTCACCGTAGCCACAGACTTGTCCTAAAAAATAAAATAAAAAGCTCACCAGTGATGGGACAATTTCGTTTCCTTCGAATGCTGTAGAAGTGATCACTTCAAAATGTAAACACTTGTAGCGATTTATTGAAATAGTGTTGATACTTATCTATTTCCTACCTTAATAATAATTGTTGATAATCATTGCAGGTACAAATTTTGTTATGCCACAAAATATTAATCAAAATAAAGTAGCCCTTGTGTTGATTAGTATCCAAGAAGCAAATCTGAGTTTTCAAAAGGTTGGTGACACCTGTTTAGGCACACTCCAACTCAACTTGTATAAAATCACGATTATAGCTACTAGCGTAAACAATATTTAAAAACAAAAACGTTAACTGCAATAATGTTGAAATTCAGAATTCAACAAAACGAAGCATTAAGTCCTTCATATAAACCATATTAATATTGTAGGTTAAACCATTGGAATATTTTTGCCTTGTGACGTAAAGCTCGGAATTGTCCATATGTAGATCCACAAAAAAAATTGATCAGTTTGTGACAATTTGTATTCAATGGATTAATAAAGTTCAAAGCAAAACCCACAAACAATGACTACGGCACTGACAAGTTTAGCCCTCGCCGTCCCTAAACTCCAAATGACGTAACTCGTCGTAAAACCAGGATACCGTTGATCAACCCGCCCTGCTTACTGACGTCATCAAGGCGGTGTTCGAGTTGTCAGAAACACTACATTAATAATAATGGCAATACATGTACTTTTATTGAGCTATGTACATAGCACAATATCGACGAGGAAAAATGTTTTATTGATATTTCCTGATAAAAAATAAAAAATCCTGTCGAGCGAACATGTTGAAGCATGACTTCATACAGTAACAGTAGGACGTTCACGCAAACACAGTACACGTACACGTCATAACTATGAGCGTAAGCGATAGGAAACAAATGACATATGTTGCGTGGTCTCGTCACGTTTCCAAGCTACTGAGCTAAGCTACAAGAGTGGAGAGTGGCGTGGTTGTGGGGTGGAAAAAAAAGGATTCCTGTGGACTCCACCCAGCTGCTCGGATCGGCTCTGTTCCGGGAAATGTTCGACTGCAACGCCGAGTCTCGCGGAGCCCAAAACCCACTCTGAAATCAAATCACACTGTTTGCCACCACACGAAGGAAAGTCTTCAAGTTTCGCACTATCCGTGGGACTTCAAACTTGGTAAGTTGTGCTACAGATGTCGTTGGTTGGTTAATCTTCAAATAATGTAATGTAACGTTTAAGGATGTTTATTATTTAGCTCAGTGCGTAGTTTGTAACGCAACTCCCTTTTTTTCCCCAGCCGTTTGTTTTCGAAGCCTCACAAATGAAAATAGTTTTGTTAGAGGACTTCTAGGAGGATTAAATTCTTCTGTCAGACATGGAACTGGAGTTACTGCTCCAGCTTGCTTAGATTTAAAGTTACGCCGACAGAGAGCCTTCAGGGGGGCCATTACATAAGAGACGGACTTATAATAACATTTATTTATTTATTTATTTATTTATTTAAACATTTTTAGATACCGCAGTTTGTATGTGTGGATATATGTCATATATGTAATAGTGTGTGCGGCGAAGACAGGTTGTACTTTTATTTTATAAATATACACCTAGCGATAGTCGGGCCCGATGCGAGCATTTACACCCCTACCGATTATCCTGCGGTATGTGTTTTTAAATGATTTCCCCCCCTCCCCAATTTGCCCAGAAATTTGTGTGGGGGGAAAAAGCGATAGCCAATCAGAAAGAGACCTTACTTTGATCTGTTGCTAGACATAAATACAAAAATATAATACAAGCCTAATATAATATGATTTTAAATTTTTTATGGTGCAACTGTGGTAGCCTACGTATATCATGCCTTCCAAGTCCTTCACTACATAAAAAGATGACACAACAGTGTGAAATTCGCAACCATGATAGAGTTACCAGATAAGTTAATAGTTAGCCTAGCATGTTTTTTTTCTTCTTCTTTGTATTGTATGTTATTTTGTACTAGGCTTACACAATCAGCAACAAGTTAAAAAAAATGTTTATTTTAATAACTTTTTATATATTTTTTTTTTTATTTCTGAATCTTAACTCCTGCATGTCAGAATGAAGTGAAGCGGGACGCTAGCATTGCATGTTACATTACATGTCGACGGCTTTGCCCATCATGAAGTGGTGTTTCAAGCCAATATACACACAAAGACAACAAAAAAGCAGCACTAAAATGAGATGGCTGGATTTACTACTTGTCAGGGTGTTCTGAGGTAAAAATTTAACTGATTCAGAATCACGAGTTGGATCATCCATCAATCCATCCATCCATTTTCTTAACCGCTTATCCTCATAAGGGTCGCGGGAGGCGGCGGAGCCCGAGTTGGATCATGTGATTATGAAAATACGCAAATGTTTAACTGCTTAATCAGACCAACAACTTTAAATTTCTAGCACCAAGACACAGGCCTGTCAAGCCTTCTCCAGTCATCGCAGAGAAGTCTCTCTGGCTTCTTTTGGAAAGCTCTTGCTTAGATAGGAGGAAGCCGTTTTTCCACTCAGTGAGTGTTGTTGCTCGTTAATGGGGATGTGACTTCATGGCAATCCAAGGTGGGGCCTCCTCTTGAATTCCGTTACTGTGTGTTTCCCTAAACTTCACAGTCAAAATAGAGCACAGGGATGATGTTTTTTTGTTTCTGGTAATTCACACCATATTTAGACACAGTGAGGCCATTGGATAACTGTCCATCTATGCCTCTGATAGCTCCAAATAAACATCTGATGTTCTAGTCGACTAGTATTTGAACTGTTGACAATTCCCTCCACCTTGACATTATTTGAATGTATTTTGTTCTTTGCGTGATGAGAAGTGTTGTGTGCACCAAACTAGTAGCGCCCCGAACGATCGGCATATGTCTATCAATGCCTTTCATTGCTGATCACAAAAAAAAAAAAAAACAATCATGGGCAGCTCATACTTTGTAGCCTGCATCCAACCTGAGACCAGCCTTTGTGCAAAGCACCTTGTTGTAATCCTATAGCGGCTTTTCGAGGTTGGGAGGTTGTGGATGAGCTGCAACTGTCCATATTAGGCTACATCATAACATTGGAGAGATTTTTGTATAAAGGCTGCCCATTAGTTTGAATTAGTAGCAACCCTCTATGTTATATAGTTAAACCTGTTTCAGTGAGCACTCATACAGTAAATGAAACATTTACATTTGCTTAAAGTAAGCATAAAAATGCGTGTGCGAGTGCGTGTGTGTGTGTGTGCGCGCGTGTGTGTGGAAAAATAGGAAACAGAACCTCTAAATACTGAATAGATAGAACCCACATGGTTCCTACGCAAGTATGACAAGTAATATGGAAAAATATTTGATACATTTCCAGATATTTAAAAGTATGGGAAATGAAAAATAAAGTATGGAAAAAATGCATCCATAATATTACGACTGAAAATACGTTTTTTTCCAAAACTAATTTAATCAATCTAGATTAGGGCTGTCACTATTGAATCTTTTGAAAATCTTTTTTTCTAGTGATTATTCCATTGAATATTCAACCCCCCCTTCCTAATTTAAAATAATAATAATATTTTTTTAACCCACTAAAAGGTTGAACAGGAATTGAATTGAGTGGATATAACTACTCATCATTTATTTTCTTATGTACATATCGCTGGCGTCGGGCCAAAACCTTATAAGTCGCAATTTGCCAAATGTAATATTTTTCAAAAATCTATACTTTTGGTCAGTCCACATGTATGGGTGTAATTTTTACGAATCTAAAGTGTTGAAAATGATGATGCAATTGTAACGGTTGAACCCAACATGCTGTTTTTGGGGTCTCCGGAAAAGTGATGATTTCGGAGGTACAAGGTCTTGGCCCGGCGCCAGCGAAATGCACCACTATCAAATAACAAAGTTAGCCTATGCTACACAGTTAGCATTTGTGATTAGCTATAGAGCACTATCAATTCTACATGTGTTAAATTGAGTGGATATAACTACTAATGACTTACTTTTGCATTAACCTCCATAAAATTCACCTATGCTAAATGTAAAAGTGCCTTGAAAGTCACTTGCAGACGATGCTTTGAAAATAGTCCATGAGTGAATCGTTTGGCAAAAAAAGGTCAGTATAAAAACATGGACGGTGGCGCAAACATGTTTCCGTTGGCATTTTCAATCAACCTATTTTGATTGATTGGGAGACATCCCGTAATGACTTGATCTTCCACAAATGTGTGTTAAACAAGTGACTGTTCTCCTCACAGGCAACATGTCCAGATCCGACTACCCTCCACGGTACGATGACTGCCATGGCCCTCCGTACGCGCCCCAGGGCGGCAATTACCCACCACCCCCTGCGTATGGCTTCCCAGCCTTTGGCGGACCTCAGCCAGGCCAACCTACTGCTCCCTACCCCACCAACTCAAATATGCCTCTTTTCCCGGGTCAGCCAGGCTTTCCTCCTGGTATGTACCCAGGGCAGCCTCATCCCACTGGGACTCCTGGAGCCATCTATCCCAGTCAGCCACCTATGCCTCCCATCATCCCGCGAACCATGCCCTCGGATGTTTTAAACACTGGTGAGACGGGAGCTTTTCGCGTGTGAAAGCAATGAATGAAAATATTGTGTTGACTGTTGACGGTTTGGATGAAAAGCTGTCAGAATGAATCATCTGGCTTTTTCAAGTCAAACACTGGCAGTTGTTAGAGGAAACCGCGCTTACCCTTGAAGGACAAATATTTCTATACATTTATCACCAAAAATGAAGGGGAAAGTGGTCCATTACATCATTCACAATATAAGTTGTTAATTGGAACAATAACCACGAGCAGAATATTTTACTTGCACTCATCAAATTTGAGTCTGCTACATAGTCCAAAGCGGTGGTGTCGTGGTCCCTGGAGAAGAGGGTGTGCTGTAAATGTTGCTTCCTAGAAACACGCCCTGTTTTAGAAAAGGTGACATGAGAGGGAAAAGCCATCATTTGTAATCACGCACAATGATAAAATGATCATGAATGAATTCGGAGCAGTTTGTAATGTAAAACGTATTTATTGTGAGGTAAACATGAATAATATGTTATCTACTATAAAATTAAACAACATCATATAAAGTTAGTTAGGGCTGTATTAGTTAATTATAAGTTATTGTATACAATAATTTGGTTAACGTTACTTAGACCTAAAAACATATTGACCGATACATAGTGGGACTGTGGCCAAAGTTAAAAGCAGTTCCCAAATTAAAACCAGACACAAGATGGCACAGCACTGTTTTGTTAATCCAAAATGCTTTGCGTTGGTTGGGGGTACTAGACTGAAAAAATATTTGAGAAACGCTGCCCTATATGATCCTAATCTAGTTTGTTTAGGGCTAAATTGCTAACTTTAGGATAGCGTTACATTTCACAACATTAGCCTAGCCGAGAAGCACTGTTGTATAACGTATTAACGACAAAACCACGTCTGTACAGTGATATATTGCCACGTTAAAACAATGATTTATTTGAAAACAACTTTAAAACTTGCCTGTAAATGATATTTCCATTGTATGTACAGTATGTCGGAAAGACGTTTATCACATTTACGATCATCGCGCAGGAGACGTAGCGACCTGTCAATCAACTCGAGTGGCATTGGCGTCCACGCGTTCATCGGCATGACCCGCCCTACTCTGATAGGCGCATCAGTTTTCATGCCTTTAATTAACCAATAAGACAGCGAGTGCAAGCCAGCGGAAGGTGGGCCATGGCCACTGATCTATATATTACTGGATAGCCGACAGCAGAGCCCGGTGTCGGTACCAGATGTGATCGGGGTCGCCTAACGTACACATTGCGCTACAGGATCGGTCGGAAATGATACAGTTGACGTCAAACATTGGAAAGAAAATATTAAAGATGCAATTTAATCAACAAAATGTACGGACTGAAATTGTAAAAACGTAAATTAACCTAAGAAAATAAACGTAAGATTAGAATGTTAACTGTTCCTATGATCACTAAGACTGTTTTTGTGATGTATTGTGATTTGTGAACAGCTAAAAAAGAAACCAAACCGAAGTGAATCGCGCATTTCGTTAGCGCTGCAGTACTGACGTCACCGGCAAGCGCGAAGGCGCTTCAATCTATTTGATTATTTCTTCAATCTTAAAGTATCCTGCTTTTATATTCTAGGGTTATTCATGCTTTTACAATTTTAGTCCATACGTTTTGTTATTTCAATGACATCTGTATTCATTCCTTTCCAATGTTTTACCGTCAATTTTTTTTCATATAACTTTATTGAACAATTGTAAACGGACAATTTCCAGCCAATCCTGTAGCGTGACGTCATCTGTAGGCGACCCCGATACAATCTAGCAGCCCGATCACATCTGGTACCGACACCGGCACTGGTCGAGCTGATCCTGTAATATATATACAGATTAGTGGTCGTGGCTGAATGGTGCGCAAAAACTGCGCATCCGGAAGGATTCAGAAGTGGGTAGACGCAAAATTGAGGATTGCAAAACGCCGTGTACCCGCGTATACCCTGGACTACACCACTGGTCCAAAAAATCTTCTTATAAATGCTTTCATAATTTTTACACAATAGTCAGCATCTTACATGGCCGAGAAGTCATTTTTTGTGAGACCAATCACTGTCATGGTTTCATGAGATAAAGTGCCAAACGTATTCAAACTGCAAGCAGGAACAAACCTAAGTAAAACATTTATAATTGTGACGAAGTGTAGTCATTTTTCAGGCTTTTTAGATATGATTTGAATGGTTGTACGTCAATTGCAGTGGGGCGATATTGGTGTCAAATTTTTTTTTAAACAAATGCCAATTTTGACTTTGTTGTAATGTCTTAAAGCATTCATGCTTATTGAACAATTAATTGTTCAAACATTTCAAAATGGAGAAGTTTTTTTTTTAAATCTTAGACAATATACTTCATTTTAAATAAAATAAAAAAAAAGTTTAGAGAACTCCCAAGGTTATCAGTACGTCTTAAAAAGTTAAATGGAAACTTAAAGAAGTTAAAAAAAAATAGCTCTGCCCCCCTCCAAAAAAAAAGAAGATTTTAAACATTCACATTTCTTTGTTTTAATGTTGAACAACAACAAAAGGTTCAGAAGGTCAGCAGCATCTCTTATAAAGTTAACTGAAAATAATTGTTCCCAGAGATAAAAATGTTTTTAGCTTTAACTTTTATCTGTCGCCAGATTTGGAGGAAAAAAAGGCCGATACCGATATTTGTCAAAATGCTCAATATCTCTAATGTTTAACACAAAGTCCCAACTTTATTGGAATTGTGTTTGTATGTTAGGCTAATGATTGTTCATGCTGATTGGGGGAGAGACACAAAATAACACACAAGCTACTGAATATTTGTGGTTTAAAATAAGCACAATTTGATGTTTTCAGCTTGCACCGCCCACGTTTATTTGAGCAGGGCAAACACAAAACGATCAGGTTGGCACAGAATCTAGTGCTAAACTGACAGATGTCCTCGTATTTGCCAGTGGTTACCCACGACAATGGCAGAAATGCAGTTCTATTACCAGCCTGTAGACCGTCAATATGCCTTTGACGTTGATATTTTAAGAGCAATAGGTTACTGCACTTGCTTCATTTTGTCCATTCATTTCGACATTTCTGCTCTCTTACGGACAGATGACGACGATTTTGCCGCGAGGGGAAGCGACTGGGACGTGAGCATTCGGCACGCTTTCATCAGAAAGGTAAAACGAATCACTCAAATTCCGACTGCTTCAAGACTTTCAAAACCAGAATGTATAAAAGTACTTTCTTGATTATCGATGTGTCCACCTGTGACGTGAAACGTGTCCACCTGTGACGTGAAACGTGTCCTATTGTGCCTGCGTTCAGGTGTATTTGATCCTGTCAGTGC
Source organism: Leptonotus elevatus (assembly GCF_054856555.1). Classification (NCBI taxonomy): domain Eukaryota; kingdom Metazoa; phylum Chordata; class Actinopteri; order Syngnathiformes; family Syngnathidae; genus Leptonotus; species Leptonotus elevatus. Next base: position 39,601,040 of record NC_141239.1, read on the forward strand.
AACTCATTGTCACAACAGCCATTGTGGCCGTTTTCACCTTCGTGTGAGTATCGTGCTTTTTTCCCCCTCTTTTCTTTTTTTCAACTCATTCACTGCCATTGACGATTATAAACGTCAAAAAATCATTTTAACCATTTCTATTAGTTTAACAATATTTTTTTTTACTTTTGTTAACAAGAATATGAAAACCTAGAATTTTTTTATATTACATTTAGAACAGATGTAAAATTTGTGATTAATCATGAGTTAACTATTGAAGTCATGCGATTAATTACGATTAAAAATTGTAATCACCTGATGCCCCTAATTTTTAATAATCATCTCGTCAGGCGATTAAAATTTGTAATTATAATTAATCGCATGACTTCACGAGTTAACTCACGATTAATCACACATTTTATATCTGTTCTAAATGTTAACAAAAGTGGAAGAAAATGTAATAGAAATAGTTCAAATGCATTTTTGATGTTTATAGCCATTAATGTCTGTCAACTGTTTGTGATTATGTGCACCACATTTCTGTTTCTCGCAGCCAAGAGGTCAAAACTTTTGTGAGGCAGAACCAGGCTATCTACTGGGCATCATAGTGAGTTGCAACACATTTGAAAGTGGAAAGTGAATTGTATTCATCGTTAGCGCTTGATTGTTTTGATCAATTTTTTGCAGTGCTGTGTATTTCATTACCCACATTGTGTTGGCCTGCTGCAAGGGCCCTCGGTAAGTGCGAGTGCACAGCTTTAAACGAAGAATCATCGTTGACACAAATCATGAAATTAACCTGCGTTCTGTGTTGAAATCTCTTTAGGAGGAAGCATCCATGGAACTTGATATTGCTCGCCATCTTCGTAAGTTCAATCGGCAGCCGCTGTTAACTTGAATCGGGAAGTGGTACACGTGGTTTTCGGAATGCGAATGACAAACTGAATGAAGGCGTCCTCCAGAAAGTTTCCATTTGGGCGGTGTCTAACTGAACCGGCCGGCAGCAGGAGGTTTGAGTCATCACAAATCCCATCATGACACACACTTTCTTTCTCTTTGTTGTTTGTTGGTTCACGGCTGGAAGTGAATGTTTGGCTTCATCCTGCTGTCGACAGCAGTCGAGACATGGACAGCTTAGGCTGTTATTGCTGATTTGAGTTGACTTTTTTCAGCTAACGGCATTGAGATCCTAACCTTGCCAGCAAGCTGAATTCTCGCAGTATTTGTTCACAAATGCTACAATACAACTTGTACTGCTCCCGCTGATACGTTCGCAACCGACCTTTTTAGGCGTTGTTTAGGGCGAGACATGCAGCGCCGATGTTGGGCGAAGCACGAATGGATGCTGCAATTAACTCATTCACTCCCAGCCATTTTCACTGAAGCAATCCCCTTCACTCCCGGCTGTTTTACTGGATTTTGACTGATTTAGCAAGGCCCACAGAATATTGTGTTCTCTTGCTATAAAAACATGGAACTTACCAAAAGAAAGATTACAGTCTCTTCTTTCATCAGGAAAAAAAAGGTATATTTCTATCTGTTTCCATTTTGCATCAATTAGCATTTGAATATAGCTAAGTTTCATCATTATTCACAAATCTTTTTAGTACTGTGTGTAAATGAGCTTTTTTCAACATGGCCCTGGTTGATCTCTTTTACTCTGCTGCCACCTGCCGGCCGTTTTTGTGATAACTACCATTTCCTCAACCGTTTTGTGCAGTTGAGAGGCTGCATCAAAGCCTTCTGTATGCTCTAGCATTAAAAAACGTATAAATACGTCTTTGGGAGCAAATGAGTTAATTCTGTTCTCACAGAATCACTCAGTTTCCTTGTCGAATGTTGAACAGCGAGAGGCGCTTTGTGCATTTATAGCTGGCTTCTTTTTTTTTCCTAAGACGAGACATCCTTTGCCGTGATTGGTCAAAACAAGCGTGCGCAAGATGCCGAATCGTCCAATCAGCTCGAAGAATTGTATAGAATGCCCCCCCTTTCCCGAGCAAATCACAGTGGAGCAGTCCCAGATTGGTCATGTGAATCACAATTAGCAATCTGGCTATTGCCAGGTTATTGAGATTTGTGTGACATTGTCATACTTGCTTAATTTTATGACATCTGTGTTTACAGTCGCTTTGTGAGAAGGGCCTTTGTCATATTCAGCCACTTTTAAATGATAACATGATAACTGAGCCAAAGCCAGTTTCCTGTAAGTTTCCTACTAAAGCTGTCTTTGCAAAGGGTAAAGGCAGAATTGAAGGAAATTCTGACGAAAGCCAAAATAAGAATGACTAGGACTAAGTTACAAATCCAGAAAGTCTCTTAAATAATAATATTGTGTTGTATTAGGAAGTGACGGCGCATTACACTGAATGTGAACTGAAGTGAGGCGGAGTCCGATGCAATTTGCATGTGGGGACGGGGAAACGAGAAGCGAGCTGCACGAGAGCATGCAGTAAAAACAGAAATGTTACTTGTTTTTTTTGTGTGTGGTTTTGAAAAGTTCAGTGTACAGATGACTATGCTATTAAAAGTGTTCCTGATTGCAAATGTGCCTGAAACATTTTGCATATCGGCCCCGTTTCACATTATGTTCTACATTATGTTACTTTAAAACATGTATATGAAAATATTAGCATAGCTTTGTAAGATACTCATTTACGTACCGCTAATCAAAATTCATGTTAACTATATTTGTTTTTTTTTGTTTTTCTCATGCAGACCTTGGCGCTGTCTTATATGACTGGCACCATATCCAGGTAAAAATAAAAAAAAAGGCAGCCATTTTGCGTCCTCAATTGCATGTTCATTGGTGTTTTCTTTCAGTTACTATGACACATCTGCAGTGTTTCTGGCTTTGGCCATCACTATTGTCGTCTGCATTGCTGTCACAGTCTTCTGCTTCCAGACCAAGGTATGTGTACAAGGTGCAGATGTAATTCCAACTTTCTTAAGCCTCTGGGCTCTTTGCGGGCCATTTACAGCATGACAACCTCGTTCCCTTTTTTGGAACTTGTTTAGCTATGCTAATGCAAATGTGATGGCACTTGTCCAATTTTGGGGTCTCATTTTGTCATTTCCAATTTGAGCTTCTCCTGATCGGTATGCTACTGTTTAAATCATATTTCCACTTTTGGATAATATTTAATATTATTTCAATCACCCCCCTCCCCCACACACACTTATTGTTCAACGTGATTATTGTTGTTAATGTGGTATTGTTTAATGATTTGATGTACGTTTGTAAGGCAAATAGCTATTATTTTCATCATAAATTGATTATGATTCAGTTCCTGGTTTGGTCCGTAACATGTCAGGAAAAAAATGTTGATCTTTGTTTGTGAAAGTAAAAGAATATGTTTGCAAATGATCTTGTTTTGATTAAACACAAAGTGTTCGTTCGTTCAATGTAGGACTACAGAAATCAAATGGAGAGGCTGGAATCTGAGAATTTAGGCGATTTTAAGTTAAACATTTTCTGTAAGTTATCTAAATCGTTTGCAATAATTTGATAATTGATTTGTGAGATTGATTGTTGCAAATAATTGAAACCCATGAAAACTTTTTTTTCTCCCTTCATTCAAATTTTTGGACAAGGGAACAATTTCTTGTAATATTCTTCATGCCCCCCCCCCCCCCAAAAAAAAAAGTGTTACATTGGTTACTACACTCCACTAGTGCAAATACTGATTATAGAGAATCCTATTTTGATTTACAAAGTGAAAGCTCCCTCTTTGAACTTGTACGGTACTGAACATATACTGTAATGTCATTTTTTTCCCGCTTGTTTTACAACCTGCACATTATGCAAAGTGGAATTTGTACGTGTAGAAAAATAAATAAAAGAATGGATATTTAATACTATAGCCACAAGTAAGTAGTAGTAAAGTGGACCCTTGATTGACCTGTCTGTCCAGGTGGACTTCACCAAATGCCGGGGCTTCTTCTGCGTGCTCGGCATCGTCGTCTTTGTGACCGGCATCATCACCGTCATCGTGCTGTCGTTCAAATATGTGAGTTTCCACGAGACTCCTTAGCACCAACTTCCTTGTTGGCATCATTTATTCATCATCGTTTGCATCTGGTAGATCCCCTGGCTTCACATGCTTTATGCCGCTATAGGAGCCATAGCTTTCACTCTGGTAAGTATTTGAAGGCCGATTTAAAAAAATATAAATAATATTATTTATTTATTTTAAGTTACAAAACCACTCTGGAACCGGTTTGTATTTGCTTTACAGTTCTTGGCGTACGACACACAACTCCTCATCGGTAACAGGAAGTACTCCATCAGTCCAGATGAATACGTGTTCGCTGCACTCAACCTCTACGTCGACATGGTTCAGATCTTCATCTTCCTGCTACAACTTATCGGTTCAAGCAAATAAGTCTTTGGGGGTGCTCAAGCGGTCACAGCGACGTATTTGCTGCAATAGCACCCCGTGCTGTTTAAAGCCTTTGCTTTGTTTCCACGCGTAACTACAGAATGTAAATCATGCTGCACTCAATGACTATTCATAAGAGATGAACGTGAGATTTTATTACAGTGCACGAAATCACGACGCAGTCTCACATAATAGGTTATTTCTACATTTATACGCCAAAAAAAAAAGTATTCCAGTGTCAACGTTGCCATTCTTGTTGGCTTGAAGTAAATAACGGAAGAACTGTTACTGTTGCCGAATGTTTTTGCCAGTTTGATGTCAATACAGAGTAATAATCAAGTCTATGTGGGGTATGGCGAGGGTCACCAACATTGACCGCAAGTATAGGGCGCCTGATGGGACATTGTAATCTCCTAGAAATGGAGTAATGATCATTTGAAAATGTACGTTTGTAGAAAGTTACATGTTGACAAATAATTAGTGTCTTCACGTAGTAATAAAAGGTAATTTTAGCTTCTTCTTTTTTTTTGCTAAATGTACCAAACTGGTCTCAGTTTAAAAAGGTTGGTGACCCCTGCAGTATGGCTTGTAAATATATTGCGTGGCCTTTCATATATAATAAATAGTTTTATTTGTGAACTTTGTGTTTCGTGGAGATTTTAAGATGATCCATTACACTGATAAAACACCAAAAAAACATCCAATACAAATCCTTTAAACAAGCATCTTTCCATTATGTTCATCGAGTTCCCTCTGAGAAGTCCCAGGATTTTTCTCATTGAGAATCAGTCTTAGCAGCAGTAGCAGGGTTCAAAAGCATTATTGGTGAGATTTAACAATCTCTGCATGACGGTGGTAGCGGCTTCCTTCGTAGTCGCCCTCGTTTGACTTTTGCATCCTCTGTCGAATTTTCAGCTGCTTTAAGCGGTTCTTGTCCACTTGCCATTTGACCGTCAGGAAGCCGATAATACCAGCGGGGAGGCCGAGCATCCTACGCAGAAGCAAGAGAGAAAATGCATGTTGCTCAGTGATAAGGACAATGTGTCACTAGTATATAGAGTTTCCTCTATTTCAGTCCACAGTACAATTAGAGCACACATCAGCATTGCTGCTGTATTGTGTTGCGACTTCTTCACACGTACACAAAACTCACCAGGCATACCCAACCTTCATCATGGGATGTTTGGCCTTTCTCAGGGGAATGTACTCTGGACCCTCGTCTTCCCACTCCTCTTCCACAGCCCCTTTTCTATCCTTTTGGCTTCTCCGTGGCTCCGTCCCGGGACTGCAAAGCGATGCGGTCTGCAGCCTCAAACAATGGCGGGGTTTTGGGGAGAGGTAGCTCGTCACCAACCATCTACTACCGGGAACCAGGGCTGCACCTGGTACGTGACAAAGTACAGTAGACGTGTCCCCAGAATTTCAGAAATGTTTGACACACCGTTATGGAAAGCTACAACATTTATTTGACACAATATGCCCATGAACTAGTATGCTCACTAGTATGCACTTTGCCCTCACTTATTTTATCCACTACTAAATCCACATTTGGCCTACTCAATTAAAACTTACTAGTAAACCCCTGTGCTGCACAAGTAACACAGGCCCAACTAGTAGGAATGTGTCTTACTCGTAGTACCTTATTTCTGGCAGCAAAATGCCCATTAGTAGTTATTTGGAATTTCTTTCAACGTAGAAGGCTTTCCATGGACATTTGCATTTGGCTCGTAATAGTAAACTATCTGTAATACGACAAATTATAAACTGTCAGATTCTCATTGTCCAAGGCTAATAGTCACCGATATAGGTGTCACATGGCGGTGTTGTAGTGCTGACATGGTGTAAAAATGACAACTAAACTGCATTTTACCTTTACAAGCTGTGCCAACAACTGTCCTGCACGCCGCCATGTTTGTTACGCAATGTCCTGCACACGCGCAGTTTCAGCCTGCAGGATTTTGTAGTCTGCCATCTAGTGTACAATCTAGTGTCGAGTCTCTCGTTCGTTAAATTCTATGGGGATATTGAAACTTTTTGTTGAAACTCTCTTCAATCTAATGATTTTCTTTCAAAAAACAAAAAACAAATACACTTTCAAATTGCTATAGCTTACAGGCTAACGGAAACCCATCATTCATTGAGTTGAGTAAATTTTCACATAACACAAATGACGAACTGAAATGAGGTCGTATTTTCTGTACCTTCTGTGAAGGATTTTCTTGTTTAATGAAACAAAATACACGAATTTCACGTTTTGCATTGAACCACGAATAGTGTATTATTTCTATTTTGTGCCATGTTTCTTGTAACTTCTCTTGCGTTCTATTTTTAAAATTCCTGTATTATTATTGCTATAACAATGCCTTTTTTGTGGTACTAATAGTTCTTATATGAAATTAATCTTTCTATATTTTAGTTCGCAATACACCTCTATACCTTAACCTTATTTACATTATGCATGAAAACGTGCACCTTATCTTATTGACTATCAATTGAATTATAAACATCCGATTAACAAAATTGACTGGTGGCCAATCCAGGGTGTACCCCACCTCACACCCAAAGCAATCTTAAGATGGGCTGCAGCTCACCAGCTATCTGAATGATCAGCACTACAGAAAACAGATTTGGTATCTAAGAAGTTATAAACAGTAAGCAAAGGCCAATATTGTATTATTAACCTAAAACACATAGTAAGAGAAAATACTAAGGCACACGCAACATTTTTATTGATCACCTACTACACAATTCAGGACAGTTGACTAAGAAGAACCGCATATTTACATCAAATGTAACAAGTAAACCTCCGTTTTTAGTTTTTAATTGAAAAGCTCAATCAAATCTTTGTACAACTCAGACCATGTCCAACGCTACTGTTATGTATTCTTGAATATGAGCATTTATTAAACAACAGGGTAACAAACTTGTTTTTTTTGGGGTTTTTTACTTTTGCGCACATTTGTATAAATGAAACAAATCAGAAGGGGCGAAAGAGGAATTCAGTCTTCAAGGGTGTAGTTGGGATTGACAACCAGAACCACGTCTTCTTCCATGCTAGCAGGTTCGGCGCCCTTAAGGCCCGACTGAGACAGCTCGATGAGGATGTGATCCTGCGCAAGTCAAAAGACACGAGATGAAGAGCGGGTCACACTCGCCGATCGGAATGGGAGTACTTTGTGCGGCAGGTCGACTTACAAAGTGCACCAGCCTGTGGATGACCTTCTCGATCAGTCCCTTCTTATTGATGAGCTCCTCCTCCGTGTCGATCTCGGACTCGATCTCCTTCAGGTACCAATTGACCACTGCTTGTTTCTTAAGCTCCTCCTCTTCCTCAGCTGCAGGCAAGATCATTCAAAACAATTGTTGAGCAATTCTTAAAACATGGGATGAAAGCGAGGAAGTCCACTTTGCCACTTGCTGTACGTTTCACTTTTAAACTGCAAGTCTGCATTTAGAACATACAGTTGAGTGCTTTCTCCAATACATCAAATGTGCATCGCACCTGATCGGGGTGGGCTGAGCAGCGTGCAAGCGTAGTGGAAAAAGGATTGCAAGACATACAGTACCTTCTTCGGATCTGCGGAGATGCAGCACCAGCAAGTTGGAGATGCGCTGGTACTCGGCGAAAGACAGACGGAGGGACGGTTTGGGCTGACTGCCAGTCTCGGCGTGGCCGTTCACAAGACCGCCGACGCCATTGACGTGACCGTTTATTCCGACGACCTCACCGTTCACTCCGTTAGGCATGTTTCCTGCATTTTAAGAGATTAATACAAGACAATCCGTTACACAGTGGACACGATCTGGTCTCCTGAGTTCAAAGTAAAAGCTGAGACAGCACAAATCAAGTGTAACCCAGCGAGCTCGTGCAGGGATGGGCAACGTAAACAAAAATGCTGGAGGGAGCCACCATTTTTCATCAGTGCTACTCAGAGGCCACACTCTTCCTAATTAATTGTATGGCAAAAATGCAGTTTTAAATATGGACAAAATAAGTTCTTCGACCCCTTCACTCCCAGCCATTTTCACTGAAGCAACCCCCCTTCGCTCCCGGCTGTTTTACTGGATTTGGATTGATTTTGCAAGGCCCACAGAATATTGTGTCCTGTTGCTATAAAAACATGGAACCTACCAAAAGAAAGATATCTAGTATGTTTCTATCTGTTTCCAATTAGCATTAGAATATAGCTAAGTGTCATCATTATTCCTAAATATGTTTACAACACCGGGAGGGAAAGCCTTTTTGCAACATGGTTGATCTCGTACTCTGCTGCCACCTGCTGGCGGTCTTTGTAATAACTGCCATTGCTGTAAGCTTTCTCTTCAGTTCAGAGGCTGCATCAAAGCCTTCTGTATGAACTAAAATACGTTTTTGGGATCATGGTAATATTTGAAATAGAACGTATTTATACTTTTTGGGGAGTATATGAGTTGTTAAATTATAGTTCATTTCTCATCCAAGGACGGCACAAAACTGCTGAACAGCAAACCAGAATAAAGTGTAAAAAAGTCATTTTGTGCATTTTTTCACAACACACTCAAAGCCATAAATTTGCATATTACATTTTTTGTGTGCATTTTTCAATATAATTGAATATTTTTGAGGTTTTTATTCCACCCGTTTACCCCTTGTTTTTTGTAAAAAAAATAAAAATAAACATTATGAAAGTTTGCAACATTAATCAAGGAACCACTCCGAGTGTGGTCGGGGACCACATGCGGGCACCAGTTGCCCATCCCAGCTCTAATGAGATCCAATACAAGAACTTCCTGTATGTAAAAATGCCATTACAATGAGAGCACAGTCATCTTTATAAAAGTACCATTTTTGATACAGCTCGTGATGGATCTTAATCTTAAAGTTTTCCTAGTATCACAAGTACACTGTTACTGTAAACAATAAAAAAAAAAACATGGAAATCAGCAATATAGCAGAAGCGCAAACAACCAACTGCTGTTTATATGGCAGCGGAACACTTGTAGTTTGTGGATGTAAATATACATGAAAGGCCTCAGTACCTTCTTCCGGAAGCTCCTCCTCTTCCTGTTCGTCATCTTGCTCCAGGTTGATGTCGGGTGTCTCCACTCTGATAATGGACTTATTCAAAAGACGGAACGCTTCCTTCACATGTTTGGGCTGCACCTTGATTCACGAGGAGGAAAAACGTGAAGAATTTCAAGCTCGGATTCATTTTTTTGCTTGAGAGCGTTTGTATTTGGAGCCACCTCGTCACAACAGTGCATCCTGGCCATGCCCTCGGAAAGGCGGATCATGCTCTCCAACTGTCGCACGGTGATCCTCCAGGCCGACTTGGTCACGCCGCCCGAGCTGTCGCGCTGCCGCAGACGCTTATACTGCTCGACAAAGAACTCCTGGGATTCGCTGGAAATCTGTCAAACGTGCCTCGTTCACACACCGGGGTTCGGCAATCAACAAACCACGGAAACCGGCGGACGCACTTTGGGTTTGAACTGCCTGGCAAACAGCAGGTATCTCCGGATTTCGTCCAACGAGTACAGCCTGTCCACAGATTCCTCCACGCGAGAGTGAAGATCGACGATGCGCCTGGCGATGGCGTAGTCCGTAACCTGCAACGCGAGCAGAGCGTTCTCCATTTCACCGGGACGTCACGTGACCCGGGTCAGCCGCCGGACGAGCAGGGCAACAACCGACCTCGTTGCAGTCATCCACCAGGATGAAGAAGAGGTCGAAGCGGCTCATGATGGGGGCGGACAGGTTGACGTTCTGTTTCAGGCTCTTGCTGCGGTCGTAGCGCCCGTTGATGGGGTTGGCGGCAGCGAGGATGGACGTGCGAGCGTTCAGGGTGGCCTGGAGATGAAGGCGGATTCCAGATGTACAACATTTTGACATTACGAACCGCACGTGTTTGCTAACAACATAGCATGAATAACCGTATTCATTTGTCATAACAATAACAATATAATAATAATAATAAATTATATTTAGAGGCGCCATTCTTGGCACTCAAGGACACCGTCCAGTAAGTTAAGAGAGGACTTAAAAAAAACAATTATTATATTATTGCCGATTATCGGTGCCGATATTTGGCATTTGGGCAAATATCAGCATCGGCCATTTTACGAATCTGAAGGCCGATAAAGCGGCTATCTCACTGAGCGGTGAATGCTTGCGAACGTAGACATTTCAAACATATTCTGGCAATTTTTCACCATCTGTGACGATCTTTTGAAACCTTTTAAGAACCTTGACCCCAAATTAGCGACATTCGCATGCATTTGTCGCTCAGTGAGATACATGGAACTTTTAGTTTAAGAATTTATTTAAATGTCCACTTTATCAAAAATTATAATGACGCTGGGAACTCCCTGCAATTTTTGTTATAAAAAGATCCAATACAAGGTTTTTTTTCTCTTTTCTGCAAATTAATATCGGTTATCGGCCTTCTTGACGGTTATAGACGTCAAATATTCATTTTAACTATTTCTATTAGTTTAACATTTTTTTCCACTTTTGTTAAGAGTAAGAAAAAAAATTATTGTACATTTAGAACAAATATAACATTTGTGATTAATCGTGAGTTAACTCGTGAAGTCATGCAATTACGATAAAAAAATGTAATCGTCTGACGCTCCTAATTTTTAATAATCTTCTCTTTTTTTTTATCGCGTCAGGCGATTATTATTTTTTATTGTAATTAATCCCATGACTTCAATAGTTAACTCACGATTAATCATAAAATGTATGTGTTCTAAATGTACAATAAAAAAAATTCTAGGTTTTCATACTCTTGTTAACAAAAGTGGAAAAAAATGTAAACTAATAGAAATAGTTCAAATTAATTTTTGACGTCAATAGCCGTCAATGGCAGTGAATGAGCTAATAATAATAATAATAATAATCGGTATCAACCTTGAGAAAACCATATGGGTCTATGATTAAACTATAACTTTGGGATAAACATTATTTGGATTCGACTTGATTTCAATTTCCACTCTCACCTTGACTCCAGCCTTCGTGATGCTGATGGTCTGTTGCTCCATGGCCTCATGGATGGCCACTTGGTCTTTTAGGTCCATCTTGTCAAACTCATCAATGCAGCACACGCCCTTAAAAAGGCAAACTCTTATTTTAACCAATTCAATTCAAGCATATTACTCATGTTACAAGGTTTCCCACTGGACATAATCGTGCTTATTCTCATACATTTCAAGTGTAGAGGTCATTTGTCAAAAATGCCAAAGCCATCACAAGTAAGAGATGAAAAATTGTCTGTTGCCATCTATTGAAGTGTAAGAAAAATACATACCCGACTGCAGACTAGGACAATTAATTAATCCAGTGCTACACAGCCCTTGCTTGATTAAATAACGACGAAAAGACAGAAACTCACGTTATCAGCCAGCATCAAAGCTCCGGCCTCAATTACAAACTCGTGGGATTCTTCATCTCGGACTACGGCGGCGGTCAGACCTGCGGCGGTGCTCGCTTTGCCACTCGTGTACACGGCTCGGGGGCTGAACTCCTCCACGTGCCTACACACACACAAGCACAGAGAGGTCAAAGTTCGGCCATTGTTTGGGTGCGGGATCGTTCCATACCCACCCGTAACAGGTCAAAATCTGTGATTGGTAACATGTTTGACCATGCACACACCAAGTTTAAACTTAAGACATGTGTAACATGTGTTAATTGAACCAGGGTTGCTTAAAGCAATTTAAATTGAAGACTTTCTAATGCTACTTGAAATTAATTTTCCCAATTGTACAAAATTGCTACAGTGTTTGTGTTGGTTCCACTGTTGTAAATGCATCATGTTACCACAAAAGTCATTCGGTAAATTATCTTTTTGAAGAATGTTTATTTTTATTGACAATTTCAGACCATTTAAAATCATAAAAATCATACCTATCATGAGGTATGGGCCGATTACCGGTTTGACGGTTTACCATGGTTTTAAAGGGATACTTGACTCATTTAGCCATTTTCAACAGTCAAAACTTGATATTTTGAGTAATAGCCAGCCAGCTTGATCGGACGCGCTAGGCGGCTAATGTTTAGCTTTTGCTTCTCTGTGACATCAATGAGTCAGAAAATAGGTTAAAATACAGCTTTCTTACTTGAGTGAGACTTCTTGACATCAAAAAGAAAACTATACAAAATCCATAAAACACGAGCGCAAAGCGTACAGTACACAAAAAATCCGCCAAAGCGGTCAAAAACCTGTATGCCCTTCCAGGCCAACAACTGTTTACTTCCTGTTTCCTCTTGCTAATATAGTTTATAGTGACAGCGCCTCTTAGCGGACAACACGGGTAACACAATCAAGCAAGCGCATCCAATCATTCATTGACATATTTGGCTACTATATTTTCTCTATAATTACTTTGATAACTTCATTATTTTTCATGTATAATTAATAGCTTTAAAAACATAGTTTCCCACTTGCTGACGACTGAAAATAACATATTTTTCTTGAACATTTGTTCTTAAACTAAATATAGAACATTTAGTACAGAAAGAAATGTGTATCTTAATAAAATAAAAATAAATGTTGATATTCTTTCTGTATTGTAACTCATTCAATGCCATTGACGACTACAAACATAAAAAAATTCATGTGAACTATTTCTATTAGTTTAACTTTTTTTTTAAATGAAAATCTAGAAAAAAAATTATTGTACATTTATAACAGATATAAAATTTGTGATTTATCGTGAGTCAACTATTGAAGTCATGCGATTAATTACGATTACAAATTTTAATCGTCTGACACCCCTTATTTTTAATAATTTTTAAAAAATTCGGGGCGTCAGGCAATTACATTTTTTAATTGTAATTAATCACATGACTTCACTAGTTAACTAACAATAAAAAAAATTATATCTGTTCTGAATTAACAATGAAAAAATTCTAGGTTTTCATACTCTTGTTAACAAAAGTGGAAAAAAATGTTAAACTAATAGAAATAGTTCAAATTAATTTTTGACTTCTATAGCCGTCAATGGCAGTGAATGAGTTAGGTATGCTGTAAAAAAAAAAAATAATAATAATAATTTTAAAAAAGCCATCAAAATGACTGCTATGGAAAAAAAAATGCTACATTGGTCACTGTGCTTGTTTGTGCACTTACTTGAGGAACTGGCTCTTAGCAGTACTGGGGTCGCCAACAATACAGACGTTGACATCTCCCCTCAGCGAGGTTCTCTCCATAGTGGTCTTGGGAACGCCCCCGAAGAGCATCAGCAGGATGCCGCGCTTCACCTCGTCATTGCCTGCAGCCACGTTCAAATCACGCATGTTTAACGCAGCGCTTTTGTGGTCCACTGGAGAAGGAAGGACCGCGACGCTGACCGTGGATGGTGGGGAAGAGGCTGGTGCACAGGTTATGGTACAGGTTCTTGTCTTGACTCATCTCAAAAACCTTCTCCCACTCTCGCTCGGTCATCTGGCTCTTGATGCTCTCAGCTGTTTGCTCTTCCTCCCGCAGCTCCTTGCCACCAAACTACAGAGACAATTCACATTTGTTATCTTTGGATTATACAGCGTGAATGTTAAAATGATAATTAGAATATGTACTGTGGTACCTTGACTTAAGAGTTTCTTTTGTTCCGTGACCAAGCTTGAAACTAAACTCACTTGTATAATTAGTCAAATAAATTGTTCACATTTGAAATTAATTGAAATGGCATTAATCTGTTCCAGCACTCTAAAAAAAACTTTAATACAGTGGAACCCTGCTTTTTTTTTTCTTTTTCTTTTTTTTTTAATCCACCCCCCCAAAAAAAAAGTAAAAAAAAATGGGAAGAAGCCTCCAATAAGTGTTTTCCAGGAAAAATGGGCTGGTTCAACATTTCTCTCTGAATAGTTGTATTTTATTGTGTTTCATTTTAATCCATTTATTTAGGTTAAAAAACAAATATATATATATAAATATCAGTATTTATCATTATTGGGTGATATGAAATACATTGTGATAATTTTTTCAGCTGTATCACCTAGACTTAATTTAATTTCCAACTTCATAGTGTGGTGCTTAACAGTTTTATATTGCACCTGAATTTAATACCAAATAATACTAGAACTCAGAGAGTTGTAAATTTCATTTAGCACATTTTGTAAATTTATTACAAATGAATCCTCATTTCAGGGGGAGTTGTTTTTGTTGTATTTTGGACTTTAAATCTATATTCTGAGTATCTGTTCTGTCTTTGTCAGAAATTAATGAAAAGTCTTTCTTTAAAAGTATCTGTCCTTTATTCAATTGAAATTGTATGTATTAGAAGCACTACTGGCAGTTAGGGGTGGGAATCTTTGAATGATTCGATTCAATTCCGATTTTTGGGCCTGCGATTCGATTCAGAATCGATTTTCGATTAGGGAAGATTTTTGATTCAAAATGATTTGATTGAAAATAATTTTTGCTTCAATCTATAGATGTGAAAGGAATCGTAATGATCTACTCCAGTCTGACTCACTAATGCTAACTAGCGGCACTTTTATCACTCAAAAGAATGGCTCCATGCTGAAAAAAAAAACTGTTTTATTGGAATAATTTGATCGTGACTTTTTCCTTCTACTCTCTAATGTGGCTTCAACTTAACAGTCTATTAGACCGCGTGGAATCACACTGCCCCTAATTGGCCAAATCGAGTACAACATGAACAGCGCTCCAAATAAAGGCACACAGACAAAGGCAAGACAGTATAAAATAATTTAAATAAAATCGATTTTGGGACCTTTAAAATCGATTCTGAATCATACTAAATGAGAACCACGATTCTTATGAGAATTGATTTTTTGGCACACCACTACTGGTAGTGGTCACTTGGTATCGGTACCAGCGAGTACGTAAAAGAGTTGAGTACTCACACTCGCATTGGCCTGAAAAAAGTGTTATTGAACATCCCTAAAAAATACATGCAAAGAGGACCTTGAAGAAATACGGCATACTATTAAATTGCAATTATATATATAATTTTTTTTAATCGTGTAATTACCATTTGTTGGGACAAGTTCAAAATCACAACACTCGTGTCATCTGTGTGCCTTTATGGGGCGTGGCCTAGTGAGTGACATCAGCAGCTGGAATGTCAGTTTGTCTGCGTATGAGCGTCTAGGTGTCAATTTTGGCCTGGCTCCTTGTGTTTTCATTGCATTTCATTTTTTCGGGTGTTTGGTCATTTGTCACATTTAATAAACGACTGGAAGTGCATCCTTGACTTGTCTTTTCCTTTACTCCAGCGGCGGTATATTTGAAGCTTTCTCCTAACTGTAATTTTGGCTTGCAATAAAACAATAACAAGACCAAGTGACAGCTCAAGTTGTGGATCGGTCAAGGTGCCACTGCACAATAATTTAATAAAGCTCTAATGATTGACAGGAACAGTTTCCATTACTTCCTAAGCAAAAAAAAGACTTTCAAAAAATGTGGGTCCATTTGTGCAGTTTGTCCTTCTTACCCGTGGGTTTGTAGGCGCAACATTACAGGCCAGGAAAGACAATTTGTACGACAGTTCTCGGACTCCCAGAGCTTTCAATCCCCTCAGACCTTCTGACTCGGAGCGCTGAGGTCCGCCTACCCTGGTACTGGTCTCTGCTCGCAGACCTGGGAAAGGAAACCACACAATTAGATGAGGGAAAAAAAAGAAAAAAAGTGAGAATGAGGAGGATAAATTAAAACCTTACCAGGAGTGCTGAGCTGTGAGACATCTGGCACCACAATCAGCGTCCCGATGAAGTCACATCGGTCTCCGGCTTGAGCCGTCTCCACCGCTTCAGCTCTCAGAACGACCTCCAGGGAGCGTGGGATGGAACCACGGGGCAGCTCCGCTTGCGTCTCCTGGATACGCACCTGAACATAACCAAAGGTGAAGCGCACCGTCAAAACGACCGCGTGACCTTCCACGCGCGCACGCGACCCCAAAGATACCTTCTGGAAGTCAATGAACTTGGACTTGTGTGTGTCGAGGTGGAAGCGCGAGCGGTTGTTGCAGGCTGGGTTGCGGCAGATGGTGGGCGGCGAGTATTTGAACTGCTGAGGGACGTCTTTGATCACCGCCTGGCAGTCCATGCACAGGAAGGTGCCGCTCGCCTGAGACCAAGAAGACGGACGGTCACGGCCAAAAACGGCACGGGTCAGCGCCGACGTGCGCGGCCAGATGACTCACCAGTTCAGGGTGGACGGGGTGCGTCCTCACAACCTGACCACTGATCCTCACCAGGGTCCCGATGCGCATGGATGACAGCTCGCGAATCCTGAAGTACGAATACAAATTTGATGTAAAGCAGGAAATGTATTGGTCTATCCATGAAGAGTTGGAAAGTGAAGAATAAGATCAAAGTAAGCTCATCCTGAAATTCTTTGTAAGTAGTGTCGATGAATCTCACTTGTGTCTAGTAGGCAGATCTTCAAGGGCCACGTAGAATTCTTTTGTGAGAGGAACATTCCCATGATCCCTGGCAAAGTTGCGGACGGCCCGACAGAGGAAGGGGTAGACTCTGAAGACAGGAAGCAACAATAATCACTCGCACACATCGATGATAAAAACATTATCAATCGAAGAAGAACGATGAATGTGCCAAATGGTGCTGTGTGTATGCACATTCCTGCATTATAAATGCACCCTAAATGCACCGTGTTGCTTGGAGCAAGCGTGTGACGTGTCTGCTTTCCCACCAACAAGCCCGGGATCTTTTGAGTTCTGGATAAAAGGAGTTCTTGGTTGTAAAAGTTCCGCAGGGAATTTACAATTGTGTTTCCCCGGCGTCTTAGAGTTCTCAGTAATTAATTCAAATGAGTTTGATGAGCCCAGCCAATGTAACCCCCCCGCCCCCCAAATTTGACCAACCAATCAGCCTTGGTCAGTGCAGCCCCGCCCACTCAAAGATCCCGCCTGGCTCAGCAAGACCCTACTGCTGAGATGGAAATTGAATTTTACCAAGGTAAATTGAAAAGTTCTCCAAAAGTTCCAGCGGTGTTTTCGAAAAAGCCCCTTCTGCCCTCCCTGAGCGTTCTTTAAGTTGCTAAATTGTACCACAGTTGGAGTATGCTGTAAAACTAAACATACAATAAAGATAATTACATGCATTCTATATTTAAATACAAGGCAGACTTCGTTTTAGATGCATCGGTGCTAAGGCTAATGCTAGCTGAATGGGAAATCCTATTGACTGGCTAGTAGCACATTAGCATCGACTTCCGGGAGTGCCGTTCCTTCAAATATCAAATATTTACACACAAACGCCGTAGTAACAGATACAACAATATTCAATCACGACTTTCTTCTTCTTCTTTTTTTTTTTTTTATCTGCGTAAATTAATATATGAATATATCCCCATGCATGCATTGACACACTTTTTATTTCTTGCTATTATTGGTTTGTATTATTTTACTTGTTGCAAATTTATTTTCTGGTTGTTATTTCGAGTCATATTTAAACAAAGACTTTTGGTTGCTGAATAAATAATAAGTTTGGAAATTGAATAATTTTTGTTATTAATCAATTAAAAATCATTTTGACTATTATTCTTCCCCCATATCTCCAAGCTCTACTACTTTGGACCACAAGACTTTACAACAGGAAGTTGCTTTTTTTTCCCATCTCATTCCTGTGACAATACTTAAATGTGATTAGTCGAAAGCTGTGGTGTTATTTTTGCTGAATTATCATTATGCAAGAAACATGAACAACACGGACTATTCACTTTAATTGGCCATTAAAAATGTGACAGGTCTGACCTAGTCCCCGGGCCTTCAGTTTGACACCCATAATGTTAATGTAATCTCAAAGGCTCCACACCTGTAATATTCCTCTTGGATGGTGGTTGCTAGCTCCTGGTTGAAGACCTCAAGATCAATGTAGCTAACCAGAAGTGTGTTCCTCTCGGGTCTAATCAGCTCCTCAGCCTCCCTGACATACTTCACTTCTCCATCCGCAGTCTGGAATCTGAAACACACACAAACAAAAAGGGTGGGGGCAAAAACAAAAATCATTATTTGAATGCTGTGGTGGAAAGTAGTGAAGTGCAAATTTACTGTACTTAAGCACATTTCATTTGCACTTTGAGTTTACCTTCATGACAGCTTTTTACTTGTATTCCATACATTTCAAAACAGATTTGTACTTTCTACTCTCAATTTCAGCTCCACTTTTGTTTTTCAAATTTTACATAAGCAAATAATTCGATCTAAAACTTACAATACTTGTAACAATATCTGTACTTGCGAGTCCCGAGTACTTTTGTCAACTCTGTTTGAATGCATATTGGAATCATGCGGTGATACAACAACAATGCAGTAAAGCGTTTTACTTGACTTACTCCTCTAAAAAAGCCTGGAATAACTTCTGACACTTGTCCGCCAACTCGTCTTTCACAGTCTCCCCGGCATTCTCTGCGGTGGCATTAGCAACATCCATGCTGATATGATCCAAAACTAATGTATAAAACTCCAAATACGAAACAACGCAGCTCCCGCACAGAGCAACGAGGTCCAGCAAGATGGCACAGTTTCGCGGGAAAACTACACCATGTGACATTTGGCGCGACGTTTTCGTCCAATCAGAACATGTATTTTTTAACGTCACAGTATTTGCAGCCAATCAAGAGTTACGCTCTTGAAATGCAGGAAGTCCCGTGTCCCACCGAATCTGATGACGTTTAGGGAAAGACTACTTTTGACGAAATGCTTTAGATTTGTTGTGTGTGCATATTATTCACTTTTAAAGTGTAGGGAATATGGTAGGTTGATCACTATTGCTTTCTAGACGTAGATAGACGTTCTTTGAACTTTTTAAATTCGTGCATATTTTTAGCACTTCTGTCAGTATAGAGTTCCACAAGTGTCCACAAGGGGGCAGTGAAAAGCCCGACATAACCCAGCATTGATCGATGACAAGCAAGGACCTGCATTTACAATCTAAATTCTAATATTTGTTCCTTGAAATAGCATTAATTTATTCCAACTCAACTTTAAACTTTAAAACAACCATTGCTGCATACAAAGTGCTGTACTGTACATGGAATAAAAACAAACAAACAGTCATGCAGTAAAGACAGGTAAAACAAAATCAAGTAAAAATAAAACTTTTTTTTTTTTTAAAGTAACTATGTAACTCAACGTGATTTCGACTGACTGTGGATAGATAGATAGAAATCAAATGTATCATAATTTTTTATCTCTTGTTAAACGTGATCAGACTGAGCAAATTAATGTTTTTGACACAATACAATTAATGTTACTGTATACCGTGCCTTGTCCAAGAACACAAGTAGCGCAAGTAGTAATATGTATAATGAGGAAATAACCTGGCATCTCTCCAATAACCATTCCCTAATTTCCATATTTTCTGTAGGTCTCAAAGCTAAAGCCCTGCCATGCCAAGTCCCACAGCAACTTGAATGCCATCTGCTCTTGATCGATTGTCCTCCAATATCCTCAACAAAGGTAATACTTCCTAAACAACTGTTTTCAGCCGACTACCTGTTTACACATCAAACCTTTACAATGAACGCAGGAACAACAGGCCCCTGCATAAGAAATCTGATCAAGGCAGGGTTCGTTCTCAGCGCCATCTGTGAGATTAAACACTTTATTATTTCATTGACTTCCCATATCCTTGCTATGTTTCCATCCGCACATGCCGGTCATTATGAACACTGTCGGGAGGCAATTGGTTTCACCTGTCACATTGTATTAATCCGCCAATAACAAAGCAGGAAGTTGTTGCACGCCATTTGGATCTCTCGCACCCTCTTTAATTCTCTTTTTGTCTTGACCTCTGGTTTTCCCACGATTGTTCAGTAGCAGGAAACTCAAGACAAACTGTGTCTGACTATGAGGGAACCTGACCACCTGTCGGCAAACACTTTGAAACGAAACACACATGCACGCAAACACACACGCACACACGCAAACTTTACATGGCCCTTAAGAGCATCCGCATCCTGAAAGTGAAGAGCTTTTAAACTTTGAATCCCGAGATTGTTTGGATACACTGAAAAAAAAACTACAAACGGCAAACCACCCATTCTCAAGTCTGTGAAATAATTCCGACAGGCAAAATGAAGCCAATGTGCTCTGAACCAAGATAACATTACTGCATGTAATGAAAATTTGAAGAGTGCAACGAATTGAAACATTTTAAAAGTAGAGTCAAGTGGCATTCATAAACATATACACACACTGGAGAACCTCGGAACACATTTATCAGAGACAACATAAGGACAGGACAGGAAGTCACAATTGTACACATGGAAGGAAATGAAAGACAGTTGCTTGCGTTTGTTTATGTTCCAACACTCTTTTTTCCCCCCCAAATGAGCTGTGCACGTTGAACATATTTTATATTCACAGTTTTTCCTCAGCCATGTGCTCCCCCCCCCCCCCCATCTGTTTATTAATTTCCGGGTATGTTTTTCAATGGGTGCTCTATAAATCAGGACATTGAATAAGGTTGTGTATGGCAATAAACTTTACTATAGAAAAGAAGATTTTGCCATACTTGCCAGCCTTTCAAAAATAGTAGATGGCTTTGCCTCCGAATCTGCATTGGCAGATTTTAGGAATCACAAGAAAATCTGAATTCTCACAAATATGTAACTTTAGCATCAAGGAATGGACCCAGATGAAGAAAAACGGACGCACAGGTAATAAATGGCAACGAAATGAGTCACGCAGACACAGACATGAACACAGTTGAACTTAAACAGGTCCAACAGTGTGGCACTCTAGTCACATGATAAGGCACCAATCGCTATTTGGTGCTTTCTGCATTCTGAGTTTAAAAAAGGAACCAAGAATATTAGAGTGGATATAAAAAGTCTACACACCCCTGTTCAAATGCCAACATTTTGTAAAAAAGAAAAAAAAAGAAAGAAAGTCCACCAACTAAAAAAAAAGTAATCTTTTTGAGAGGGGAAATAAAAATAAATGATTGAAAAGATGTGCTTGAAAGTGATTGGTTAATTGTGAACATAGCCACATTCTAGTTACAATAGGCTGTAACCATTTTATTTCAGTTGTTTATGTTTACTTCCCCATTCGACTTATTTATTTATTTACTTACTTACTTACTTATTATTGGTACAGATTAAAGGTCCCATTAACTCATTCACTGCCATTGACGGCTATAGACGTAAAAAATTCATTGGAACAATTTTTATTAGTTTAATATTTCTACCACTTTTCTTAACAAGAGTATGAAAACCTAGAATTTTTTTTATTGTACATTTAGAACAGAAATAAAATGTGTGATTAATCGTGAGTTAACTAGGGAAGTCATGCGGAATTTTTTTTTGAATCGCCTGACGTGATTTAAAAAAAGGTTATTAAAAAAGAGGGGCGTCCAAACGATTAAAATTTGTAATCGTAATTAATCGCATGACTTCACTCGTTAACTCACGATTGATCACAAATTTTACATCTGTTCTAAATGTACAATAAAAAAATTCTAGGTTTTCTTACTCTTGTTAACAAAAGTGGAAAACATGTTAAACTAATAGAAAAAGTTCAAATGAATTTATGGCAGTGAATGAGTTAATTGTGTGAAAAACTTGTATTTTTTTAAAATCTTTTTTTTAGCAAACAAAAACCTGTAAATTGAACATGGGTTTGTATACTTTTTATATACCCACTGTATGGTTGCATCTTCTACTTGTAGTCAACACTCAAGCAGCAGCAGCAACAAGCCAATTCAGTGAATGCATTTATTAGTAAAAGCGTTGAAATCTAACTTTTTGGGGTCATTTGTGTGGCAAAGAGGCAAAAACGCCACAAACCGCCTCTGTGTAAACAGTAACAAGACGACACCAGCAGACCACTAAAGTGGGCAATCTGCAAGCACAGATGCTATTCTGCTGTCCTTATTACAAGCCACTGTACCAAACAAAAATTCTAATAGGATTAATAAAATAATATTGTTGGTTAAACATCTGTCCAGGTCTCAAAAATATGAAACACAAACTCCTAATTAAAGTTCCTAAGAAGACGAAACAACAATAAGCAGGATAGCTGCACATGACCTGGCATCGGGTTCACAGATTTCCCACAATTGCAAAAATATGATGTGATCATTTGGAAGTAATTACTTTCAATTCAATTCAATACATTGAACCGCAAGTAATAAAAACAAACTCTGACATCTCATCTCCGCTCCAATATCGTACTGTGGTGGTTGGTTTATTGCTTTAGTTTTTTTTCTCACCAAACACTGAGAACAAAACAAAACAAAAGAGGATAAAAGCAATTCCTCAACATTGGGGTTGCACATTAATTGCAATGATGACTAAAACTCTTGTATCTTCCAATATTTAGCTTGAACTTTGTTTGCACTCAAAATGTAAGTCAATTAGTGAAGGAATTATATCTGGGTCATGATTTGTAAATGTGGGGTTTATCAAGGAAACATCATCTTGATTTATATTGCTTACATGTTTACATACATTTGCATATGGCTGTGATTTAAGCATCCTTTTTATGTCTCCTCCCACATTTACTTTATTGCCACTGTTGGCGTTGTGGAGTGCAGCGCTGCTTGGTTGTTTGATTGTTTTAGCTGCTTGTTTTTCCTCAAATGAGTTGCAGGAAGTCTTTCCTGTTTTGAAAGCCCTATGAATAGAAGAGGCTGATGTGTTGGTGTGTGAGAAAGACGGGCCTCGGGTTCATTAAGGTGGGATTTTTCATAATGTCCCATTTGGACACACAACAGTTGGAAACACTGATCATTAAAACGCTTCTTTTTATCAGTGCAGCCTTCACCAAATCTCCGTCGTCCGTCACCAAAGCTCTCATCATCTTCATCTTCATCTTCATCATTCTCTTTGATCCAGGAAACGGGGCACAGTAAACTTCCAGCTTCTGTTTGTCTCACTTCCGAGTGGAAGTGGTGATGCCGGGAGAACTCCAAGTGTGTGTGTGCTTGTGTGATAAAATATTCCCACGAGTGATAAGTAGAATACCAGGTGAATCCAATATTGGCAAGCAACAGAGTTCAATCGTTGACCTGTAGAACAACATACAAAATTCTGCACAGTGGAATCCTCATAGTAGAACAAAATCCATTAGTTCCGATTTGTTCCGTAGCAACGTTTTCACATCTTAAGTGTTAAAATAAGTCAACCACTGTATAAGGATCCCTCGAAAGGCTAATGCAAATCCAAAATGAAACTGATAACAGTACCAATACCAATACTAGTATTTATGATACAAAAAAAAAAAAAAATCCCCCCCAAAAGAAAAAATGTCATTATTTTTAAAACTACACTGTATGTCTATCTCAATCGGGAAATTTTCCTCAAAATTGCATGAAATGAATGGCAATTTTCTATTCTTCGATTTCTAAGTTCTAATTCCTGATTGTAAAATAAACTGATACCTTGGAATAAAGCTTGGTATTGGTACCGATATCTGATATCAGTACTCGCACATCCCTACTTCAAACTATTAATTGTCTGCTAGCTCCTAACTTTGATGACATGTAATGGATGTCGAGCTGAAGGCGTTGCATATTCAATCTTAATTTTTATAATACATGAGCATCATGGGAAAATATGCTATGTTTGTAGCAATTAGCCTACAATTGTGTTGTAATCCACTCGCGAGTACGTTCCAATGTATTTGTGAGTATGTTTGAACGTTTTTAAATACATTTGAATGTATACTGTATACTGGCAAGTGAAAATTGTTGTCGTAAAAATAAGGCACCTCGGAATGAACAAAAACTAAATTAAAGCAAGATCAAGTAAACCCAAGTCAAAAGTAACAAACACTCACACAAAACTCTCCAGTCTAGGATACTGGAACATAATAACAGAGAAGGGACTATAAACCAAAGAAATGAACCCGGAAGACTGAACAGAAGCAAGGAGCTATACAAGTAAATTAACGACACAATGAGAAACACCTGGGGTCCATTTCACAAAGCATGTTCAACAAACATTGAGACTAACCCTAAACAGCCAGTTGGCATACATTGAGAGAGTTTTCGGTTCCAGGACAGCTGATTTGAGGTAATTATATCAACGCAGAGTAGTTTCACCTGGAATTACCGCTACACTAAAAAGACCACATCAATGGAGCCCCGATTCGTCGAGTCACCATGGCAACAGGGAAGCAGAGCGCGGCACCGCCCTCTGCTTCCGCGTTTTTTACCCCTCTCAACTGGAAATCTTAATTTAATTAATTAAATTAATCTTAATATGGCGAATTTGAACATGTCTTTAGAAAAAACACCGCAGCGGCTCCACTTACAAGAACGTTGATGCTCCGGTGTCGGGTCAATGCGTACATTTAAATGTAGTCCTTTGCAATCACAATAATATTACAGGGGAAACCGGTTGAATTGTAGCTCCTTAATTAATTTCATTTAGGTGAAATCCTGCGGGGGAGAAGCGCACTTGATTTAAGATGAATTATAAAATATTATGCAAACGGTTATAAGAAGAAAAAAAAACGGAGCGCAACACACAATATATGCTGTGATGTGAGCACATGACTACGGCACCGGTAATGTTGCAAACGTAAGGACGGATGAAGTTGTGTATGTAGATGATGGACTGTGATGTGAAACGGTAATGTTCTAAAAGAAGATAACTGTCCGGAAATGCCAGCATATATACGCGCGGTCTGATAACAATCCCTGCGCAATATTGCGGCACCTTCATCAAAAAAAAGTATTTGTCAAAAGGACATGCCATGTTTGTGACAAAAGTGAACTTTACGCTCTAGACTATAGGCTTATTTACGCAAAAACTCGCCTTAGCGAACTTTATGAATGAGGAAATATGGCTGAAAGAAGGCGTGGACAGAGAAAACCTTGAGGTTCATTGTGAAAAACCTGCCACCGACTAGGTTTGATACATGGACAATGTTGCTATGGTAACTGACCAATAGCTTAAATTACCTCTTTTTATGAAACTGACTAAATGTACCTCTTTTCCTCTGGTTTCAATTACCTGCCTTTCTGAAATGGAAGACGCAGAGTTTCCCACATTTCAGGGTTTCCTGACCCAGGGTTCTGACTAAACCTGCTTTGTGAAATACACCCCTGGACCAATACACAAGTAGCTGGGGGAACTGATTGGTAGACACAAGAAATGGACTGACGAGCACAGGTGCATACACAACCATAACGAGACATGAAACATGAAAAAAAATCATTATACTTTGGAGGCATATTGTTTCTAACAATTTTGGTTTTATTAAAAAAAAAATTGTGCTTTAGATGCATTTGAGTACGGTAAAAAAAAAACTTATGAAGTTTCTCTATCGATTGTTTTTCTTCATAACAACATGCTTGTGTCCTTAAAGAAAAAGACATCTCCTGACCCCTCTGTGCTC
Source organism: Leptonotus elevatus (assembly GCF_054856555.1). Lineage (NCBI taxonomy): Eukaryota > Metazoa > Chordata > Actinopteri > Syngnathiformes > Syngnathidae > Leptonotus > Leptonotus elevatus. The sequence goes on from NC_141239.1 coordinate 39,626,719, forward strand.
TCACGTAACAAAATGTTCATACTCACAACAAACATGTCCACACATACAGTGTATTCACCCACACACAATATGGCTGATTCACCTGTTTTCACACGTCAGTTTCCACAGGAATTTTATTGTATCCATGCTTCGAATCAGTGGCTTCACACGTTTGGATTCAGTTGGTTGATCGTAAAGTAATACTGTACAAGGGTGCTGAGATTAAGCACACGTCACACTGGGAACTGATTGCAACATTTTTCCCATAAGAAGCAGTGAACCGTTTCCTTTGCAGTACAAACTGTTGACTGGATTAATATGTCATGATGGTGAGTGGTTCTGATTTCAGATGTGTTGACTGTTTTCCGTTTTCTGTCCCCTTTGATCATTTTTAGAATAACAGCACATTCTGTTTTGTATCAAAAATATGGCCCCACAAAGTGGACAATGGTCAGTTTTTATTAACATTAACAAATGTTAATTACACTGGGGAGCAATTGGTTTATTTTTTTTTTGCATTAAATGTTTATACTGCTTAAAACAATTTTTTTTATATCTGTTCTAAATGTACAAATAAAATTATAGGTTTTCATACTCTTGTTAATAAAAGTGGAAAAAAATGTTAAACTAATAGAAATAGTTCAAATGAATTTTTGACGTCTATAGCCGTCAATGGCAGTGAATGAGTTAACCTTGTAACCATGGGAAATATTGCTATAAGTACTCTTTCATTTTATGCTGTTTTAAAAAAAACACGTTTCAAAGCTTGTAACTATTTTATGTTTGTGTATCACTAACATATATACACATTTATTTATTTATGTGATTTTTTTTTGGGGGGGGGGATTCTAAAGCTCAAATAATTGACGTGATAGAGAAAAACTAAGCTCAGTTTTGGATTCTGCACCTAAAAATTAGTTCAAAACAGCTGTCAGACCCACTTGCTTTTGACTAAAAATGGCATCACAGTTGCTCAGGTAACGAGTTCCAATTAATCACAGCTCAGCTTGCGAATGTCACATGACTAAACAGGTGAGTGATGATTGGTTGTTACCTGAGCCCTGAGCGACTGTGATGTCATTTTCATTTTACATTAGGTGGGGCACATTTTATTCTAAAGAATATTTTTGGGTTGACTTTAAAGACGTGTTACTCTTATTGTAATAAACTCCTTTTAGTCATGAAGATTACAGTCCGAAACATGACAAGAGAATTTCAAAAGTTTTTGTCTGTATTTATTATAAACAGTACAGTAAAAGCACAGCAGCATTGACAAGAAATCCAAAAGAGACTATTTACAAGAGAATTGAGAGAAGACCGCCAGCAGTTCCTTAAATTCTCAGATTATTTCTATTCCACAATACACACGCACACACACGCTTACAGAATAAGCCAACACTAGCTAGAGTGTAAACTGGACGACTCAGACTCTGTGGTTGTCGAGGCCCCGTTGCGCCGTTTGGGTAAAACTTTCAAACTGGATGCTCGGCTCAATGTCAAGGCTCTGCGGGCCGAATTCTTGAAACTTGCCCCCAGGAACGCATACAGCAACGGATTTAAGCAGCAATGCGCGAACGCCATGGGCTCAGCCACCGCCAGCCACACGCCCAGGACGGCCTCCAGGTTGCAGCTGCGGGGCAGAACCTCCAAACGCAGCATGGCGTCCACAGAGATGCCCGCTCCGTAGGGCAGCCAGCACACAAAGAAGCAGAGCACCAGCGCGATGGTGGTCCTCACCGCGCGCCGCTTCTGCCTTTGGCCCCCGAGAGGGCCCCGGGTCAGTCTGGTGACGATGACGCAGTAACACACCAGAAGCACCAGACCCGGGATCACGAGGCCCACGAGGACTAGCTGCAGGTGAAAGACCGCCACCCAGAGAGGAGCACTTTCCGCCGGGTAAAATCTCTGGCACAGCGTGCTTCCCTCACCTCCTTCTTGAGTTCGGGCAAATATCAAGTCGGGAACGGCCAGCAGACCAGCGGGCAACCAGGCACCTGCAAAGATTAGAGAACGGATGGTGGTTAAGTAGGAAGGAAGAAAGAAAGAAAGAAAGAAAAAAGAAAGAATAAAAGAAAGAAAGAAAGAAAGAAAGAAAGACGAGATAGCGTAAAAGCACAGGTGGCAAATCCAGGTTCAGAAAGTAAAAACCCTGCCACAGTTTGGCTTTAGCCCCTGGTGCTAGCTAGCTGGCTCCCTAGGAGGTAAACGAGCAGCATGGGAGCTAGCAAGGAGCTCACTAGCTAGCACCAGGGGCTAAAGCCAAACTGTGGCAGGGTTTTTACTTTCTGGACCTGGATTTGCCACCTCTGCATAAAAGTGAAGCGAGTCACTCACCAACATAGACCAATCTGTGTGCCAGCATCTGTCTCAGGCCGCCCGTATTGGTGTCTGTGGCTCGGACCACCGCCAGGTAGCGGTCCAGACTGATGAATGCCAAGATGAGCACGCTGCCGTACAAGTTGACCGTATAGATCACGTGCACGCCAACGCAGGTGGCCGCGCCAAAGCGCCAGTCTGCAAGCGCCGCGTCTACCGCCCAGAACGGGAGCGCCAGAACAAAAAGGAGATCGGCGGCTGAGAGGTGCAGTCGGTACCGGTCGGTGAGACTGGATTTGGACCTGAAAAACAACACAAATGAACAATAAGTTTGGGATTTTTACCGGCAAATTTTCAAAGGACAAATCATCCGGCTGTCTCACCGACGCTGGCAGCCCAGCACAAAGACCACCAGACCGTTTCCGGTGATGCCCAAAAGGAAGATGAGGGCGTATACCACAGGTAAAAAGACCTGCTGAAAGTCAGAGGTCATCACGTGCTCCACCTCACAAGGCTCCTCCAGATCCACCCCGATATCACCAGAACCAGAGCCAGAACTGGTGTCATTATATTCGTAGTCAAAGAGGATGTGCTGGAAACAAAAGTGATGATTAAGTTAAGGAAGGACGCCGTCGTCGCTGAATTCTTTGGGAAAAAAGCTTACCTCATAGTACGACATGATGGACTGTCCTTTCTCTGCCGAGTGAGGCTGGGACTCCAGTGGGGCATTTTTATAGTTGTGCTGGTGCTCCTCCCTCAAACTCTCGAACCCATCTGTGTTCCTGCCAAAATGCTTTTCCTGTTTTGGAGAGGTGTCAGGTGCTGATACTGCTTCTATCACAGGATGCCGTCCTGTGCGTGCGCGCCGCTTGAATTGTTTTGGCCCTGGGACCCCGGCTTTGTGATCGCCAAGGTCTATTGGCAATCGGAAAGAACGCACAACGAGGTACAGACAATGCGTGCGTGCGCGTGTGTGTATTCGGTCGGTGGGGGAGTGAGAGAGTTCTCTCTTCGTCACTGATGACGATGATGATGACGAGGATGTTTGCCAAGAGATGGAGGTTGATATTCTACACCAAAAAAATGTTTTTTAAATTCTGCCAATCGTCTCGGTTCTACCCCTTTCACACCTTATTTATTATTATTATATATAAGATTTATTGACTATTTTCCATATTCCCACTTTTCCCAGTAAAAGTACCAAACTTCTTAATACAATTCCGAAATTAAATATTTTACACATTTACATCCTCTTTCAACATTTCATGACTGAAACTAATCCAAGCTAAAATAGTACAGCTCATTCAAGACATCTTAGGAACTACTTTCACATTCCAATAATTCCCACATTCACAAAATTCCACAATAAAATTCTGAAATTAACAAGTAATTACACGTTTATCTCCTTCCGCATTTCTTGAACATCTCAAGTTTCACATTCCAACAATTCAATTAATTTCCCAGCCTATACCGTTTTTCAGCACTCAGACACAATTTCGACACACATTCTTAAATTCAATGTCTTGATTTGTCATTTTCAGGCTTGTACAAATGAAATAATGTCATATTTATATGAAGAAGAAAAAAACCTCCATCATCACTTGCATTTTAAGTGATCCAAACGAAATAAGAAAATTGTATTTATAAAGATAATTAAGTTTTCAATATTACTACTGTGTGTTTTAGACTGTGGAAATGAAATGCTATGCGACTACCGAGACCTGGTTAATATTTTCACTGTCAGCTAAATCAGCTCAAAAGTAGCCTACCTGACGGTGTCATGTCGTGCTAAAGCCACAATAATAAACATTACAGAATGAATGCCTCAAATTATAATCGATTATTATTGTCTTTACGGTGTAGACTTTTTGATACATCAGTAGGTCTTGGATTGTGCAAATGGTTTGAATGTTGTGGCTGATCAGTGTACACCATTTGTACCGGGAATCAATTTTACTCAAATAAGGCTGCGTGGGGTTTTTTTTCTGTTCATTTCTGTGCACTGTGGCGCAGGTCTGCGGACACACTTCCTGTCTTCTAATAGACTAATCCCATAAACAAACAGTAAACCAACTCCCAAATCCAAAGTGTTACACTTTCTAAAGAGTGCCAGTCCCTTATCTCAACCTCCCCTCCCTTCCTTCAGGTTCACTCCTATCAGCTTGAAAAATCTCAGGAACAACAATACTGAGTAAAACACGTTGACGGATACCTGACACTGATTTTTGACAGGCCTAGGATGGGACTATTTTTTTTTTATTGTAAAAAATCAAATATCAAGAAACTCATTTGTATTAAAAAAAAAATAATAATTCGACGTGCAATTTCTTTGATTTTCGTTTTTCATAGACTGAGATAAATTGTAGCAAAACTAACCCAACTCAACTTTCAAGACTCGGAGTAAAAATAAACTGAGAAAATATGGTTGCACAAGTGTGCAACACCCTGTCACACCTGGAGATGTGGCTGTGTTCAGCAGACTCGGCACACACCTATAAAGGCCTTGGGGGGGAAACAAAATGGAGTTCAGACGTTCTAGTAGGCTTTTCCTGACACTTTGGTAGTGATATTTTACAGCACAAGTCATGGTCTGGAGAAAGGTCATCGTTTAAAGGTATAGGTCAGGACAAAGATACAAAAGAATTTCCAAGGCATTAAATGTTGCTTACCGTGCAAGATAGTCGTCATCAAGTGCAGAAAATCTGGCGCAACAATTTTAGTACAAAACCTTCACAATTTACAAGCGTGTCCATCATTTGAATAAGATCACGTGACTATTTTCCATTGAAAACAACATGAAAATGAAGGTTCACTGCTATCTGAGTTTTATATTGTCTCGGACATTAAACTTAAGGGAATGTCTGTTGTCTTCCTTCCGAATTAATGCAGTTATTTTTCAGTTTGCTCAGTGCATTGTACATGTCTAGTTATCATTATCACATCTATTTTCAGAGGGGGGAAAACAAGCACTGTGGAAAACAAAAGGTACCAGTAAACATCCATGCAGTCTTGTTCTTCAATACAGTAGTGATTTTGCTGTTTGAGAGAAAAGGAAACTCAATTCAAATTTATTTCAGGAAAAAAAATCATGACAGTTTAACTGCAAATGTGAAACAAAAATTAAATGTTTACGAACAACAGCCTTCAATTCATTTCTTCATCAACAGTGGCATTAAAAAGAAAAGTATGGACCCATTTCAAATGGAATTCTAAATACACTTTCAACTGCAACATCATATATAAACATAGATAAATAAAACTACCATTGTATTAAATATTAACAGGACTTCCTTAAGCACCTCACAACCAACTTCAGCAATGTGATAAGCTGCAAGTGACGACTATCGGCTTTCTTTGAAAATGCTGCTGGTGCTGCCGCGTAACTGGGCGAGCAAAGTGTGGAAGTCAGTCTTCTTGGCTGGTGCTTTCGGCTTTCGTAGGACGGCCTCGAGCTTGGTGCTTTCCAAGGAGAAAGTAGGAGGAACGTTAGTGGTCCCGTCCGAGTCGTCTGCGCTTTCTCCACTGTGAAATCCCTCAACATCAAGACCCGCGTAACTCGACTCAAAACTGCGCTTATCGTCATCGTTGCCACGGTTGTCCTGCGGTGGGTTGTTGGCGCGGAGATGTTTCTGCGAACTCCAAAAATCATCTCTTGCCCTCTTCCTCCGTTTGGTCTTCCTTTCGTTTCTTGCTGGCACTTTGCGGGACCGCCTGAGGTTCCTGACACACAAACACATTCATCGCATTTGACAGAAAAGATGTCGATTGTCCTGTCGATGATAGGAAATGTGACTTTTAAAGCCTTACCTCCGAAGGAAAATATGCAGCCTTGAGCACAAGTTTTGATGGTCATCCTGCTTTTCATTTTTCTTCCCCTTTAAACGTGTGCAAAGATGGAGCGCACAGTGGGAAAGCTTCCTGGCAAAACAAAATCGAGTCTCTTCATTTACACGCGGATCACAGGACACTTACAGCATTCCACCAAAGGTTCGACTTACCCTGAGCGAGGTAGCCTACTTGGCGCCCATTTTTTGAGCAGGACCCACTGATCACACGTTAAGGAGGTGGGATCTGAAACACACACCAAACAAAGTAGTGTTGTTTTTTTGTCATCTGGTGCATTGTGAAATTTGTCACTTTTTTATTTATATTTTTTAACTTACGACTGCCACCTCTGGCCTAAAACGTAACTGCACCCTGTGTCTAGTTGGGAGTATGTGTGCTCCAATAAACGTTTCTTTTTTTTTCCCGGTTTTCTTGGAGTCTGAGCTTGAGTTTGGGCTGTGTTTGTTTGTCGTTTTTTTCCGTTTCCATCCCAATTGTGTCGTCCGCTCGCTAATACCACCTCCCAAGAAACTGGGGAATGTTCGCCCCATAAAAGCTGATAGGCATTAGCGCAGTTAAAAAGTCAGGGTTCTTTGTACTCAACTGGGTATTGGTGGAGCATGCATGATGTAGAAAATGCTTGAACGTTTTGAACTCTTCAATGCATCTTTAAGGCGCCTAGTTATTGCATCTACCTTTTGGCATTTGTCGACACATTCCGGCAGAATGCTTATTTTTTTACGAATAATTGCACAACTAGCTCATTATTTGTTGAAATGGTTGTTTTATTTTAGCTTTTAGTTCTAGTATTTACTTAGGCATACTGCACTTATTGGGGTCACTTTAGAGTAGACATTTTATTTTATTTTATAATGTTACTGTGTGCATTTGTGTATTGTCTTTTGTGTTTGCTGGCTGCACCACAAATTGCACCTTGGGGACAATAAAGATGTCTTAAATCTTAAACGTTACTTTTTGGCCATAAGAGCGAGTCTGAATATAAAAGTCAACCCGCCAAAGTGTCACGTGAGAGTGACGGCGTCATCCATCACTGATGGAAACAACCCACAATAGCCGGTGTAGCCGGTGTTCATGTCAGGCCCCGGGCTCTGTATCACTGACGTTCATCTATCGCGGGTGGATCTGGGACACAACCCCCTGCAATAAACAACCCCAAGTACACTTACTATTATCCAAGCATTTATCTTTGATGGGCCTTTTCAGCCTCTTTGCCCTCTGGTAGAACTTCCGGCAGGATGGGCATAGGTCTGTTGGTGGTCTTCCATTTTTCTTGGGAGATGCGTCATTCAGAAGGGAAGGAGCAGCGCTACAGCCATATTGCTCATATGACTCATCTAATCCTCGATCATCCACTTGCACACTACTACCCTCTTCTGAATTCTCCGCCACATGACTATTGATGACATCAATCATGTCAGGGACGCTATTATCGTCCTTATTAATGTTGCTGTCATCAAATGTCGTCCTCCTCTTATCCGGAACCAGGCGTCGGACTTCATCTTCATTCAGGTGGAGACTTTTGTCAAGCTTCTTCTTCGAAGCAGTTTTAAACCTGTAAGCGTGACGAGTCTTCATGGTGACTCTCCAATTCAGGCTGTACCCTAGAGAGCTGCATAACCACACAAAAACATAAGAGTTTTATCCATCAATGAATCCACAAAGCAGCTACTCAACATTTTAAGATCCAAGTGGATACTTTACCAGGATCGGCAACTCGCATCCTAGCGCTATTTTGCCGTGAGTCATGTGACAACTACAAGAATTATACGCCAGTAAATGTGCACCAACTCCTGAAGGTTTAAAGTGGTTGCCCCAAAAGTGCTAGGTCTCAGGTTCAAATCCCACTTTTTACAAAAAAAAAAAAAAAAAAAAAAAAAAAAAGACTATTTCTTGCATCCAGCCGGGAGTTGTAAATGAGCAGTTTAGTTTCCCGTGTATTGAAGAATTGAAGTTACTGGATTTTCCACATTTAGTAGAAGACGCGATTGTTGCACAAAAGACGAAAAGTGCGTCCAACTTAATGTCGATAACAGCCTCTTTTTTTATTATTGCAAAACCAAATGAAAACTTCGTGAAAAGACACAGAAGGGGGTGAAGCGAGGCAGGAACCACGCCCAGTGACTCGAGCCAGCGATTGACCAAACAAAGCAGTTCACGGCAAAATAACGCTAGCAGGAGAGTTGTCGGTCACGGCAAAATCCACTGCCTTTACGTTAGACCTCACCTTTGAAGGAAAACATTTAGTTGGTTTTTTTCACTGTGTGATTCAACACAAACGGATCCATATTCGGTTTCATCTGGAGTGCTGTTGAATTGAGGACAACAAAACCACTTGAACATTAAAGCCAAATTAAGTCGTGAAGGTGAAATGAAAACAGCAACTCCTGACATTTAAGACCACATAATATTAACAAATATTTGTATCTCAGAAGTTAAATTCACACTTTTAAGTATCTCGGCTTGTCTAACACTGCTAAAAACATTTGTAGGTAGCTAAAGGCAAGAAGCGTCTGTATCAGAACAAAGAAGTAAACGGCGTTCAACTCACTTAGACGGTACGCCGTCTGCCTGCGTTGGCGAACTTGGCGTTTTCATAGCAGCACTCCACGTCAAACTTTAAATCTTAACATTATACCACATAAGCTCAACGACTTTTCTTTCAGAAATGTTCATTTTCATTTTTTAGTTCTTCTTCTTCTTCTTCTTCTTCTACTCAATGATTTCGATCGTCTGCTCCACAGCAAACTAACTTTAGTAAACACTGCCCTCTCGCGGTATTAGTCTATCACTCTATCACGTCACATACAATAAAATAACAATAAAATTCAACAATTCGATACATTCATTGTTTTTTGATGGAGAAAAAAGACTGATAAAAGTAGGACAGAATCCCTTACTTGAATACAAGTAAAAAAGTATGAAATGTACTTATTGATACATAATAAAACAAAAAATGCGCAGTTTCCCACTTTCATCAACTTTAAAGTGAAGTGAATATATGCATCGCACTCGCGAGGGGGGAAAAAAACTTAAAAAATAAATAAAAGAAAGAAAAAGACAAATATATTACCTCCTTAGCAGCTGCGCAAATACTTTTACATCCATGAGGCTGTTTTTATTATTATTAATATTATTATTATTATTACTATAATGCCAGAAGCCTGTGATTTTCCTTAAGGCTGCACAATTGCATTCGTCACGTATTGCCCTTGAATCAGAGAACAGCAACATTTCTCTAAATTAAGGCCAGGTCTTGCTTCTCTGAATCTGTTGCGCTGATGTCATGGTTACATCACCGTTGTCGTCACTGCCCTTAAAGATCCCCATCGTTCAAGATCCCAACTGCTGTTGACTCTTCATCTTTGTTTTTCTTTTTTTTAACCTTGTTAAAACCTTGTGGCGGTTGAAAACGTAACTGTCTCCCCCACACACACACAAAATTTTTAGGAATTTGTTTTTAATTAAGAAAATGGATGGATGGATGGAAGGGAGTAAAAGTCATTTAAAAATAAACATTGAAGAAAAGTACTGATACCTGAATAAACCACTTAAGTGAGCTATTGTAGTTAAATATAACAAACTATTTGCTGTTAGTTGTTAGTAATATTTTGTCAGCTAGCAGTTCCGCCTATTGCTCTCTCCAAAGACCTGGATCAAGCTATGATCACTCCCCAAGGCCAGTTTTCCCGGACTTTTGCATCTGATGTTTTGTTCTATAGGAATAATAATGAGCTACAGCGGCTATGAAAAGTCTACACACCCCTTTTCAAGTGTACATGTCTCATCTTCCAGATTAGAATGGGCACTGCCCTTGGCCCCTTGGGCTTGACAACTCCTGCTGCCAGCATTTCTTAGATCTTCTGTTTAGCCGATTCCTGTTTGGGTAACGCCACAGTGTGTGTTAACTTAATGTTTCAAATGTGAATGATGGTTAAAGCATAATTAACTATGCACATCCTGACTTTTCCGAACATGCTTGCAAAACAATACTTAAAAAAACTCAGAATACTGTATGATTATATTCTTCTTAAATTAACTTCAATGGTTTTTCCCTTGTATATCTGTTTGTCTACTTGATTTAGTGTTTCAAATAAATTATATGATGACTTAGTTACATGTTATTGTTATTAATGTATATTTTCAAGCAGGTTGATAACCATAAATGTTTTTCTGCCGGTCAGTTGTGCACCAGTGGTGGTGAGCCAAGTTCCTATTTGAGTAATGTAAGTAACATACACATTATGCACACATCATGTTTGCATCTCCATAAGCACTTCTTTTTGGCTAACATGCATCTTTGTGTGTGTGTGTGTGTAGCAATGGACCATTTGATCAGTTGAAGCCTGGCTCCTATTTTGCCCTTTCTCCTCCTCAAAACACAACAAATTCCACCCTAAAGTAAGGATTATTTGCAAAATGTTTTCCCTGGCACTGCCACACAGAGGTGATGTGTGTTTTCTCATGCTTCTTTTTCCTCAATAGGAAAAAGAGGGATTTAGGGGTCCAGGATGAGTCGACCGTGATCGGCAAAACACACAGTCCAACGGGAGGTTATAAAATTTGATTTTGCCTTCATGCATTGTACACTGCAAGCGCTCGCGCTAATTAATTGTAGCTCTCGCTGGCCGTCCACTCTTCGTTGAGAAGTACGACTGGCAAAGTGTCCAGGGAACTTTGTTTCTTACATGGCTGACAGCCACGGCAAGCAAACCGACATGACGTTTTGTAACAAGAGCAAATGTTGTTGTTTTTTCGCGAAAAAGCAGGGGGGGGGGGAAGCAACAATCACTCCTGGCGCTGGCTGCAGTGGATTCAAGGTGCGTTCAACGAACAGGCACACATTAGGAAATCACACTTATACATAGAAAAAGCCCAGATGACTGACAGAGCGACAGGTTGTGACACATTTTTTGACACTTTCCTTGAAAAATAAGTCGAGTGTGAATTATTTTGTTCCCAGTTTATAGTATTTGATTACACGTTCGACTAATTGGGAGCGTAATGGAGAAGAGCAGAGACATGCACGCACACTCAAGCAACATTACATTGAGTCATTGGAGTGCCAAAGTGTTGCCAATATTTAAAACGGATAACAACAAATGCAGTCAAATACAGTAATTCAAAAATATGGCATGCAATGTGAAAGCACATACAGTATATACATACATATATACAGTATTTACATAAATTAACACGTATATATCCTAATATTTTGAATTAATAAAAAATATAAATCATTTAGCTGCTTTTGCTGATGTTTTAGATTTTTGTCCAGGTACCGTTTCAGTACCGGTATCGGGGTATTTTAACTCATTCACTGCCATTGACGGCTATAGATGTCAAAAATGTATTTTAACTATTTCTATTAGTTTAACATTTTTTTCACTTTTGTTAACAAGAGTATGAAAACCTAGATTTTTTTTTTTAGAAATACAGATATAAAATGTGTGATTAATCGTGAGTTAACTATTGAAGTCATGCGATTAATTACAATAAAAAAAATTAATCGCCTGATGCGAAATTCGGGGCGTCAGGCAATTAAAACTTTTAATCGTAATTAATCGCATGACTTCACGAGTTAACTCACAATTAGTCACATATTTTATAACTTCTAAATGTACAATAAAAAAAATATAGGTTTTCATACTCTTGTTAACAAAAGTAGAAAAAATGTTAAATAGAAATAGTTCAAATGAATTTTTGACGTCTATAGCCGTCAATGGCAATGAATGAGTTAAGCAGGTATAGTATCGAAGTCAAAATGTTGGTATTGTGACCACACTAGTTCACACAATATTAGAAACATCTCTTAGTTGATGCATGTACATTCTAAAATCGCCGCACTTGTAAAATGTACGTCACATGGCTTATGGACGTCGTGTTTACATTCCTCTCCTCCACTTGGGCAAGCCATCTGATTGGTCAACCTGAGTCGACCGTGATGGGCAAAACACAGTCTTTTCATCCAACGGGAGGTTATAAAATTTGATTTTGCCAACCATCAATAGGATTTTCCTGTCTTAAGGTTTACTCTTTATCTCATCTTGACTTGAACTTGGACCTTTGGACTCAATAAAGGAGGCCTTGATCATGCTGAAGAGCTGCGAAACGGTAGACAAGTGTTGCGATACCATCAGCACTGGTAGAGCAACGTAACACGTTCGCGCATGTGACGTGACGTCATCTATGAATGGCGTCTCTATGCTGTGATGTCATCGACGAACGATCATCTAATTTCTCCCAAAAATATTTTGACGGTCCTTTACGCTCCTCTGTTCCGCTTGTATTCGGGATGGGATCTTTGGTGGGAGGTGGCGTGAAACGTAAACAAAGAAGCAAGGAGGGAGGAGCTTCGAGGTTATAGATAAAACGTGAGAGTTGGCCTCGGTGTGTGCAACTACTCGGATATGCGGATTACAAGTTAAGTAAATTAACATACAGAGACGCAAGTATAGGGTTTTTACATTGCTGTGATTTGTCAGCGTTTCCGCCATGCTGGAGGTGGCAAGTCAGTTTGAACTTCGAACCAGTTTGAAGTAGATGGACTGAACTTCATAAAGCGACTAAAGTTGATTTGTTTGTTACAGTGATCTTTGTGACACACTATACCAAGGAAAGTTGATACTGGCAAGAAGAAGTGATCTGATCAGCTAACTTCTCAAGGCACAGGAGGATAGAAAGACCGGAAGAAGTGGAGAGTGAGCCCTAGTTCACCTTGCAGGTAATTGACGCGCTCGGTTAGGTCGTCATGTGTTATTCCGAATACAGTACTAGTTTTTATTGTTCTTTATCTGTATGAGCATTTGCATTGTAAATATTAGCATGACAACTGGTAACTATCATGGATGATGACAGATTGAGCAATCTCGGAGTTTGTATCCTGAAGTCAAAACAAGCAAAATCCATACACTGACACAGTATATGAAAATAGTTTTGTTATTGCGCCATAAATGATTAAAAGGTTATTTTGCAGTTTGTCTGTGCCCCTTGTATTTTAGTAGAAAATAAACACAGAAGGTTGTGAATCTTTTACCTAATTGCAATAAACGGATATATTGAATGTCCACTAGTGCCTGAATTTTAAACAAGGTAGTTAGATGTCTGTCGCCATGGATATATATAATAAAAAAAAACATACAAACGGCATTTTTGTCTGGCATACAAAAAAAAAGAAAAAAAAACAATTTCAGAACGTCCCATGTTAATATGACCTATATCTTGAAAACTTACCAGAGGTGGGCGTGTCAATGAATTTTGAGCGCCCGTCCTTCGGCAATCGTCAACAGTCGTGACACCCTGCCATCATTGTCAATCCTTATCCGAACCGCATTACAATCGTCAATGTTTCCCGTCATTCGAAGTGGGAATTCGTCACTCACGGACTGATAGTCAATATTGTTGGAAAGCCCACCTCTGACAGTTACACAAGTGTGCCCACCCTCTTATAATTCAAGAATGTGACTTGTTTATATTTAATCAATCACATTCAAACTCATGTTGAATGGGAGTCAGCACACATCTGCCATGACAGCCCCAAAGCATTATGCGACCTTTGTGCTTCATATAGGGATAGTTTGTAGGATTTAATGCCATCTAGTGGTGATCTAATATGTCATTCATTCTTAAAGTGAATTTTAATAATATGCAAAAAATATGTTTCATCACATCAGTGTACATTTTTAAAATATAATTGTCGGTCCAGTAATTGCTAACTATATTTCTTGTACATAGAGCCGGTAGGTTGTGCTGCACCTTACAGAATTCTGACTTTTAGCCGGATACCCAAAGGAAAACTTGCACACGTAGTTCCTCTGGTGGTGCTTGCAGGTAGAGTCGGACCCAATGGGTCGACTGCCAGTGAGTGTGGTGCAGCTGGGGCCTGCAGGTGGCCATCGCGGAGTCTCGTGATTCGGGCTCCCACCGCTGCTCTCCTTCTGCTTTGATCTCGCTTTTGCTAGCTTCTGCCGGTAGCCGCTGTTTTTAGCTGCTCCAGTTCGTTCTTGCTAGCCGCTCCGTAGTAATTGGTGGTAGGATTTTTTTTATTTTTTTTCCCAAGAGGAACCCAACCCAAAATTATTCTTTACAATAATATGTTCTATGCACCGTAGATGGCGGGTCGTAACATCGCTCGCGATTGGTCGGTTTGATGGCATACTCAGCTTTTTTTTCTCTCCCCCTCAAATAGTTTCCGTGAAGGCAACTGTGTTTGTAAGTGCAGGCGGTGCAAATCCATTAATCAGCTTAGCTTGCTTTGCTTGGGTGTTCGAACTCCGAAAATGAGTTCAAACGCCGAGGCATTTTTTTACTCCGATTTTTTGGTTTTAGTCCGAGACGTTCAAACTCCGAGGTTCCACTGTATAACGAGGCCTTAAGCCGTGATCGGTCATTACCTGACCAACTGTGATGTCATTTTCAGACAGCAAGGGACAAAATGGCTGCCTCCTGAGATTGATTTTAAATACTGGCTAAAAAAGGGTGAATTTTGCTGCTTATTTCATATTCCACAAACGCAATATTAATCAGAATGTCGTGTTTAGACTTGTGGAGGTGCATACAATTATTTGTAAAGAACATTTTTCGGTTTTCAAGTATAATAACTAAATGCTTTAACCGCTTTCCAGACACAAAATAATGTTATAATGTTTACGCCTTGGTTCCTTATATTTGAATGGTAAGCCATCGACTGCGGAAGTAAATGACTGATTACGCCTAATCAAACAACTCCCTCATCTCACAGGGAGGACTTTAAACACACGCAACGCTACAAATGCAGAGGAATTTCAGCAAGTAAGACACAGGATATCCTCAGAGGGGATTTCATGTCCTCTTTTTCTTCAAATATGCTTGTGTGTGCTGCCCAGACAGGAAAGGACAACCATGAGGAGGATAGTCGTGTGCGCGCTCTTGCTGCTAAACATGGCCGACGCTGTGGATAAGGCCAAAGGATCTGAAGCAAGCGACAACATCCCTGAAGGTCACACCGGCTCGTATGTGGGGAAACTGCTGGTGGTACCAATGGATGGGAGTCACTGGGTGGGTCTGAAGGCCATTTCTCAGGAAATGGGTCGGCGTGGACACCGGGTCACTGTTGTGATGCCAGAGGTCACGATACTGATTGGTCCAGGGGAGCACTATGAGACGCTGACCTACCCTCTTCCATTTGACAAGGCGTTTGTTGACTTGGTGATGTCCAAGAACGCAGACATGTTGCAAAAATCCCCGCAGCCTTTCATAGAGAGAATGCAGCAGAAATTCTCACAAATACAAAGAATTATAGAAATGCTTCACACCACTGCAGAGAGCCTTCTGTTCAATGCCAGTATTATCTCGCATCTGGCTCAGCAGGTGAGTAACTGAATAAAACCTCATTGAATTTTTTGCGTTTGCCAAAAATACATTATTGGGCTAAAAAGTTAGCGGCAAATGTTTCCGTGCATTTTATTTGAAATTTTCATCGAAAGTGGAATATCCCTAACTTTTTGTGAGTTGTGTATTTGTCAAGATGAGTACAATGGTGAAGATACTGGGAATAGTTCATAATCATTTTGTCTACATTGTAACTCTTTTGTGGATAACTCTATGTCCTCCTCATTCCAGAGATTTGACGCTGTCCTGACAGACCCCATGGTGCCTACAGGGGCCTTAATAGCTCGGAAATTAGGTGAATGCTGCAGCATTGGGATATCCTTCTATTTTCTATAGCACTTGGCCTCATCATTTGACACTTATGGATCATTTCAAGTATTTGTTAAACCTGAAAGGGGAGTAAACAAGAACACACAGAGATGTAAGGTTAAAGTAGACATGACATGCCAGGATGGACACTGAGTGATTGAAATGTGTTTTGGATGAATAAAAATGATACTTTGAGAAGTTGATGCATGAGGTAAATATAAGAGAGAAGTTAAGTAATAGAGGGTAATGTTGTGGACCAGGAAGTAGCAATGATTATTTAAAGGGGAAGTCAACCTTAAACATTTGACAATCATATGTTATATGTAACCTTACTAGTCTAAACGTGACATTCCGATTAATATTACATTTGTGGAATATGAGTTATGAAGCAAAATCCAGATGTTTTTATCCATCTCAGGGGGCGGCCATTTTGCCACTTGTTGTCGACTGAGGATGACATCACAGTTGCTCAGGCCTCAGGCGACAACCAATCAGGGCTCACCTGTTTTCTGAAGCTGAGCTGTGATTGGTTGTTACCTGAGACCTGAGCAACTGTGATGTCATTTTCACTCGACAGCAAGTGGCAAAATGGCCGCCTTCTTATTTTGATAATAACCGCTGGATTTTACTGCTTAACTCATATTCCACTAATGCAATATTAACCAGAATATCGTATTTAGACTAGCGGGGCTGCATAGAACATATTATTATCAAGAATCTTTCTTGGGGGTTGACTTCTTTTTAAGCGGAAGCTAGGAAGTCACAGAAGAGGATAAAAAAAAAAAAGGAATGTGATTTGGTTTTTCAGTTACTGTTTTCCTCATGACCATGGATCTGGATCACTTTCAGGTATTCCCACTGTTAATTTACTGAGGGGAATTCCGTGTTTTTTGGACATGCAGTCTACAGGGTGTCCATCGCCGCCTTCCTTTGTGCCTCGCTTCTTCACCGGCCTCACAGATAAAATGGACTTCAAACAAAGAGCCCTCAACACTTTGGTGAATATTGTCATGCAAATTAAAAATGCTTGTATTAATATATACAGTATATTCTCATTCACTGCCACTGACGGCTATAGACGTCAACAATTAATTTGAACTATATCTATTAGTTTAAATATTTTTCCCACTTTTGTTAACAAGAGTATGAAAACCTAGAATTTCTTATTGTACATTTAGAACAGATATAAAATGTGTGATTAATCCTGAGTTAACTAGTGAAGTCATGCGATTAACTACGATTACAAATTGTAATCGCCTGAGGCTCCTAATTTTTAATAATCTTTTCTTTTTTTTAAATTGCTTCAGGCGATTAAAATTCTTTATTGTAATTAACTCATTCACTGTCATTGACGCCTATAAACGTAAAAAAATCATTTGAACTATTTCTATTAGTTAGTCTATTCCCCACTTTTGTTAACAAGAGTATGAAGACCTAGACATTTTTTAATGCTCTTTTTTTTTTTAAAGAAAATATTGTTAAAAATTAGGGGTGTCAAAAAATTGTAATTAATCGCATGACTTCAATAGTTAACTCACGATTAATCACTAATTTTATACCTGTTCTAAATGTACAATTTTTTTTCTAGGTTTTCATACTCTTGTTAACAAAAGTGGAAAAAAATGTTAAACTAATATGAATAGTTCAAATGATTTTTTGACGTCTATAGCCGTCAATGGAAGTGAATGAGTTAATTGCATGACTTCAATAGTTAACTCACGATTAATCACAAATTTTACATCTGTTCTAAATGTACACAAAATAAAATTCTAGGTTTTCATACTCTAATAGAAATAGTTCAAATAAATTTTTGACGTCTATAGCCGTCAATGGGTGGAAATGAGTTCATGAAGTGTCAAGCTCAAGCTTCTTAACTATCCTGTGTCCTCCAGGTGAGTGCGCTGGAGCCGCTCCTCTGCCGAGCCATGTATTGGCGTTTTGACCAAATTGCCTCGCAGTTCCTGGAGGAGGACGTGGGGATAGCTGAGGTTCTTTCGGACTCTGCAATCTGGCTGCACAGGTGACATTGCAAACGTCATACATTCAAACGTGAAATCTGTCAATCTATTATTCCACCAAGTCTTTATATACTGTTGGTTAAAAAATATATATATATCATCATAATCTGCATTATTCGCATTTTGAGTTTTTTTTCCGTTTTTTATACTCTTTACAAATAGAAATTGCACAATTGCAGACGATCCATTAATATCAGTTACCTTGTTTTGGTATGGGACACGCCCCACACTTTGGAAACCTCTGCTCTAAACAAATATGTTGGAACAGGATCGACTTCACGATGGAGTTCCCACGCCCTTTAATGCCTAATATGGTGCCGGTCGGGGGCATCAACTGCAATGTGAGGAATCCTCTGCCTGAAGTAAGGACCGAGTATGTTTATGGATGACTGCAACATTGAATGCGGTAAAATGTAAACGTAATGCCGACTGTGTCTTTGTCAAAGGATTTGGAGCCCTGGGTGTCAGGAGAACATGGATTTGTTGTGTTCACACTGGGCACTTCATTTACAGAAATGCCAATTGAGATCACACAAGTCTTCCTTGAAGCATTCAGACAGATTCCACAGAAGGTAACGTCAAAAAGATGCGACAGTGTAGGCTTCCATCTTTTGAGAGGTTAATTCAAAAATACTGCATTGGCAATTTAAAGCCGAAATTATCGTGCAAATATTTTTTAGCTAATGATATTCTGTCTGTTCATATTTTAGTGCAGTACTTTTTCTACATGTTTTCCCCATAGGTAATATGGAGATATTCTGGGCATGTTCCTGATAATACATCAGAAAATGTAAAGATGATGAGTTGGGTACCCCAAAATGATTTACTAGGTAAACAAACGCCTGGCTATAAATACATAGATGGATGGCTATCAATCCATATGCTTTCTTATTGAGTCTACTAACTTTTAGCTCACCCTGGAGCTCGGGCCTTCATCACTCATGCTGGCTCGCATGGTCTCTTTGAGGGACTTTGTCATGCCGTTCCCATGCTGATGCTGCCGATCGGTGGCGAGCAGCCTGACAATGCACAAAGAATGGCGAGTAGAGGAGTGGGAGTGGTGTTGGATATTTCATCCATCACTGCAGAAGAACTGCTGCAGGGACTGAATGAGGTTATTAATGACACGAGGTAAGTTTTTTTTTTTCTTCTCCTCAGTGTAAACACACGGCCTTAAACGTTCGAAGGGGATCCAATCAAAGGTCTTTCTTTTAGGTACAAAGAGAAGATAACAAGGCTGTCCGCGTTACACAGAGATCGTCCCATTGATCCATTGGACCTTTCTGTGTACTGGACCGAGTTTGTGATGCGGCATAAAGGGGCCCAACATCTTAAAGCAGCTGTCCATCACCTCAACTGGTTCCAGTACTTCTGCCTGGACGTAATAGCGCTATTTGCTACAATTGTGCTGCTTTTTATGGTCTTGACGGCTAAATGTTTGAAGTTCTGCTGTCAGAAACTGATCAGAAAGAGAAAGCAAGATTAGATTAGCACTTGGAATGTCCGATTCATGAGGCGGGGGAGGACAATGCAGGGAGAGCTGCACATTATTGTGTAGGAATAATAAATGAAGCCATGTGGTGAACAAAGAGATATTTAATGAATGAATGAATTCAGAATAGCTTTAGAATCAAAGAATACTGGGGACAAGAGTGGGGACTATTAGTGGGAGCCCTTCTTTGGTGGGAACAGGGCATACTCAACAGCCAGAGCAACAGTAAAGGCAGCAAAGCCCCACTTGAATCCTTTAAACAGCACATTGGTAATAGTCACGGGACGTGCAAAGCCACCCGAGTATCTCCATGCCTCGTTGCTAAACAAGCAGAGGGAGAAAGAGACGCAGTTGAGTAAGCAATCACAGCACTATCACATTTTGTCACGAGTACTGGGAAAAAAAGAAAGTTAGCTCTATGTAAATGCTCACCGGGCCCAAGGGTCCTTGAGGCCCCTGGCTGACAACCTTTTCTGTGTAAACTCTAGCGGCGTGCCCTCAGTCTTCCACTGCCGCCAGTCTGGCATGGACAGCTTGTTGTGGCCATGGTCACCTCCCATACTGACGAGTGCATACATATGAGCATATTTACCTTCAAAACACAGACTCAAAGTACAGCAACCAAATGATCTGCTTTGGAAATAAGATTGTTGATTTTGTTTATAGATGCTTATATTAAAGAAATAATCAATGATTTTAGTAAGCCTCACTGGATTTATGTTGACAACACCTGTTATGAATGTGCAACAAGAATTCACTAGTACTCTAACCACAAAGTCAACACGGTTGACTAACCAACAACTATTTTCCAGTTGGAGTTATTTTGCCGTGAACGGCTTTGAATTGGAATCATTAGCCTGCCGTGAATTAGCTATTTTACCGTGATTACAGTAAATTGTAATCACAAATGGGTTATTTTAGCTTGATGTGTAACCTGCCGTGTTACGGTTCAACTGGCTTCCAGATTCTGAATCCCAGTTACAGATGTAGCAATGTCAGTCCAGTAATTTTGTCTACATATTCGTCACAAGCTACGTCAAAATTATTCATCTGAAACACCTCGTTTAAAACACCGGACTGACTGCAAGAAATTGCAAACATAGCAAATAAAAATAAAATACCGGTAATAAGGTATATGAACCCCTAAAGTAACTTCGTTACTTCAAGGCGAGCGCTCTACGCCATATACTACCAGCCGGTACACTTTCACCGGCGCAGAACTTGTAGTTCTCACAATTTACGGCAAAAATAAACAACGACTAGCGGTTCTGGTTCGTTCTACTTTGCCACCTAGATACATTTTAACACGAAAACCAAGAGTGTGTACAAACACAACACTACTATATCGTTCTACATTGGGAAGCCAAAAGCATGGTAACTTTACTTTTATAATCTATCAAAAATTGCCATAGACAACACCTGAGTCGTGGTGATTTCAGAAGGTTTTTTTTTCTCCTGGAACCTAACCAACCTGATACTTACGACTTTCAATTAATGACACAGCGGTTTGTGTGTTAGTTTAATTTCAATAAAGTAATGGATTGTGCTCAACACTAAAATAACAATGGCTCAAGCTAGCATTGCTATGCTATTTGCGCTTATTCGTTAGCCATAACTGCAATATTTTTCTGCGGTACTAAACGAGCCTTCATCAGTAAACAACTGCTATTACAACATGACGCAGGCAAATTATAGGCGCGATTTTTAGAAATATACTTTTCTATTAAAAACACTTTGTACCTGATCCTGTGTTGTGACCTCTGCTTGTGCGGTGTTACGACAGTTTCTATTGCTCTGCGGCAGAAGTACGGCAAATGGTTTGGGGCAAAATAACCAAACGACGTCAATTTGATGATTCGTATATTTTATTTAAATTCGGAAAAATATATAATGCAAAAGATTTAATTGCAAAATAAAAACATAAAAAAGGAAACAAATTGAATGCACTTTTTAGTGTCAATGGAACGTCTCACAATCAGCCACATTGAAAGTCATTTATTGCCTGTAATAAAGCAGTGTTGATCATATGTTTAATACCTTTGAAATACTAACATTTGAGGCACAATGTATCATGTAGAAACAGTAATGACATTTAATTAACATGTTTAACATGCACATTATTATAGCAATTGTCACAAATAATTATTCATATTCAATACTTTCAGTACTAGAAACGCCACTTTATTTTATTTTATCCGCAGCATATCTGTGTTTTGTCCAAATCAACCAGCATTATAATGCCAAAGTGTTTTTGTGGTATCATCGTGGGACAATAGAATCAGAGCTTGCTTTTGGGATTGAGTAGGTCCTTTAGTGCATCCAGGTTCTCTCCCTCTGGACCTTTGGGCCATGCACTATGATCTAGACGCACACACGCACACGCACACGCACACGCACACGCACGCACGCACGCACGCACGCACACACACACACACACACACACACACACACACACACACAGAGTACATGAAAGTACTGTAAAACAGTGCACAATTTGTGTATAGGGCAACAACCAGCATAGAAATATTACTGCGACCAAATACAACATACTGGGTATTTCCCACATGGAGTGGTACAGACTCTGCCCTGCATCGACCTTCAGTGTGGCTCCAGAGATGTAGGAGGCGGCAGGAGAGAGCAGGAAACAAACTGCAGAGGAGATCTGACCACACAAACAAAATTAGTGGGAGGACAGGACACGGTATATAAGCATCATGAGTGTTATGGCACGTTGAAATGGTCACAAATCACACCTCTTCTGGTACTCCCAGTCTCTTTGCAGGACTAAAAGGGATAGACATCTTGAAAAGTGTTGGTCCAAGATCCTTGTAGTTCTCCATGGCCGTTTTAGAGAAAATTGTGCCCTACGGCCAAAAGAATACTAGCTTGAAACAACCATGATATCAAATATTTATGGCAATCTAACAAGTCTAAATTCGTGCATACCGGTGCAACAGCGTTCACCCGGACACCTGAAGCAGCCCACTCAACGGCCAGGCTCTTTGTTAAATTATCCACCGCTGCCCTGGCTGCACCTGTGTGGCTGTCAGTGAGACAACGGCTGTGTTCGGAATCATACACTCCTCCCTAATCAATAAATATAACTTTTTGTTTCATTACTAGCGGAACATATATTATATTACTATTATTAACAGGAGTAGTCATAAGGTGGGTTTCCATCCACCTATTTTATATTCGAATTTTCAAGAATTGCGAAATATAAACAGAATGGAAACGCTAGAAATTCGACAGAAAAAAAGCCAAAAATTCGCAAAAAAAAGTTTTTACGCTTGGAGGTGGTGGTTTTTGAAGCGTAAAGAAAAAAGGAAAAGGACGCATTTTGGCGATGGAAACAGGTTTTGCAAATAAACGACTACAAGACCGGATATACGTCGCACGTTTTGACCGATACTACGTCACACGCACGTTTGTAGTCAGAATAAATGGCGGATGATAAAGTAAGATATGTTTGGGGAGACAAAGAAACACGATTCTTTTTTTATAAGTAATTAAAGAAAAAAACATTAATAAAATTTTAGATGGCTTTATTAACATCAGGTCTCAATGTAAGATGAGGGAGGGAAGCCAACCAAGACAAACTACTTCCGTTCAGTCCGTCAAAACCAACATTCCCACCTGGAACTCCCCATTGTCACAATCTTCCGCCACTACAACGTCATCTCGCGGCGCATATTCGCAAAAGAAGAGCGAATGGAAATGGGCATAAGTCCGTTTTGCGCATTTTCACAAAATTTCCATAAAAATTTCGAAACATTTGGATGGAAACCTGGCCATATCAGATGTTATTTTTTAGTATGTGCCATGGGCCATAAAAATTGACCACAAATTAAAAAAAGAATAATTAAATAATCAAAAATGTCAGAGTCCAAATTTGTGGTTTGTCAGAAAAAGAGAGGCAAAAGGTTGATGAAAATGTTTTTTTTAAACAAAAAACCTAAATGTCCAAAGAGTGGCCATAAAATGTCCAAAAAGGAAGAGAAAAAGCTGAATTACAAGAATTTGTCCATAAAATTGCCCAAAAATGTCAGAGAACTGAATAAAAAGGCAGAAAATGTCACAAAATTGCAAAAATAAATAAATAAAAAAAGTCAGAAAATTAAGAGCAAAAAAAAGCCTGAAAATGTCAAAAAAAATGAAGAAAAAGATGCAGAAAATTTATAAAAAGTTAAATATGAAAAATGACTGTAAAAAAAAATATCCAAAAATAGAAGATGAATGGGAGAAGAAAATGAATGTCTGCTGTCATATTTTTGTGTTGCGGTGAAGCTTTAATCCGATCTTGGGCTGTCAGTACATTCGCCTAACAATAACACACTATTTCCTTCATCACAATCTTCAAATATTTTGCGGGTCCTATACAGATTTTTGGTTATTTATTTGGCCTAAAATGGCTCTTTTGATAGGAAAGGTTGCTGACCCCTGACCTACAGCGTGGTCACTCCCCATTTGAGCTGCACTACAAAAACAATGAACTCTTTATTTAGTGGATGCAAGGAGTGATAAATACAGTCAAGGGCTTTATTAGAGTTTTTGGACTAGTCTACATTTCAAAGGTGACTACTTACGCCATGCCCGGAAAGCCTTTCCACATGTCAGCAATGATGTTAACGATCACACCTCCATGTTGCTTCATCCATGAAGCGTATACTGTGCAGTGCAATCATGAGCGGTCATGTATTATCATCCAACATGGAGTGTCAATATGAGTAAATTGCCTCACCCTCCTTGCAACAGTGAAAGGTGCCAGTCAAGTTTGTGTCGATCACAGCTTTCCATCCTTTAGCAGACATGTTCTCTACCGGACTGCTAAATTGACCGCCGCCGTTGTTGACCAGAAAGTCTATGCGACCATACTGCTTCAGCACTGAAGACACAAGAGCCTTCACCTGGAGTAGATGTATACAAGTACACTGCATCGCTGATTTCAACTTAATCACAAGGCCGTCTCTTTAAGTTGAATGAGTGTGCACCTCTTCCTCATTGCGGATGTTGCAAGGTAGAGGAGTGACACATGCAGGGCTGGAAGCTGGAATTTTTTGTCTCATCTGCTGGGCAGCCGCTTCCAGTCTCTCTATTTTTCTGCTGGAAATCACCACACTGCAACCTGTGGACAAGTTTGGCAGTGATGACCAAATTCAATGCGATTTCCAATCTTCTTCATATTTACTTGTATGATTTAAAAAAACGTTGCACTATGCTTAAATGTATACTCTTTAAAATCACGGTGGTGAAAGCGTCCAGTATTTACTGGACAGAGCAAGTTTGGCGACTGTCCGTGGCTCAAAGTCCGCCAAGGTTTTCGATAAGGAGCTGGACAACTGGAAGAAAAAAAAATAGACCAAACCAAATGACTCACCCAATTCCACAAGCTCAGTCGATATTGCTTTCCCGATGCCAGTCGCTCCACCGGTCACTATTGCAACTTTGTGGTTGAACAAACCCGGTCGGAAGACACTGTGTGCCGCCATGTTGATTTCTTGTTTACCAAGTCAAGTGGTCTACCCGCGCCACCTACTGAAGTGTAGCAGTACTACAATCGTTTAGCACTTGCGCAGCAGGACTTATGGAGGCTTTTTTTTTGTTGCGCTGTTTTGAAAGAACCGCGTGTGTGTGTATATATACTGTGTATATATATATATATATATATATATATATATACTGTGTGTATATATATATATATATATATATATATATATATATATATATATATATATATATATATATATATATACTGTGTGTATATATATATATATATATATATACTGTGTGTATATATATATATATATATATATATATATATATACTGTGTGTATATATATATATATATACTGTGTGTATATATATATATATATATATATATATACTGTATGTATATATATATATATATATACTGTATGTATATATATATATATATATATTAGGGGTGTGCCCAAAAAATGGATTCTAGTAAGAATTGCGATTCTCATTTAATACGATTTAGAATAGATTTTAAATGTCCCAAAATCGATTTTATTTAAATTATTTTATACTGTCTTGCCTTTGTGTGTGCGCCTTTATTGGGAGCGGTTCATGTTCTACTCGATTTGGCCACTTAGGGACAGTGTGGTTCCACGTGGTCTGATACACTGTTAAGTTGTAGCCACATCAGAGTACAATCAAGTTATTCCAATAAAAGTTTTTTGCAGCCGTTCTTTTGAGTGATATAAGTGCCACAAGTAGCGCACTAGTTAGCATTAGCAAGTCAGACTGGAGTAGATTATTACAATTCCTTGCACATCTATAGATTGAAGCAAAAATCATTGTCAAATAATTTTTTTAATCAAAAATCGTTCTTAATCGAAAATTTATTCTGAATTGAATCGCAGACCCAAAAATCAGAATCGAATCGTGAGACATTCAAAGATTCCCACCCCTAGTGTGTAGGCCAGTGGTGTCAAAGTCCGGCCCTTGGAGTCCTGCATGTTTTAGAGGTTTCCCCATGTTCAACACAGCTGATTCATATTTAAGCTCATCAGCAATCTCTGAAGGAGCCTGATAATGATCCTAATCATTGAATCAGGCGTGTTGGAGTAGAGAAACACATGCAGGACTAAGGCCCTCGAGGACCGCCACCTGTGGTGTAGACGAACCATAGAGATGATTTAATTATAAAAAAAACAAAAAAGGCTTCTGCAGGCATACACTGAAACTAGTTTAGATGTGGACCGGGTCTTAATGTTTGCCTTCATTGGTGCTTGCCTGACAAGTCATCGTTGACCTAAGCACATTTTGATGTCATTGATGATAATGAAAAAGATAATCATTGACACAGAATTCCACTCCAGACAGCTTTATTGTTGGATGTTGAGGCCAAGTCCAGGTTGGTTCGTTTATGAAAACAAAGTCCCAAATCCTCTAGTGAACATCTCACTAGTTTACTGCTCCTTCAACTCCTTCAGCCTCCTGATCGCTGACTTGACTGTGACGGCCGAAGTTGTGCTGTGGGGTGGGGAAAAAACAAAACCACAACAAATGTTTTACTTTTACTTGGGGCAATGCATTAAGCTTCTGGAGTCACAACATTTCTGTCCATCACATTCACAATAAAATTAAGATATGAACAACTTTGATTACTTCTAATGTCAAAAAGACGGTTATTGTCAGTTTCAGATTAGATTTTAATATTTAATATGAAACCTTGATAAATGCCAACTATGCCCATTTTTCATTTCAGGATACACAGAGTGATGCGTTCACCTTTTATCAAATGCACAATTGTGAACATAGCATACCATTGACTAAACCATCATTCAACAACTTAGGTGGATTTTTGCTTGTTCACAATTGTCAAAATCGCATTAAAAAGGGTATCAATTCAACAAAATACTGGAAAATTTATAAAATCAAAGCTTGATTTCTGTATATTCTTACTTAACCATTTGTGTCTGATAACGTGCTGAATCAATTGTGACAACTAGATTGAGTATGTTTGTATTGGGACGACAGCTTCGGTTTGATTAAATCAGAGGACAATGACAGTGGCATCTTCCTGAGATGCGAAAAATGCGACATTTCATTAGATACAAATCAACTTACTTGTAAGTCCAGGCTCCTCCAGCCACTGTTTTCATGCAGGATCCGCAATGCCAGATACCCACGGCCCTCCTCTTCATCTTGGTCTTCGTGAAGCATATTGGAGAAGGGGAAAAAAACATTATAATACAACTAAGGGCAGTCCTACTACATCCCTGTAGTGATGCAAGCCGCCATGGAACTGTACATCATTTCTATTATGAAGCCATTTATAAAACCTCACATATACTCAAACTTACCTTCCCACAGAATGAGCAGGTGTATTTTGAGTGCTGGGAGATTTCAATTTTCTTCACCATCTTCCTCAGCGATGCGCCATAACGCGTGCCATATTTACCAACAATCCCGACCTTCTTGGTGCGCTTGGCCTGAGGAGGATTGCACAACACATTCATAAATAACACGAAATTTGCAGTTTAACGCCCACGTTAAACATACTGAAGTGGCAACTTCTACAATACATTACACTACATCAAATACACATTCGCTAACCTTATTTTCAAACAGCGCTTAGACATACAAAAAGTATACTTCATAAATACACGAACATTGTACTAGTACTGTACATGGTTTTAGAGCGGACCGTCGTGCTACATTAGCAGTGTAGCCGGATACTGTAGAGGTCTTGCATAGAGGCAGCCATTTGTAATACAGAACATGAAAGCATCGTTTATCTGCCAACGGGGGGCTTGAGTGACACAACTTAGGATGGCACATTACGGTTTAGATTGTTGGGGAGCCTTCGGATATAATGCTAAGTGATATTGACTTCTGAAAACTTTAGATTGACGTGGATTTTGAAAGGGAAACTTCGCTCACCATCGTTTCAGTCGAGGCGTAGATCCAAAGAGGAAGCACGTAGCGCGCAGGCGCGACTTACGAAGGCTGATTATGCTGCATTGTGGGAATGAGAGTTTTTTTTTAAGATGACGCAAAATACACACCGTAGATTTATTTAACAAAGAAATGCAATTGATGACAGGCTTACATGGTTGCGTTTTATTTGAGTTGTTTTACCCCATATTTCAAATGATTTAAATATCGTAAATGTGTTGTTATTCTGTAACTAAGGACGCTAAGAAGATATGCGCATGCGTATTCTGGGGTTGAGGAGGTTAGCGTCCCTCCTGCTGACAAAATGTTTGTCTTACAACGCGTCCGTTTCTTGTAAACAGACTATTTGTGTTCATGGGAGGTGTTCTTCACCCACGACATATGCGGCTAAATATGTCTATGATGAAGCTAACACGTAATCAGGTTCTCACCGAGGCAAAGGCCTCCGATTTGCGGAGCGTGAGGAAACTGAACTGCTGGTGAGTTGTCAAATTTGACATAACATGATAGCACCGATGTTTGTCTTTGTTTGCTAAAATAAACATACCTCATTCTTTAGGGGATGTAAACTGTCTGATGTGAGTACAAACGCCTCATTCTGCCTCAGATTTACTCCTTTGGCCTTCTGCTTCAAAACTCAATGATACCATTGCCCTAAAGCTGGAATTGTGCCATTTCTCGCAGGTTTCTATTCTATCTCAAATGCCA
This sequence comes from Leptonotus elevatus, assembly GCF_054856555.1. Classification (NCBI taxonomy): domain Eukaryota; kingdom Metazoa; phylum Chordata; class Actinopteri; order Syngnathiformes; family Syngnathidae; genus Leptonotus; species Leptonotus elevatus. The sequence goes on from NC_141239.1 coordinate 39,655,180, forward strand.
AACATTGAAGTGCTGACACTAAGGTTGGTTACATCAATTTTCATGCCTCAACAAATCCTCGTTTTTAAATTACACATCACATGAGTTTATAATATCAAATGAATCATGGGTGTCCCTGTCTAGTGTCAACGGCATCTCATCCCTCGCACCTCTGGCCGGATGCTTGTTTCTGTGTGAACTCTACCTGAGAAGAAACATGATTGCATCCCTCTCGGAGCTCTGGCATTTGCGCTCGATGATGCGTCTCCGAGTATTGTGGTTGGCTGACAACCCTTGTTGCGGAGAGAACTCCAGCCAGTATCGGCTGACCGTCTTGCGCTGCCTACCTGGGCTGCAGAAGCTGGACAACCAAGGTCAGTATATCCCCCAAAATGTTAAGCCGCTTTAAACTGATAAAATCGCACATTACTGTTTTCACGTGTAAGTTCATGTTGTCTGCATGTGCAGTAGTGACAGAGGATGAGATCGCGTTGGCGCGCTTGAAGGGCGAAGAGATCAGTGCTCCATTAAACACGGCTCAGCAGCAGCTTTCCACCAATGGACTCACTGATGCAGAGAAAGAGAATGCGTCTCTCTGCCGCGATACGGAGGAAACCAAGTAAGCCCCGTAGGGTGTCATATAACACTTAACACAAAAATAAACCAGGGAGAAAAAAAACGCTCTTGCTTTTTGCGTACAGTACTGTCAAAGAATTGCGGATGATGCCGCTGTCCAGAGACAAGTTCCCCTCTCTTCATTCTCAATCAACCAGATCATCTATGAAAAAGGTAGCCTCTTCTTTTCTAGCGACACCAATAACAAAAGGTGTCTTTTATTATCTTGTCAATTAATCCAAACGTCATTGTAGACACACACTCTTGATGCAGTGCTGCTTCTTCTGAGGGACTTGGATCACGAGGAGCTCCACATCGTGCATACGGAGACGCAGAACCGACTCAGGACTTCCACACTGGACTCATTAGAAACGTTTCTAGATCCGCAACAATCAAAATCTGTTGACATCCAACACTGAACTAATGACAGCATGTATTGAGTCATGAGCCTCACTACGTACAATTAACCATTTGTGACTTCAAACAGGGTCATAACGCCTACTCCCGTTCTTCCTAAATTTGCACTACTGCATGCGTTTACACTTTCAAATATCCTCACTCAGTGCTCTACTAACCAAATGATGGCTTCAGTCGTATCTTGAATGCCTGCAAGAACGAAATAATGTACGTTTTATTAAACGGTAAATCTATTTCTGTAATTAAAGAGATGCATTGCAATGTATTCACTTTGTTGATTTTATTCATGTTGCTTTCAGCACACATCATACATACGTCAAAGCAATGAATGACGAGGTATGGATGGGGCATACAGGAAGTCAATTTAACCAGTAGTAAGTCATTGGACTGAATTAAATCAATACTGCGAGTTAGGTGACAGAAAGTGCAACCAGGTGGAAAAATCAGTCCAATTCAAAGTGATCTTCTCAGTCACCCTCTTCATTGTCCAAGTAGTCCAACAGTGTGCTTGCATTCACGGCAACCATCAGGTACTCCACACCATCTGCACCCTGCACGATTAAATAGTGTAAACATGAATTGCTCTGCCTCTTCAACGAATATGACTACGCAAAATCATGACTTTAGCTCTTGTCAGCATTTAAACCATTAACTCCCACCATAGGTGTTTCTAGCTCTTTTTTGAGCACCACTATCTTCTGTTTGAATTGGAATGGGAGAAGCTATTTGTATGTCGTGTGTTTGTAAGGTGCTACTGACAAGCCAACTGATTGGATGCCTATGACTAAAACACGTTATGCTTTTTTATTTATTTTATTTTTTAAATAACTCAAGTCAAACATCTGTGGCAATGAAATTGTGTGAAAACAGTTAAATGTCTCTCCCTTTGCTGGGAGCTCAGCATCCATAAGTCTCTTACTCTAGAACCGCCGCTGAACTGCACAAAATGGCACATTTTATTATACGTATCTCACCACAAAATGGTAGCACTGATGGCAAAGAAGTAAAGTGATGATGACGATGGAACTTGTAACTAAATAGTGGTAGCATAGCAACAACAATTTGACTAACCTCTGGCTGCTCGGTGCAACATATGTATGTTTACATTATTAACTCATTCACTACCATTGACGGCTATAGACGTCAAAAATTCATTTGAACTATTTCTATTGGTTTAACATTTTTTCCCACTTGTGTTAAGAGTATAAAAACCTAGACTTTTTTTTTTCAATTGTATATTTAGAACAGATATAAAATCATGAGTTAACTAGTGAAGTTTTAATCACCTGACGCCCCTTATTTTAAATCTTTTTTTTTTAAATTAGAAAATATTATTAAAAATTAAGGGTGTCAGGTGATTTTTTAAATTGTAATCACTCGCATGACTTCACTAGTTAACTCACGATTAAAAAAAAGATTATTAAAAATTAGGGGCGTCAGGTGATTACAATTTTTAATTGTAATTAATCGCATTACTTCACAAGTTAACTCACGATTAATATTTTTTTTTATCTGTTCTAAATGAGCAATAAAAATGTTTTTCTAAGTTTTCATACTTTTGTTAACAAAAGTGGAAAAACAATGTTATACTAATAGAAATAGTACAAATGAAATTTTGACGTCTATAGGCGTCAATGGCAGTGAATGAGTTAATAAAAGAAGAGTGTAGCCTTCTAAGTCAAAGTGTGTCTTTATGTGAAGGTTAAAGAGAACGTAAAATAAAAATCTTTACAATATGTTCTATGCGTCCCCTTAATATTGTAAAATATGAATTAAGCAGCAAAATCCACCTTTTTATATCAATCAGTGCCACTTGCTGTCGAGTGGAAATGACATCACAGTTGCTCAGTGCTCAGGTAACAACCAATCAGGGCACAGCTTGCGAATGTCACATGACCAAACTCAGAAAACAAGTGAGCCATGATTGGTCGTTAACGACCTGAGCCCTTAGGCACTGTGATGTCATTTTCACGCGACAGCAAGCGGCAAAATGGCCGCCCCCCTGAGATGGATTAAAACAGGTGGATTTTAATTCTTAATTCATATACAGAATATTTTAGGATTGACTTCCCCTTTTACATTTTAAGATGTAACTATGACAATTAATAAACCGTGGAATAGTTACATTCACTTGATGTCATTGGTATGTGTTGGACTTCAGGGCTTTCACAGCATAGGACTTTCTTTACCTTGCGTGTTCGTATCAATTTGTGGTCTCTGAACTCTGTCAGTTGAGTCCTCAGCGTGAGGTCAGAATTCACCAAGAATGATTCACGACAACGCTGGTAAAAATCTTGGAATGACAATCCTGCACAGAAAAAAAGGGGAAAAAAACACAAACAAAAAAAATCTTAATAAGAAATTTCCAAAACATTGAATGTGCGTGTACCTGTGTATGAAGGATTGTCTTTGTTTTCCAGCTGAAATTTCACCAGCAGTTTGAAAATTCCTCTGCAAAAAGGAAGAAGAAAAAGTAAAAAACAATGTAAGCATTAACTCATTCACTGCCATTGACGTTAAAAATTCATTTGAACTATTTATATTAGCTTAACATTTTTTCCACTTTTGTTAACAGGAGTATGAAAACCTATATATTTTTAATTGTACATTTAGAACAGATATAAAATTTATGATTAATCGTGAGTTAACTTTTGAAGTCAATAATTAATTATTATTAAAAAATTTAATCACCTGATTGATGATGATGATCAAAAATTAGGAGCGTCAGGCGATTACAATTTTTAACCGTAATTGCATGACTTCACGAGTTAACTCACGATTAATCACACATTTTATTGTACTAAATCGGTTCTAAATGTACAATAAAAAATTCTAGGTTTTCATATTCTTGCTAACAAAAGTGGAAAAAATGTTAAACTAATAGAAATAGTTCAAATGAATATTTGACCTCAATAACCGTCAATGGCAGTGAATGAGTTAATAGCTTCCAAACAAGTTGTACACATTATGGAGGTACGAAAGGTACCGTGCATTTGGGGTCAAGCTGCGGAGAACGTGTGTAAGGGAAGACAGCGCCAGAGCACCCGTTTGCTGCACCAGCAGTGAGTTTTCATACGACGTCTCTTCGGTGTAGTGCTTGAATGTCACACACTCCCACCACAACCAGTTAAACTGACTCTGCTTAAACTGGTCCCACACTGAGAATATATAGAAAACTGGTAAACTGGATAGCGTGTTAAAAAAATGAATAGCTCAAATGCTCAAAACTAACCAAGAGGAGCGTTGATGTGGTCAATAGTAGCCACAAAGTGAATGTTGGGCAGGGATGCCAGCTGCCCCAGGGCACTCTGGGTCTTTTCTCCTCGCAACATTGGCCCGTCAATATTATTGATCAACACGTAAATATGAAGCTCTGGGCCTGTGTCAAGGATGCACTTTAAACTCCCAACAAACACTGCAAACATTTCAATGAAATGAAAGTAGAGAAGACAAATGTACTCACTGTCTTTAAGAGTTTGTGAGATGAACTGGATCTGGTCAGACGGTGTTCGGAAACTCCCCTGGTGCTCAAGAACCTCACATGTCAAAGTGTTCAAGATCTACAAACACAGAATGGTACCCGTATGTTGCTTATTTAGATTTTGATTCTCAGTTTCCTGCTGATTTTTTTCGTCGTGTATACTCACAGATTTCAGCGTGATTGAAGGGAAGAAGCCATTAATCACGAGGTGAATCTCTTGAGACAAGTGAGAAAAACGAAATTCCTCCAGCAGATCTTTCTTGCTGCCCAAACCGTAGAGCAGCACACTGAATCCCAACCTTTAGACAAGCACTCATTTTATTCAGTTCAAAATGCAAGTACCACAGAAAAAACTATGGAGAACTAAAAATGTCAAAATATATATATTTTTTTTAAGTGAAAATAAATACGGATTTTAATATAAAATAAATAAAAGTACAAATAAACAAGAGATTCAAAAATAAAAATAAATGTGGAAATGTAATACAAAAATAAATATATATAAATAGAATTACATAATCAAAAAAAAAATGCTCCGCTTTCATATTTATTTCATGCTGCAGACGCCGCCTCATTTGAATAACATTTCATGACGCATTTCATACTGACAGCATGAAATAAATATGAGAGCAGTGTTTTTATTTATTGATTTTTATTATATTATATTTATATATTTATTTTTGTATTTATCTCCACATTTATTTTTGTTTATTTTTACTTTTTGAATGTCCATTTTAATTTGTTTATTTATGTTAACTTTAATTAATTTATTCATTTTTTGCATGTCATTTTTTTATTACATTTTTATATACGCCCCCCCCCCCTCCCACTTTGTTTATTTATTTATGCATTAATGTATTTATTTATTATTTTGGCATTTTTGGTCCTCCATAAAATACAATGCTCACTTACTGTAACTGCAACATCCATTTGCTAAAGTGCTTTTTGTGTTTGTTGTAGAGGTGCTGGATCTCTCGAATGTAGCAGGAAGGGTTTCCTTCTAAAAGCTGGTTAAGTGTCTCCTGTAAGGCAAGCAAATAGTTGCTCGATTTGCACAGAATCGAGGGCATGGCAAATCTAATATACGTACCCTATCTAATTTAGGTGTGTGTAAACGGTCAAGTGTGCGGTCTGACGTTAAGACTTTTGAGCTGCCGTGGGCCTCAAAATATTCCTCAACCATGCTGGGCTGGTTGACGGGTTCAGGAATGCTCTTGCTCTTTTTGGCGGGGGTCTTGTAGAGTGCTGCCGATAAACCTCTACGAGGCGTTCTTGGGGTCTTGTTCCCGCCGTTGTCTTTCTTGACTTTCTGCTCTTCGTCCACCATGACTTCATCTTCATCCTCTTCTTCCCCAGAGTCGGAGGGTGAAAACTCACTGTCGCTGTCTGATCGCAGGCTCGGAGCTGAACATGACATCAAGGTTACATTTTTAGTTCACGCAAAGCAACAGACCTTTGTATTTCTATCTGAAATCAACTTTTCCCACTGAAATTAATGGAAATGCCATTATGGTAATCTGCTCCAGCCATCCCCCCACACAAAAACGTATTCACTTCACTTGCGCAGTAGGGAGACCGAGGCTAGTTGTATCACTTTTTATACTTTTATATATTTCTTGGAATCAATACATCATATATAAACAAAATGTATACCAGATGAAAGACCAAAGTCTGAGGTATATTTTTTTGCATTCATGTCATTTTTATACTTTGTGTCAGTGCAGTTATAAGCCATTAAATAGAGGGAGTGAACACGTGACATGTTGCCCCACCAATGGGTAAGTTGTCACACCATATGGGGTGAGATGTCACATTGGATTTTGCAACTAATACGACTAATAAAACAAGAACAACATTATCCGTGCTCTTGTTTTTATTTGCTTTTTACAGCCAGAGGTATTGTTTATCATTGATCTTGAAAATTTACCATAGTCCCTGAGCAAACTTTAATATAAAATATTATGAAATCGATTTAAATCCTTAGGAACTGCTGGCATATAGGTCATAGCTCTCAGCCTCAAACGCCTGTTTTCTTCCTTTAAACTGGAAATTTGAGATTAAACTGACGGATGGTTCATCGAGAAACTTGAACCTGTGGTTATACTGTCGTTCCAACAACTGGAAAATAAATTTTTGAACAATGAAACAAAACCTGTAGAACTAATTTACTCACTCTTCAGACTTATCATCTGAAGAACAATTCTGGCTTACGTAAACAGAGTTGTCAGAGGTGCATTTTTCATTGGCCAATTCTTTGCATATGTGACAACAAACCCCGAATTGACTGAGACAAGATGCCCCAAACTACCATGTTGGCTAACACTTGCTCTAGTTTAAAGTTAGCTTAAAACAGAGCAGTGATTGAGGCATGGGCAAGATGCCTGAATCTCTCCTCTGACATCGGTTGATGATTTTAGCAATTTTTTTTGGGGGGGGGGGGGTGATGTTTGAACGTCATTATCTAAAGTCTTATGTTGTTATGTAAAAAACAAAACGCTGTTATTTGCAGATTTTAAAAGATTAATTGGCTGGGCCCCAATTGAGATCATCGTTCATTAAAAAAAAAGGAAAAAGGAAAGAAAGAAAATCAAAATAACAAAAAATATATATATATAAAATAAATGTGACCTAGATGGGGCACTCGTAAGTCACTATCCTGCTGTATCAAGTATAACACTTACTTGACATTCTCTTTCTCAGCCTGTGGGGTGTTGTGGAGACAAATTGCACCCTTTTGCGCTGTCAGAAAAGAAGCAAGTGATACAATGGTACAACTTGTGAGCAGTGTATGAAATACAGAGGAAATAATAATATAAGACTCACCCTCTGCGGTGTTTGGTTTTCACCTTTGCGGTCTGCGCAGAGATAGATTGCATTCAAGGACATGTGGAAAACCAGAATAATGACTCGCATGTCGAGGAGATGCTGGACTTACTGCGGCCTGCCCGAGTGGGAGTGGAGGGTTCGATGCTGGGAGTTGTGCTGAAGCTCACGCTTTTCCCGAGAGTTTGTGCCAGCTCATTTGCTATGTATAACAAACCCCATATGCATAAAATATTTTAGAAATATATACGTTATTTAAGTTAATGTTAATAGGTTTTAACATTTGACAATGGCCCCGTTTGGGATGATGGAGTGAGCATAATTACATGCACCCACACTCAGAGTCGTCCTTCATTAACATTTGACAAACGTTTACTGCATCTGATCAGTTTTAAGATGTAATAACAGTGTTCACCACTACATGGTAGACTTCGCTCAAACACACTTCCAATGCCAAGATGGTACTTTTTAAAATGTAATCTAAATGTGCAGGCTTAACTGGACAAACAGCTGTTGTGATGGATCACTTACGATACAGAGGGGATGCATCGGCATCAAAATATTTGCAAACTAGACTTCCTATGCAACACAAATAAGACTTGTGTGTCACTTTATAAAAAAAAATTCAAGCATAACTGCGATCAAGGACCATTAATGGACTCACCAGTCTGGGTCATGCTGCGGCCCCGCTTGGTTTTCTGAAAAGTGAAAATAGACGATCCTGCAACTCTGGACATATCCTCGTCATCTTAAACAAAAAAACCCACACATTTTAAGTAAACGGTGCTAAAGAAACTCAGTCGAGTCATGGCTCCAAACTCAATCTGGATTATACAAATCTTTCATTTCCATAGTCTCTGTACACACACACGCACGCACACACTTTAACTGCTAATGGTGTATACAAGTGCAGCAAGCTAAACTAATAGTTAGCATGTCTGCCTCACGGTTTATGGTTCGAATTTCAGTGTTAAGTCATGTTGAAAACTCTAAATTGTGCATAGGCGTGAAATAGGTGTAACCTGCCTCTCACCCAAAGTCAGATGGCATGAACTTTAGCTCCAGTAACACTAAACCCAGCTAAGTGGTGTAAGAAAAAATTAATAGATGGATGGAAAAAAATATTATTCACTGTTCAATATTGCCACTAAGTGCCATCTCCCCTTACCTTCTGCATTTTCTGCATAAAGAGCTTGAACGTAGTTCCGCTCATCAAGGAGGCAATTTTCATCTCCCCCCTTCACTTCTGGATCGCCTCTGGCTCTCCGTCCCATCGGGCTCTTGAACGTCACCATCTTTTGGATAGCGCCAGAACTGCTTTGCACATCTTTAAAATGTCAACACGTCACTCGATCACAACGACGGGAACAAACTAAATCGACCTTTGAATAACAAGAGCTCACACATACCCTCCTGCTTGTCCACGATGTGCTCCAGGACATCTCCATCCCCGATGAACTTCACCTCCAACACACTCATGACTCCAGGAATAGAATTTAACAGCAATAATTCGATCACGTTATAACACAACACATGCAGACGTGCACTCGATTGGCATAAACGAGCGACAGTTGATAGACGTCTTCGGCAGGAGTAGCTCAATGACGATAGAACCTGCCGCTATGAATTAATTAAAACGCGCAGAAAATGTCAACAATGTAGGAAAACGCACGTTAACGGTGTGGCATGACAACTTTCCGCGCCATCACGATGAAGTTTTAAACCACGTGACAGGTCAAAGTTCCCATTTTGACCAATGAGAATCTACAAGTTATTAAAACCACATACCCCAGAATGCACCTCGGTGTGCTGCATTCGCATCGTAAAACCCCAATTTCAAGCTTGCGAACGTAAAACTCCAGGCAAAGAAAAACTAAATATAATCTTAATCACCCAGACAATAAAGCGTTTCTATTTTTGAAAGTTCATTTTAACGACAAAATAGTGACATGACATATTTATAACCCGGTGGTTCTCAAAGTGTGATTAGTGGTAGGCTACAAGAACTTATCCAGTGGTACACAAAACAATCACAAATTAAAAGCAAATTTAATTTAAATCCGTGAGGGGCTCAGAGTAGAGCCGCTGCTCCTCCATGTTAAAAGGAGCCAGTTGAGGTGGCTCGGACATCTCGTACGAATGCCTCCTGGAAGCCCCGCTGGTGAGGTGTTCCGGCATGTCCCACCGGGGGGAGGCCCTGGAGACGACCCAGAACACAATGGAGTGACCATGTGTCTCGGCTGGCCTGGGAGTGCCTTGGGATCCCTTTGGAGGAGCTGGATGAAGTGGCTGGGGAGAAGGAAGTGGCTTCCTTGCTGAAACTACCCGTGTCCAAAATTTAGGAACACACTAGATAATGTTTCAAAGGCTTACAATAATAAACACATTTTTTTAATGAGTAAAATTCTATGCCTCATATTTGACGAGAACTTGAGCAAGTCATTATGATGGTACTTGACTTGCTTTAAAATTGTACAAGCACTAACCAATCGGTATTAACTTCAGTAGAAAAACAGGTATTTGGGGTTAATAAAAAAAAAAGAAGAAGTACAAACCATGAAACGTAGTTATGCAAAATTAAAAAGTAAACATGAACTTTTACTCTCAATTATATACAATTGTTTTGATAACTTGGTACAGAGGAGAAGAGCAACGTCTATTCACACAAAATGCTAAATTTAACGACTTTTTAATGCTTGTACTGTATTAAGAAAAAACATATTTCAACTCAATTTTGCTAAAAATTGGATTCTGACAGAATAATCATCACTCAAGTGCAGAACTAAACAAATAAACACAATGTTAAATTAGCTAATGATAACAACTGTATAATTTTTTTCAGATTACTGGGATAATTTTTTTGCACCAAAAGTTGCTGCATTTTAGGCAGACGCACGGCAACATTTTTACCCCAAATAATTCTTGAAGCCGACAAGATCCAGAAAGTCCTGGCCATGGGTGGGGAATATCTTGCCTCTTGTCAAGTCATTGCTGTTAATGCTCTTAAATCCTGAATATGTAAATCATTCACTGTGTTGACTTTATTGATCTCTAATTACATCATTGTCATGTTGTTGGCAACCAAGTAAGATGTTGAAATGAATGTAGGGAATAAAAGTAAAAAGACAGCAGGAAAAAAAATTCTCTTGTATATTAGTGTGTAAGTGTGACACTGCCCACCACTGGTATGCGCACTGTATGAACTCTTCCCAAGTTGAAGATGCCACTAAACATCAATAAGACTTTAACCAAACGTGAGCTATATATAAGTTGACGGTGCATTGAAAACATCACGACACACAGCGTGTTGTTAAATACTCATATATATCCAATAGAATCGATACCTGAAGCTTATGATTAAATGTTTAAACACTGTGATAGAAAGTGTGCCTGTAATAACATTTTACATACTGCTAATATTTACATAAAAATACTCATGAAGATATTGACAGAAAATTCATTTTCAAAAGCCATGTTGATTAATGTTCACATATTCTATCCCATAATTAGTTGGTTAGTAAACAAAAACGACATCATCTACTAACAAGTGTGTTTGCTTATTGATAAAACTATTCCAGGAGTTTTATTTACATCTATTCACCATCCACGCGTTGGTGTCCACTTGCCCACAAGAATGCCCTCTGAGTGCACATGATACACAGGATGCATCACTGCTGTTGCACATGCCTGCAAAAACAAAGAGAGTCACTCAAGATGAAAACTGACAAAGAAACAAAACAGAGTTTCACACGACTAACATGGTATGGAATCAGTGTGAGGAGAGAGCCCAGAGGGTACACGCTGTAATCCAATTTCCCCGAGGTAGGCTCAACTCTTCCATGTTCCTGGGTCATGGACAGTAGTCTGCATGAAAGAAAGAAAAATCATTATTTACATTCAAGTTTTCATTTGGTAAACGAGACATTTATTCATTATACATGTAATTACTTGAGGTTTGGATGCCCTTCGATCACAGCGTATCCTGTTGGAAGTTTCCCAGCCCCATCCAAACTTGAGTGATGGGCAGTAATAAGGATTCAAACAAACAAACAAAAAAAAGCAGAGAAGTAAATCTATACTTGAATAGTAGTGATGCACCCAATATTCGGCCACCGCAAATTTTCGAAAATGGCAAAAATATGCATTTTCGGCAATCGGCCGAAATAAAATTCAAGCCGAAAGAATATGGCCGAAAGAGGATGTTGTGGTGACGCAAGTAAAAAACAAACAAAAAAAACGCTGCAAGTAAGTGTCTGAATTAAACACCAAACACGGGATTGAGTGTCCGCCTTGCTGCTCGCTGGCGTTTGAGTACCAGCAGCTTTATTGTGCACACCAAAGAAGGAGAGGGTCGCTTGGTAAACTATGTTGAAAAAAAGAGCGCTGCTGAGTACTGCACTCCAGGCGAGCCACTCTTTCTCCTGCAGCGCCTACCTTTTTTTCTTTGATGAGAGCCCCTCGAGCGCTTCCACTTTTTCACTTGCATTCTGGTGGCCGTGCTAAAAAAAAAAGTTTTTATTTTTTTGCACTCACTCACACAAACATGCACACATACAAACATGGTCTCCCAGGCAGGGAAGCAAACCCACGCCAACCTGCATCGTAGGTGAGTGACCGTTCCACTCCGCCACCTGGAGCCCTGGCCGTGCTAAATACCTTAGTTAATGTTAGCACTATTGCTATCATCAGTTTTAAACAAGTAAACACTTACCACTATCTCTCCGGTTGACTACAGATCTGTACAGGACGGCGTGTGGGACTTTGCAGTCCGTTCCCAAAGCCGATTGGCTGGTGCGAAGATTTTTTTTAATTTTTAAACGTTAGTGAATATGTGAATGCGCCATCTGCACCGCACCGAAGTACTGTACATTGACTATAATGTGCAATTTCACCGCCAGAAAATGCTCAGTTGCTCACCCCGCGTTTGCTGTTTAATGTACTAGTCGCCAACATGTCTCTGATGTCTGTGGTGTGGACGCATTTCAATTTATATTGTGCTTTGTTAAATTGCCCGTGCTAAATAGACCTAAATGTTTTATAATAATATTATAAGTTTAATTAATTATAATTAATGCAATGATAATAAAAAATTGGCAGAATTATTTTTTCGGCGTTTCGGTCAAGTATTTCTCATTTTTTTGTATCGGACAAAAAAATTCATTTCGGTGCATCCCTATTAATAACTTTACTTGCTTGCCATTAGACTAAAATTTCTTGTGTATTAATGTGGACCAGGATTCAGAACGTACCTTAACCCTGTCCAACCGCAGTCAATCAGCATCTGGTTCCTGTGAGGACAGTGACCTATGACCCTTGTCAAAACCCGCACAGCCACATCTTCCACACCACATGAGCCAATGAGAGACTGCTGCACATCTAAAAGTAATTGAGCAATGACATTTACACATACTGCAGGTGCAACATTTATTGTAAACGAACATACCATAGAAGACAAAATTTCCTGGATGCACCTCGCTAAGCTTTGCCATGTCTTGGACTGGGTGACTACAGGAGGGTGTGGAGCCAATGCTGGACTTGCAGCTGATGCCAACAGCCTTTAACCTGACAGAAAAGAAATACTTGTTTCATACATATTATCAAATACATTTCATATAGTTGATTTGTAGACTCTCCCTCAAAAAATGTTTAAGTGAATTGAGAATAGCCCTAAATCCATAAATGGTGTTCTTCATTCACTTTTCCATGAACTGCAGAGTAAAGCGGGTAGTTTCCTTTGCGACAGCCTGAATTTCCCGGACTCCTCTGCAGTTGTAGGTGTTCCCACAGTGAGTGTACACTCCTGTTAACTGCACACCTGCCGTCTCAGCAATGGCCAGCGCCAGTCTGTGCGCCTCGGGTTCCGAATGCAGGATGCCAGCTACAGCGGAAGAATGAGTAAAAGATGCAGTACTGTGGCGCGCCATCCTGTCATTTTTGCCTCCTCACCTCTCCCGTTGCCACAGTCGAGTTTCATCCAGACGTGCCATGGTCGCCCGTCTCTCAGCGGTCGCTTTTTGAGCTGCTCCAGAGCATCAGGATGGTCGAGTAAAACTTGAAAGAGTTCCAGTCTCTCTGACAAGATGGCACAACGCTCCACCTAGCAAAAGACAAGCAGAATTGGTGTGTGATTATCTGATTATACAGAAAAAAAAAAATCTGTTATAAAACATGCTGGTGGATGGTGTCTAAACATATTTAATTCGCACAAATCAACTGTTCATTTGTATGTACACTTAAATTAGTAATTAGGACTTTATGTCCAAATTATTTACAATCCCAATAATATACAATCCCAGATCTGATTTAAAGAGGAAGTCAACCCCCCCCCAAAAAAATTATTGACAATAAAATGTCTATACAGCCCCACTAGTCTAAATAGGGTATTCTGGTTAATATTGCGTGAGTGGAATATGAGTAAAGCAGCAAAGTCCAGCAGTTTTGATCAATATCATCAAATGGCCATTTGCCACTTGCTGTCGACTGAAGATGACATCACTGTTGTTCAGGACTGTGGAAACAACCAATCACAGCTCAGCTTCAGAAAACAGGTGAGCAGCGATTGGTCGTTGCCTGAGTCCTGAGCAACTGTGTCATCTTCAGTCGACAGCAAGTGGCAAAATGGCCGCCCCTTGAGATGGATAAAAACGATTGGATTTTGCTGCATAACTCATATTTCACAAATGTAACATTAATCAGAATGTCATGTTTAGTGAGGTCACATATAACATTATTGTGAAGAAATGTTGAAGGTTGACTCCCCCTTTAAAAAGATTACAATTAGTTTTGAATGACCCTGTTAAGAGTACATATATATTCATATACAATTTCAGCATATAATTCATACATTCAGCATCACTTTCCCATAAAACTAATGTTTAGCTGTTTGTAATAGATCAGGAATGGGCAACTTAAATAATGAAGGAAGGGGGCCAACGTTTTTTTTTTTTTTTAATCAGGGCTACTGAAGGGCCACAAAGGACCACACAAGTCCTTAACAAATGCATGGCAAAAATAACATTTTAAATATGGACAAAATACAAATTGCAAAAATCTGCATACAATGTGATATGAAATAGAATATATAAAATGGAGATGGCTCAAAGAGAGAGGGGTACGAACCTTATCAAAAGGAAGAGAATAAGCATAGAGGATGTCATCAAATCCATGGTCGGCGTAAAAATAGGCCTCTGCCAGTGTGGAGACCACAATGCACCGTCGTGAACCCGCTGTCATTATGTCAGCACACTCACTAGGTGGTAGCAAAAACACACACACTAGTCAGCATCCTATATTCTACTGTATGTGACTGAGAATTAGGCTAGCACACCATTAGACAAACAAAGTCGTTGGTACATGATCAGCTCGTTTGTCATCTATTCAATATGATTTTGTTCAAGACTCTACAAAATAGTTTGTCATCTATTCAATATGATTTTGTTCAAGACTCTACAAAATAGTCAAATGTCTTGTTTTTCTTAACCCATAAACTCGTGGCTGAGCTCAGGCTTTCTGACTCTCGAACACATTTTGCAAGTTTAGTTCGATGGCAGTAAATGCCTCAAAAGATTGTGCAACTAAACATTAAGTCGCGTGTAGCACGCTTTGTTTCAGGCCATTTATTTTATTTTACAAATATTTTGTTTCATTTGCTCACTTTCAGCAAATGAATTAATTATCACGTTTGCCTATTTAAAAAAAAAGTTTAGCGAACATTCTGGGCTTTTCCTTTTTTATAAGAGAAGAGTGTCTAGAATTGTGTGTGTGCTCGTACAGAGTTTTGTGGGTCTTCATGTGAGGGCGAAGCTGAACTCCAAGCTTCTCACACAGTTCAATCATCCTCTTGGCATTTTTCTTCACTTTGTCCACATCGACCACCAAAGCAGGAGTACACAGGACTGAGAGGGGCTCCCCATCCATAGTGGCAGCAGTAGATGACGTCCCCAACACACACTGCAATTAAATTCCAACGCATGACTGGCTTCACATCACATATTTGGCCCAAAATGAATTCCTGGACAAGAGACTTTTATTCCATTTGTGGCAGTTTACGCTGAATTGACCTGAATTTAAGATAACGAAAACTATAAGTAGATGAAAAACTTTCTGTCTAGTCGTTTTTTTAGGCTAAACACGCACGCACATAATATTAGTCGAAGTACATCTTCAGTTTTACCCACCGTTTTAACGCGAATGGAAATTCTAATCTGTACTATGACTGGCTCACTCACCCACACACGCAGTGGACTTTAACCTTACTTACCAGCCAAACAAGCTGTCGAAGCTTTTACGGAAGGAGTCGATGGCTATTGGCTAGGTCTCATTCCGAAATAGAGTAACGTGAATCCTCCTCGTATGTAGCCTAGCCTCAACCGACAACGCTGGATCCACTGTCCATCGTCGGAATGGTATATATCCCAAGATTCTTTGCGCGCCATTATAACACAGACGGGGAAAAGCTAAAGAAAGGATACCGTATAATCAAAGGTGGCAATTTGGTAAAGATGTTTGGAAAACATACCCCCCGCCCCCCAAAAAACCCAGTATAGAACAAATTAAGTGCAAAATCCTAAACTGAAATAAACTTGAGTTGATCCAAACCATGGAGAGTCATGGGTCACACAATGAGCAACACACAAGCATTTTAAACAAAAACAAAAAAAGACACTGATGGAGTTACCACATTTGTCTTTATTTGGATTTCATGTTTACAGATGTTGTGGCAGTTTTTGGATTTGTATGAGCATGTATTATCTTGTGTGGTTCATCCTGCGGCATTTATGTGGGATATGAGAGATTGTTCTCATTCCCATGACAAACTATTGTACAGTTTAATATTATAATAGTAAAAAAAAAAAAAAAGTCCTCAGAACTACAAATGGCTTTGTCATTTTCTCTAGTTTAGCACCTTTCATGTACAAATACGGACTTTGTGACAACAGTGAGAGAGAAAAAGAAAAACCTCAAAACAAAGCCTACATTTAGTTTCATACAAATGCAATTATACAAATCTTTGATGAGTGTTTTTAGGTTGGACAGCTGACCATAGATTTAGAATGAATAGAACAAACTTGTAACATTTTTGACCCAACTTAAATGATCTTTTTCTTTTTTTTTTGGTAAAACAATCTCCACCCATATCAGTGGGATATCAAGCTGCATCAGTGCTTTACATTCGGTCATGATCCTGCTCATAGAGGTTTGGTTGGTGCTTTTGTGTTTTTTCGTGTACGCCGAAGGACCGCTCTTTCTTTCATTCTACGAATTCTAACTCTATGGTGTCGAGCATTGCAGTTCCTCACTAGCAAATCCAGCGGAAGAAACGCTCAAAGAAAGACGGCTTGTTCAACATGGCGTAGTCGTCGCCTCTGAAGATGGACGACATGTCACCAAGCGCCAGCTTCCGCAGCACCTCCTCATCGGTGTCACTTCCCAGTGCGATCACTGTGGGAACACCCTCAGCTCGCTTCATGGAGGACACGCCCTCCTCCAGCTGCTCGCTGGATGTAATGCCATCGGTGATGAACACGAAGGCCAGTTCAGCGTTGCGACGAGCCAAGCGGTTCCCCTGCAACACACAAGAGGAATGGTCAAGAGGAAAGTGCACTCCGTGGGAAACTTAAGTGTATATAAGTGTGGCTTCAAAGAAATAATGCACACAAGATTGTCCACGAAAAAAAAAAGAAGTCCAAAATATCTTTCATCCTGTTTTTACTTATCATATGTAATGAGAACAGATGTCATAGACAGCAAACAGCTGTTGTTGTTGTTTCTTCTACATTTTTGCGTTTCTTGATGTGAGGATGCGAGGAGACTGAACAACAATAAGTAAGTGACTTTTGGGACTCAGAGTATCTTCAGTATGTGGTTTAGTTAATAAACTAAAGGTAAAGACTGTCGAAATGGCTCTGCGTGCTCTGCTTCTTTTCTCTCTCTTTCCGTTAACGCAACGGTCAAGTAAAGTTCGCCTTAGGGTTCAAGCAACAGATGGTTTTCTCAGGGGTTGTCTCTCAATCTGAGGATTATGAATTTGAATCTGAAGTATGAGCAATATACTGAATCCCGAGTTAGTCCGGATGGTGGCTGATGTCGTCAGTGTGTGCATTAACAGTCAGCATGGACATAATTGACGACTTTGACTTATACAGCTAAAGCTGAGCTAATGCATAGACCATAAAACAGAGAAAATGAATCATGGCCTGCATTTACTACTTAACTACTTGACTAAACCGCTCTAAATGCTATGTCATGTTTAATATTATCCTATGTGCTGTTGCTTTCTGATGTTGTCACTTTTATTTTTGTACTAGCTTGTTATCAATATCTGATATGGGAGGAATAGTTGTAATAGTTGGGGGGGAGGGGGGTATATGTGAATTTTTTTATTTTTATAAAATCAAATCAAAATATGTTCTCATTTTCAATCATATTATTTCTCATTAATTAATTACTCAATTAACTAAATATTTTAATAAAACAATTTCTGCACACACACAAAAAGCTGAATCAATGAAACGAATGAAACATTTAATTTAAATAATAACGTACGTTGTCAGTCTTGAGTGTTTATATATCACGGAGCAAAAGCCAGAAAAGTCGAAAAGTCAAGACAAGGGCAGGTAAAAAGGATTTAAAAAAAAGTCAGACTTGACAGCATGGCCGCTTAGAGCACCTCGTTGTCGGCTATGAGTGCGCGTATGTCGTGAGAGAGAGGCGGAAGAATGAGGAGGGGTTACTTAAAAAAAAAAACTTTAATCTTGACAGCCAGCATTATTATTGTATTATTCATTATGAATCATTTAACAATGACACTTAACAATTAGTGCTGTCAAAGTAAAAATATTAACTAATTAATTATTCACAAAAAATTATCGCATTAATCATGTATTAACGCAGATTAATCACACTATTAATCACACTTTAGCTTGACAGCGGATGGTTACGTTAAAGGTAGCATAGGTTTTGCTTAAACAATAAACATAACTACATGCATTAAAGTAAAGCATTTCATAAATGCTTGTGTATGACATTTAGAATATTTGTTGTGTCAAAACATTGGGGTCATTTCCCCCCATTTTAAATCATGGAAGTAATTAACCGATTAGAAAAAGAGGAGGATGAGCGTGCGCAGTGGATAAAAAAATGTTGAAGACGTCCTTATAACATTAAATGTCGAAATAATTAACACATTACTGACTATTAAATTTGGTGGGCAAAAAAATGTTGATAAAAAGCCTTTTTAATTAAGCGATTAATCGTGATTGATCACAATTCTAAAATGTGACTAATCTGTTTAAAATATTTCATCGTTTGACAGCTCTATTAACAATATAAACGCTTGGTAGGCCGGATTAAAGAACATAGTGGGCCATATGTGTCCCCCGCGCCACACTTTGCCCACCACTGATCTACTATATGTAACACTGTTAGGAATTCAGTGAACCACTTTTGCAGTGTTCTGTGTATAATCCACATGTGACTTTATAAAGGCCTTTCTGCTTCATCTGTGCAAAGAGTTGTCTGTTTAAAAGAGGCTAAAAATAGACAACCTCTCACATTGGCTTGTATGGGCAATTTCAAATCTATTTCACACCAAAACAAGCAAAGTCCACTGTTGTTCAGGATGATAGCCAACCTGAGAGTGATGTCTGACGACCTTGCTTAGGCCAAGATGAGTTGTTAACGTTTGGGTTGGGTTAACATGGTCTGCTGGGCGAAAGGGTGTAACTTGGCAATTTGTTAGCATTCTGGACTTGAGTCATTGTCATGAGGTAAGCGGAAAACATTCTCAGAGGTTATGGCCGAGACATGAGGTGCATGACGGGTGTGACAGCGGTATGTGTTCCGTTTACCTGTGGACCTGATCGATAAACCACATTGTTGACAGCGTGGATGATTGCGTTGCCCAGAGCCGATGAAGAGTCCATGTAGGTCACTCGCGCCAGCGAATCAGAGATCACCGTCAGATTGTGTGTGAGCGAGAACTCTACTCGCTGTTCGCTCGGGCTGCCGTATTGCACCAAGGCTAAGCGGGCGTTACTCTCGTCTGATTGGCCGTTGGCGAGGGTGAAGCGACGGGCCACGTTTTCAACGAATTCTTTGGCCCGCCGGTGGTTCTCCAGTCCCATCCTCTCAGAGCCGTCCAACAGGAACACCACGTCCACTGGCCGCTGCACACAGCTGGCCACAGCAGGCTCTGGAACACACACGCACATGCAAACACATTATGTCTTCAACATCAGATTTCGTATCCAGTCGGCACTTGATTGCAGTTGTTAAGTCCATATCAGGAAACCACTGTATATGCTTTGTATACCAATTTATTTGGACACAATATAAACACGATGAATGCATCCAGTCCGACCCAAAATTTCACACACAACACATTTGCAAGTTGCAGTCACTGAGCTAATATGACAAAAAGAGCTTTGATGAAAGCCTGTCATCAATTCTTAGTGAATCCACTACAAGCCAAGCCACATGCAAAAAAAACATGCACATATAAAAACCATAGGTGGTTTTAAATCTCTTTAAAATATGAAGGCACTATAATTACATCCCAAATTAAATAATCAAAACAACACCATACGTCTTCTGGTTCATACAGAATATAGTGCGTAATGTGACCTTTGTGGCAGATCAGTACAAATCATTCACAGAGCCAAAATTAAAGGTTGTGCAAAACGCTAAATAATATGAAGTCATTTGAGGATTTCCGCAAGCCAGTGATTCACAATGGAAATATGGCTTCATCATAAAGCCACCTTCCACAAGAGAAGCATGAATGGCTCTATAGAAAATTCGTCCAACAAATGGATGACATCCATTATGCGTCACAATTTAAGTTCCCTGGATACGGTCCCAGGTTAAGTACTTCAGAAATAAAGAATTCATTGTTTCGCTCTTGAAAAGCTTGACAAATAGTCATTCCAAAAAAGACCAGAAAAATGTCATGAGATTGTCTCACATTAGACCACATGTGTATATTGCACGTATCTGGATTAAAAAGGGGAAGTCAACCCTAAAAAAATTTGGGGACAATATGTTCTATGCAGCCCCACTGGTCTAAATATGGTATTCTGGTTAATTTTGCGAAATATGATTTAAGCAGCAAAATTCTGCCATTTTTATCCATGTCAGGGGGCGGCCATTTTGCCACTGGCTGTCGACTGAAGATGACATCAGAGTTGCTCAGGTCTCGGGTAACAACCAATCACAGCTAAGCTTCAGAAATTAGGTGAGCTGTGACTGGCCGTTGCCTGAGCCCTGAGCAACTGTGATGTCATCTTCGGTCGACAATTAGTGACAAAATGGCTGCAATCTGAGATGGACAAAAATGGCTGGATTTTGCTTCATAACTCAATATTCCACAAATGTAATATTCATCAGAATGTCATATTTAGACTAGTGAGGTCACATATAACATATTATTGTCAAGAAATGTTTAAGGTTGACTTCCACTTCAAAAGGTGCAGTGTTGTTAAGATCTTTCAGTCCAGCCTGAAGCATATTCATGAGGTAGCAAGGTTAGCATATTAGCATTAGCAGAGCCCTATAGCTTTCTCAGGGTCTCCCATTATGTCTCCATAGACATATTTGAAAGAGTCGATGAACAGCCGGGTCCACTGCTGCCTGTCTGTCCCCTTGGCCAGTTTTGCTCGTTGGGCTGTGTATGCCATGGCTGCCACGCCAACACCATATTGTTCCTTGCCCAGTTGATTCAGAAGGCCGGCGACACCCTCCAAAGAGGTAGGGACCAATGAGGGGGTGCCTTCCTCGGCCAGAGGCCTCCATGCGGGAGGGCTTTGCCTTGAAGTGAAGCGCCCTCCTGCAACAAGGGGGCGGAATAACATTGTGGGCGGGGTCCCACGAACACCACGCAGAAAAGAAGATGCTGAAGGTGCGCTCACTTTCAAACAAACGTTATTCTGGGTCAATGAGGTTCATCGAAGGTTGAGTTCGATTAGGCTATTGATTACATTTTAGTGATTGTATAATGCCATTTTCTCTTAAGTCCATCAAGTCATTGAAATGACAAATGTTTGTGTGTTTTTGTTAGGTTACAGATAGTCAGTGTAAAATGCTGCATTGACAATGTTTTTTGGATTTATATTTACTGTACATCCATGTCTGGTATTTTACTTATATTTCAACACACTAATATGTTGTATGTGTCCCCAATAGTCTAAACACAACATTCTGATCAATATTGCGGCTGTGGAATATGAGATAAGCTTCAAAATCCAATTGTTTTTAATCCATCTCAGACGGCGGCCATTTTGCCACATGCTATCGAATGAAAATGACATCACAGGTACTCGGGGCTCAGGTAGCGGCCAATCATGTTTCAACTGTTTTTTGAAGCTGCGGTGTTACCTGAGCCCTGAGCAAATGACAACAAGTGGCAAAATAGCCGCCCTCTCAGATGGTTAAAAAGGGGTGGATTTTGCTGCTTAGTTCAAATTCCACAAATTTACGGCCGAGTTCCATTCCTACGCTGGTGATGTAACCCGGATGTCTTAAGTTTTCACTCAGAAATAAACACTTCATAAACACTGGATGTTTACACATGAAATCCTTTTCAATTAACACCTCTGGGCTTCTGTTAATGTGTGGTGGTGATTTTGTCATCAACCACCACCACCTCAGCCTGTATTTTGCCATTTGGTTGTGTTTTGCCATAAGAGGGACGTTTCTGGGCGGAAGGTCAATGTAAATGTACATACATTAGCATATATACATGACATTTTGTTTGTTCGGGACTTGATAAAAACAAAGTTTGGGAACCCTTGCTTTTAAGTCAAAATATTGAAAACAACATGGTAGTAACAACATCGTCTAGGCTTTTTTTGTTTGTTTGTTTGTTTTAGATGGTTGATCTCAGACCACGTTACTATTACAACAAAAATGGAGCAGAGATGTGCTAATTGCATTGGCACCACGGTTAATTGCACATTCTTCTCGACATAATGTTGTCGGTTTGTATGCTTCAGACACACCTACAGACTGTTATTAAATGTAATTAGTGGTACTGGTTCATGTGGTATCAATTCAACCAAAGCCAAAGAAGCACAAAGACAGACACATGCTGTAAAGCAAGAGCTAGACTCTGACAAATGCCATATATCCGTTTTTGTGTGTGTGTGTGTGTGTGAAACTTTTTAAAAGGCTTACCTGTCTTACATGGCAGGTCGGGGCATATAACAACAGGATCTGAAGTAAAGACATACACAGAATTAGCGAGGATCTACTTTGAAAACGAGTTGTGCCCCGTTCATGTCCATGTACTGTACCTGGGCAGAGGACCGTCTCAATCTTGTCAATGAACTCCTCAGCCACCAGGTCGGCAAAGCGCCTCATGCCCAGCACCCTTCCATCCTTCTGGCAGGCTATACTCTTCAGAATTTCATTCTCCTCAATCTGGTCAAACATGTCTCCAATACCGATGGCACTCACATCCACGCTGGGATCACTGCATACACACACACACACACACACGTGGACACCCCAATAAACCATGAGCTCAATCTTTGCTTTTACATAAATGCAGATGTGGCAGACAGCGTTAGGCACCTGCACAGGTAGGTGAGCAACGAATCATCATCTCTGGGGTCGAAGCGTCCGTCGGTGATAACCACCACGGTGACGTTGGCTTTGGCTCTACGGCTGTCCCTGATTAGATTGTCGTAGGCGTACTTCAGAGCAGATGGAGTCCATGTTCCTCCGGCGATCCATTCCATGCTCTTCACTGCATCCTGAATATGAAGACAACCAAAAAGTGTTTACAGAGCACAGACAGGGTATTAATTAACAACAAACTAGAGTTATTGTTGTATTTTAGTTACAATTCTGTCAAGTTTACAAACAAAACAGTAAAAAACGCTATAGTTGAATTCCCGGGCGTTTATGCAATATGTTTTGTAGTCCTACCAAACGTTTTTCGAGATCTTTGTCTTTGCAAAGTCACAAAATCAAAGAACATGGATGACATCACATGAGACCTCTGCTCAGTAAACACCTGAAGGATTAAAGAATATTTAAAATATGTTCTAAGTAGCCCCTCTCGTCGAAACATGGTATTCTGATTAATATTGTATTTGTGGAATAAGCTAAATCCACCCGTTTTTATCCATGTCAGAGGGGCCGCCATTTTGCCACTTGCTGACGACTGAAAATGACATCACAGTGGCTGAAGGTTCAGGTAACGACCAATCAGGGTTCACCGTTTTCTGAAGCTGAGCGCTGATTGGTTATATGCCCTGCACCACAATGGTGTCATTTGGTGTCGCAAGATGGATAAAAACAGCTGGACAACATATTATTGTACAGTAAATAAAATGCTTGGGTTGACTTCCAATTTAACTCCACAAATATGTTTTGTTTTTTGTGCGTGTTGTACCATTACATAAGGTTGATGCCCACCGAAGTGGAAATCAAACTTATTTCATGCTGTAGCAGCAACCTAGTCACCAAATCAAATATAATCTGTTCTGACTGCTCAGTATAATAGTAAACGTAATTTTACACCAGTGCGACAGTCAACAATTGTTACTTAGATGGTTTATGAAACAGATACAATTAAATTTCCATTACTGCCAATGGGGAAAATTGTTAAAAAGAAATGTCTATAGTCTATTTTGGTAAAGTTTACATCTACAATGCTAAAAAAAAAGAAAAAAGGGGAGCGTCGGGGCAACAGGATTATCGGCTCATACTAATGTTTTTTTTAAGAAACTATTTTTTTCAGTCTGCCATTTAAATGTAACAAAATCCAATAATCAGTATGCCAATTCTCCAAGGAATGAGCAACAAAACACTGAACACAACCTACCTCCATCCTAACATATAAATGCAATCTATAGAATGTTCGCAATTAAAGAGAGTAACATAAGAAATAAAAATTGTTGGGATCCAACAACCGAGACCTTGAAAGAGGAGAGTGTATCAATCTTGGGGTCGTCGAGCCGGATGGCCTGGAAAGTTCCACTGTGACTGTACTGAACGACTCCCACTCTTGTGCCTGGAAACCAAATCAAGTTGACAAGACATGTTGCGGGACATATTCCATGCTCAGGCTGACAAACCTGTTTCTGACTGGGGGTCCTTGGCAAGGGATCCCAATCGGTTGATGGTGTTGATGACAAAGTTTTTCTCCAAAGTGAAGTTGGTCAGTCCAACTGACTCAGAGCTGTCAATCACAAACACAATGTCCAGAGCGCCACATCGTTTTTCACAATCTGCAAACAAAAACGACAGACTATAAGGACGGGACATTCAGTCAGATGATCCTAATGAGATCATGGATGGCACTGGAGGCTCACCACAGCAGCCGCAAGTTTCCCTGATGTAATTCATGACATCACATTCCTGCAGGAAGAAATGATTATATATGGTAAATCACGTCTTAAACATTTGAAATGATGTGATAAAAAAGGGTCTTACAGTGAGGCCAGGGTCTCCCTCAGGACCAGAATCTCCCTGAAGAAGAAACGATGACTTGAATATGCAGTCCATATTTCATATCTCTTGCCCAGACATCATAATCAAATGGGGCCTCTAAATTACGTTGCAGTTTTTGTTCACTTACATCACGCCCAAAGTCTCCTCGAGATCCTCTCGGTCCAGGCTCACCCTGAGATCCGGGTTCACCCTTTTGACAAAACAAGTTACTTAGTACACCTGCATGATCCGAAGCCTTCAGACAACAATCAAGAGATACTTACAGACTCTCCTGAGGTCCCTTTATTTCCGGGATCACCCTTAGGGCCACAGTCTCCTCTGCCGCCACGAGGTCCACGATTTCCCTTCTCTCCTCTCTCACCCTACGGAAAAGCAGTGAAATGTCGTGCCACAGCTCACACGTGTGCGTAAACCTGCGCCAGTTTTCGGTACCGATGATCCTCTTGGTCCAGGATAACTGAAGCCAGGTCTTCCAGGGTCTCCCTGAATTGATGTGAAAGAAACCATTAAAACACTCATCATGTGACATCATATGAGAAGAAGATAGATAGACATCCACCTTTGGTCCAAATTGACCTGGATCACCTCTTGGTCCGGCATCACCAGGGTCGCCTCGTGTACCCTACGATTAAGAACAAATTAGCGCTTTTGCACAAAAGAGCAGCTTTTGGTGATATTTCCAAATAAGTCATTTGACTTACATTTCGACCCGACTCTCCTTGTGTACCTGGTGGTCCTCTGGGGCCTGGAAGACCATTGTCCCCCTGTTTGGATCAGAGATGATTGATAACGGGCCAAATGCAATGAATAATTCAATTTAAAGGGGAAGTCCACCCCAAAATTGCCTTTACAATATGTTGTATCTGGCCATACATTTGGATTCATATTTGGAATAGGAGTTAAGCAGAAAAATCCACCCTTTATATCCATCTCTGGGGGCGGCCATTTTGCTACTTGCTGTCGACTGAAAATGACATCACAGTTGCTCAGGACGACCAATCACGGCTCACCGGTTTTCTGAAGCTGAGCTGTGATTGGTTGTTACCACAGTTCCAAGCAACAGTGATGTCATTTTCACTTGACAGCAAGTGGCAAAATGCCCCCCCCCCCCCCCCCCATAGAACTTCTTGTAAAGAAAATTGGGGGTCCTCTCACCTTTGTGCCTTTGTTTCCTGATTCACCTGGAAGGCCCCTCAAGCCCTCTGATCCCATTTCACCCTAAATATAAAGAACAGTACATTACTGGAGGAATAATGAATAATAATCATGTGGCTTTCGCACCTATGACACACTTTCACAGTGAATTAGCAAAACAGATGACTCAATTAATTTCCTTGCTGGTACATTCAGATTTCTCTCAGTAAAAAAAATCCTAGCAAACCGAAGTGCGTTACCACAAACCAAGTTACACAAAAGTGTTAATAAATACAACATGAAGAGCAATTATCTTTGTTTATATGTCAAGAAATGCTCGCCCCTCACCTGATGAAAACAAGATTAGCTTTTCTGTCAACGCTAGGATTGGATTGATCTTGGATCTTTCTCACCACACCTGGACTGTGCCAGAGTAAGTTTAAAATATTTGGGCGTCTCTGACATGGGAGATGAATTATTATGTTTACGCCTGAGCAAATGAACTGCACCAAGGGGGGGAAATGAACTTGAGTTGAATTCAAACAGACTTGAAGGATTTTGTTGTGAAAGCATACCTTGTCCCCCCTGACTCCATCTGGTCCTTGAGAACCCTTAAGTCCATAATCGCCTCGCCTTCCCTATAAAACAAAAACAGTGTAAAATCCTAACTAGCTCTAAAACAGAGAGCAAAAAATCTAGAGAATTGCTTGTCCTTACAGGCTCCCCTCCCGCTCCACCAAGTCCCGGGGTGCCCTTAAAAAAAACCAATGCACAGATAAGTAAACATGAAGGAATGAGAAATTTCTTAGCAATATATGGTAGTCTTACAGCAGATCCTTTCAGTCCAGGCAAGCCAGGCGATCCGGGACTTCCCCCTTCTCCCTGTGAACAACGTAAGAGTTAGTAGTTTATTTACAGGTTTGTTATTGACACGAGTCTTTATCATCTTCATTACCTTTGGTCCAGCTTCACCAGAATTGCCCAGAGGACCAGATCTTCCAGGACGTCCAGGATCTCCCTACAGCCACATAATTACAACAGGTGTTGCGGATGCTGCTTGATTTCATCTGAGTTTAGTTCCTATACCTTATCTCCAGCGGTTCCAGCAAGACCACGTTCACCGACATCTCCTGCGTGACCATCGGAACCCTGCAAGCATAAAACATATATTTTTTTAAAAGCCAGAACACAGCTGTTCAAGGATTCACTGGTAATGCCGCCGTACTCTGTCTCCTGGGTCTCCTTTGCAGCCAGGGGCGCCGATCCGTCCAATTTTACCCTGCGAGAAAAGGTAAAAAAAATCACAAATGGAACATCAAACGCAGTAATTAAAGGTTCTTTGGTTGAACTGTTGCAAACCGTCACTGTTGTAATTGGTACTGAAAATATTATTCTCACCTTCTGTCCATCTGTTCCATTGCGTCCTGCGATTCCGGCCACACCCTGAAGACAAGGAGAAGATACAATTAAGAAAACAAAGAAGAAGAAGAAGAAGAAGAAGAAGAAGAAGAAGAAGAAGAAGAATGTACCTTTTTCCCTTGAGTTCCCAGCTCTCCCTGTAGACAAACAAGTCATTAATGGTCACTCGACATCATCGATTTTTGTTGAGCAATTTGTAACAGATAAATCCTAAAGCCTCACCTTCTCGCCTTTAAGTCCGGGCTCTCCCTTCACAGAGGCAAAAAGAAAAATAGAAAGTCAGAGATTTTGCAAAATTCACATTCTCAAGCTGCAAATGGTGGTGGAAGATGACTCTTACTTTGATACCAGGCTGACCGATGGGCCCTTCGATACCTGGGTCACCTGGACGGCCTCCCAGACCTTTTGGACCTGGATCCCCATTGTCTCCTTTAGCACCCTACAATGAAAAAGGAGGCTCAGTTCAAGATGAGGATGAAACAACGAACAATGTAAAAGGTGTGTGTATGCAAATCTCACTTTCTGTCCTCTGTGGCCTTTTGGACCTGGTGGCCCTGATGTCTCAAGGCAAGACACTTTGTAGCACTGTTGGAGATGAAGTGAAAAATCAGTGAAGTTGTATTCTGGAAAGTCTTGTTCCTTTTTGTCTTACCTCCACAAATGATTGATGTATCTGTGAAAAAAAAGACAGAAGAAACAAGGTGTTAGCAGGGAAGGTCTTTCTGTTCCGTCCATGTGTGCCTCCAGTGTTTTAGTCACCATGGTCTTAATGATGCGGTCAATGGTGTCCGTCTGGATGACAGCTCTTCCAGAGCTCAGATCAACAGCCATGAAGTCCCTCCTGTAGACTGTCGCTGGAGCGTTGGCAATCTCCCTCAGTCCAGTCTCATCAATATTCTTGGATGCCGCCACCACAAAAATGCGGATGCCCGCATCACGCGCCCTTTCCGCTGCCACTTTGATACCCCCGCAGGGGTTTCCAGTCACATGGCCGTCGGTGATGACCACGGCAAATCTCAGGGCGTTGGGGGATGAAGGCGCGCGCAGCATTTCCATGGTCATGTTGGTGATGGCGCAGTCCGTGTAAGTGCCCTTTCCGAGGTAACGAATTCCCCTGACACCCTGGAAACAGTGGAACGTCTTGTTAGCCTACTACTTGCAACGTGCAGTGTTTGAAATTCTCTTGCTAATGTTTGCTGTTGTATGCCCAACACTACATTTGTTTCCAAAATAAATTGTTTCAAGGGTTTTGAATGAAAACAATGTGTTAGATTGCACCTTGCCGATCAAAAGCATTTCTGAAATATTATTTTGATCAATTATCCTGCCTCAGGTAACGACCAATAACAGCTCACCTGTTTTCTGAAGCTGAGCTGTGATTGGTTGTTACCTGAGCCCTGAGCAACGGTGATGTCATTTCCGGTCGACAGCAAGTGACAAAATGGCCGCCTCGTGAGATTGATAAAAAGGGTGTAATTTACTGCTTAGCTCATTTCCCAAATGATTAATTACACACCTGCTGCAAACTAATAGTCTACTTCAAGACTGGTGAACAGAACAGACACAATGGTGACACCTAGCGGTCAACTGGGTGATCTACATACATGTGCACAAAATGGCTCCACAACCATAGCTGCTACTAGCCTACTTTAGCGTTTCCTCACATCTGCTTAATAGAACACTGAATAGGAATACAGAACATTCAGAGATCTTCTCCCATCTTATTAAATATGTTTGCTTAAAACCCTTAAATTAATTAATAATTAATTGAGCATTCGTTTAGTCAAATGTCTTCTTAAGTAGTATTTTATTTTGAAATTGGTCAGAACCATCAAAAAGCCCAACACGGGTCACAATACCACCCACGTTAAAAACAACAAAAAGCTAATGGGCTTTGACATCGCTAAGCCAAATGATCTGAATGTTTTTTTTGTTTTAGTTTTTTACATTTGTCCCACGCAAACATAAACAAATACTTGCTAGTCACTATCTGCCACAGTGAAAACTAGCAGTGAGTAAACTGGTGCTGAGGATGATTCCTGCATATGATGACTGACTCGTAGGCTGATCAACGTTAGCTTAAAGAGGGACCGACCGATTAGTGATGCTGCTGTCTTCCTGAAATACTACATAAACATTGAAGGGTCGCAGTGAGCAAGCAGCCTGTCTCAGAGAAAATTAACAGAAATCCTGGTTGTAGAATATCTATCATTGATCTTGACAAACAGGTCAGACACAGGAGAAAGGCTGCATGAGGTAAGCCTTAAAAGTGTTGTTTGACATTTGGTTAAAAAAAAAAAAAAAATCAATGTTGATAGCATTCAGCTGTGTCACTAATGCAGGTTATACTGTTTCTATGCCTACCAGATGGATTATTCACTTCAGCATGGGTGACACCGGGTCAAGATGTTTTTTTTTTTTAATATGGGCAAACAATGCTTTTGCCAAAGTAAACCAGTATTAAACTACAGTCATCGCCATTATGATCCATTGGGATGGATGGAAAATGCAAAGCAAACAGTCCTTGAGTGTTTATCGTGATGATATGAATCACAGTGCACGAGGGCGTCTGTATAACTTACAGAGATGAAATCACTCTTGGATCCGATGCGGCTGAACACTTGCTGTGTCTGGGAGAAGTGCAGCCCGCCGATATTCCAGTTGATCCGCACAGCGCCCCGAATTTCGGCCGCTTCTAAACGATCTGCAAACTGCTCACTGAAGAGCTACAACAGAAAGACGCAATTTGGCAATGATGTCATTCGGAAGGGTTGAAGATGTAGCGCACGAGACATCATCTCCTGTATTTTGCATGTAAACAATGAGTCACTTTCAAAATGAACCTTAATGCTCTCCACAAGTGACCCAGGGGGAGACTCCTGCAGGGCGATGGTCTCAGATGTGTCAATGGTGAAGTACACATCAATAGGGCATTCTCGCTTCTCTGGAGGGGAATGAAAAAAATTGAAGGGCACAGATGTTATCAAGACGATAAGATTCCAAATTATGTTGTAGGTTGACTGCACGCGACACATTTTAACTATGGGGCTAAAAAAGTACATATGGTTTCTATATATTTTTTTTCCAGTAACACAAATAAACAACATGCAAGTGTTGTTGAAGGTTTAGCTAAACATTCACTTACTGCTGCATTCGGGTACCTGGGCGTTACTCAGTGCTCCAAAAATAAGGCACAGCGCTATGACCTTTAACCCCTCCATCATCTTGTCCATTCTGTTGTATAACAAAACACACACACGACCCAAGCAAATAAGCTTGTTAAACAAGAATAAGAAATGTTAAAATAACACACTGATTTTCTGTTGCATGTTTCCCTCTTTAGGGTCATGGGTGAGTGAGGTGGTGTACATCCTGGACTGGTCGCCGGTCAATCGTATTGAGCGCATATAGATATACAAGCATTCACACTTTTGGAAAATTTGGAGTGTTCAATGAGCCTCACATGTTTGTGCATGGAATAGACAGAAGGTTTGATCCCAAAACCTCTTAAATGTGAGGAAGATGTGTAAAGCGCTAGTCCACCATGTTGCCAATGATGAAATGTGAAAATAGTATACAGTACGTTTTTTGGGAATGATATAACGAGAAAGTGTCTGTTACTGAAAGTAGGTAATGGAAAGTAACTTGGCCACTGCGAGAGTATTTGAGTACTGTATAGCTCCCAATTTGCATAGTTTTTTTGCATACAGCAATACAGATATTTGACCAGTGATGAGCCTTTTTGATCACTCACTAAATACTTAGCAAGGATTTTTAAACGTGTAAGGGGAGTGATGTGATTTGACACGCTTTAAACATGACTTGCTCACTTCCGCATCGCTGGGCATCAATTTGAATCACATTGCAAGGATGTCAAACTCATTTTCATCATAGCTGTGGTTTACTTCAGAGTTTGGCACTGAAAAACAGGCAACTGAATAGTCACCATACCAAGAGATGGGAATCGAAAACCGCTTATTTTTGAGTTTCCGGTAATTTGATTCCTAAGAATTTTTGTTTTCCCCGCTTATTGATTTGTCTTACCACGTCACAAATGCGTGATGACGTCGCATTCAAGAATTAAGTGTACTTTGGCTCGGAACTTTTCTAACATGGTGTCAAGGCAGAGTCACACTTTAGTTTGGCACCCCAAAAGATAATATAGAGAGGTAGAGAATACTTAGAATGTGTATATCATTTAATGATATACTTAATGACATCATATATGCAGTATTGATTGTACTACTACAATCCCTTACTCTCAGAGAATCGTTAAGAGAATCAATAAGGAATCGGACTGATAAGCAGTAGCAGTGATAGAATCGGAATTGCAAAATTATCATCAATTAGCATCCCTTTCCCTACGCATCACATCAATAGCCTACACATAGGCTACTGTACACAATTGCTAGTGCAATTGATCTGAGCTTATATGCACAACAAATTGAATTTGAAATCAGAAGTCATGGACAAATATTTCAGTATATTTTTGGTGAGAACAAATGTTTGTCTGTGTGTGAAGTGAAGAAAAATGGAACATTTTCTCCAGATTTTCTGTCAAAGGGGAAAATAACAATTCAATTTAGTAAGAAACATAAAGCAGTCACTAAATGTGTTCGAGTAGGCCACATAGAGTGATGCAGTACGCTGGATCAGACCCCGCCCCTGGCCCTTGGCCTTGATTCTAATGCCTCTGCCCTACAGGATTTGATGAGCCCTACTGATCCACTGGTTGGGGGTGCAAATACTGTACTGTACTACATAAAGTACGTACTCTCTGATCTAGCAATGTAATTTTTGGCAAGATGCCTGCCTATCAATACAACCATCCATCCATCAATCTATACATGTTCCTATATCACCACTTGTCCTAATTTGGTCACAGGTGAGTACCCGGACATGCAAACATCACATCGGAAGGCCGTTGGGATTCAAAACCCGAACCTGAGAAGTGTTGATGCTAAGCAAGATTTCACCCCCTGAGCACGTCAAAAAATAACTCCTCCATCCAATAATAATAATTAAAACACACACACTCAAGAATACATCATATATAATATTTAAAATGATAACCACATTTTTACGCCTCGTTTTGGGCCTTGTCAAAATTCCACATGGACGACTAATTGTGTCTCCCTCTAGCGGACAAAAAGTACAAGGATGCGAAGGAGTCGCTCGTGCAGATGTCCCCACTCTGTCCGCTGCTTGACCGGGAAAGTGACGCGTTTTTATCTTAATCTTAAAAACCACGCCAACGTACATGAAGCAATAACAGGGACAAGGCAAAGAGTTTAAGACTTTGCGGAATTCAATGAAGATGCATATCAATTTGTGTTCTGCCTGTAGACGAGTCACAAATCACAACTCAGTTCATTTAAAAGCAAGAATAAAACAGACTAGGAAAAGGGCAGATAAGTAGACACAGGAATGCACGTTGTTGTGCATTAAAAAAAAAGTACCACTTACCCCAAATATTTCCAACTTCAAAACTTTTGTGCTCGGTTGGTCCAGTGTGGATTATTCCCTCATTTCCGTAAAGGGGGAACACAGACAAAAAAGGGGGGAGAAACGGGAAATAAAGTCCTGGACACGCGTTTACTTTCCGCAGAAGAGCCGTCCGTTCGCTCTCCTGTCCCGGTCCAGCCCCAGCCGAATGCACTGATCCCTCCTCCCGCACGCGCACGGGGGTTCGCAAACGTCCACTTGGGGGCGCCGTGACTCTGCAGCAACAACAGCGCGCGTGCGCGCGTGCATGGCAGGCCCATTGTAACACTGGCCACTGTGGTAACTGGTTAGGAAATGTGCCAAAGCTTGAGTTGAGTGTTAACCCCTCAACACACGACAGTAGTGGGATGTAACAAAATGTTCTAACTGTACCTGGTTGATTTTTCAGGTATTGTATTTTCTTTATTACTTTTTCTGACCACTTTTTTTGTTTTTGTTTTACTTTCACTCCCTTTATTTGAAAACAGATATTTTTGTAGCCTACTTTCTACTCCCAACTTTGTCAAAATAGGCGTGTTACTGTTTACAGCCTCTGCGGATGTTGACACAATGAAAAAGAGAAGTAAATAGAGAGCAGTAAAGGCAACTGACTCTTGACTTGATTGACTGAGATCAGATAAGATGGAAAAACAGGGATAGCAGCTATCTGGAGAAAAGTGAAGCATTAATGACTGGCAACAGATTTGGAAAAGTAAAATATTCCCTATGGATGGCCCTATTTAAAGGGGTGAAACATTTTCTTTACAATTATGTTTCTGTGCCCTCACTAAGTCTAAACACAGCATTCTGATTGTTATCGCATTTGTGGAATAGTAATTAAGGAGAAAAATCCACCCGTTTTTAAAAAATCCATCTCAGGGGGCAGCCATTTTGTCACTTGCTGTTGACTGAAAATGGCATCACAGATAATGACCATGCAATCATACCTCACCTGCTTCCTCGGTTTGGTTATGTGACATGGGCAAAATCAATAGCAAGTGACAAAATGGCTTCCCCCTGAGATGAATAAAAACGGGTGGATTCTGCTTATTCCACAAATGCGATATGAATCAGAATGCCGTGTTTAGACTAGTCATGGTGCTTATGACTTATTATTATAATGACTTTTTATTTATTTATTTTTTTACTTGACTTTCTTTTAAAGATAATTGGTTAACGTTGGCTTCAGGTGTGATTCGTGTTGAATATGTTTGTGTCTTGTGCTATCATCCAAACCATCAGCTTGTGAACTGCAATTCTCAGCCTGCACTTCATTACTTTCCTTTTTTTTTGCACATGTATCTGTTCTTCTACTTAAGCATAAAGTGGAAATACTTTTTCCGTCGCTGACAAACAAACACATGCACACACACATAAGGCTATTGACTCCACAGGCATTTTGTAATGTCCACGAAACATGTAGTCAAAGTCTAAAGGACGGAGAATAGAGGACATGTCCCTTTATTGAAAATACTTCCAGGAGGCTCATCACAGTACATGTGGTGAGAAAGTGAGTAAAGCTAAACAGGATGAAAAGCAGACTAAAAAGCTCCCACACTCGTATTCACTCCGGACTCTTGCTTGTCTGTTTGCAATTACTTGGTGAAGTTAGAGGAGTTTATACACGGCGTAAACACTGACAGACTGTCTTTGAGCCTTCTCGCCGCCTTTACGTGTATAGGTGTGTGCTCGTTTTGCCTGTTTGTATGTTCCTGAGGCATACTGGGAGGTCTCCTCTTGAGATCACCTCAGCACCTCCCTTTGTGCCCGCGTCAAGCCCGATGTCCTCTTCATTTGATCGTCGCTATAGCAGCTGCAGCAGCACATGTTCTATCTTGTCACTTGGTCCAATTTGCCAGAATTTCGAACGGGGCTTGCGGTGGCTTGTAGCCACTAATGTGTTATCCAGCTCAAAAGGCAGGGGTCAGAGGCCTGCAAACGCTGGTCCGCATCTGTTACATGAATGACGGACAATCGGTTCAGAGCAAGGGACGAACATATACCTTTAGATTACGTCTTACATATGAACTCATTCACTGCCATTGACGACTACAGACGTAAAAAATTCATGTAAACTATTTCTATTAGTTTAACTTTTTTTCATTTCATTAAATTTTTTGTGAAAACCTAGATTTTTTTATTGTACATTTATAACAGATATAACATTATCGTACGATTAATTATGATTAAACGGCCCTTATTATTATTATTTTTTAATTAGGCCCGTCAGGCGATGAATTTTTTATAATTGTAATTAATCACATGACTTCACTAGTTAACTAACGATTAATCACAAATTTTATATCTGTTCTAAATTTACAATATTTTTTTTCTAGGTTTTCAGACTCTTGTTAGCAAAAGTGGATTTATTTATTTTTTTAACTAACAGAAATAGTTTAAATGAATTTTTGACGTCTATAGCCGTCAATGGCAGTAAATGAGTTAAGGAAAATGGACTTTTCCATTGCTTGGATACAAACAGCTGTGTGAGTGCCTGCCAACGCTATCTGCCTAATTTTGAGAATGTGTCTGTGAGTGACCCGGCCTGAAGTCCTGCCCCACTGTTACGTAACAGCAAAACTAATTTACATAATGACCATCCCATAACATGGACGGCAGGCTGGCTGAGCGCCCAGAACCGCTTTCAAGCAACATGTGGTGTCTGTCCACTGGACTACACTTTTTCAAACACTATGTCTAAGATAAGAAAGATAAGAAAAGCTACACTTTTTTGTTGGACGTAAGTTTTAGAATTAGTTGCCAATGTTAGCTACTGACAAGCCACACACTTGGTTACTCCGTGAGGTTGGCTTGGGGGTATTTGTGTTTGGCCATGTGTCGACCCACACTAATTGACCATTTTAACTAGTTGCTTGGTAATGAAGCACTGCCGACTTGAGTGAAAATGCTTTTATTGTCTTTTTTGGACACTCATGTTTTCACATTCTGGGCTCCATTTTCACAAGCAGCAGCAAGAACAGCAGCTTACTTTCCTTGTTCAATCTACTAGCTCCGCCTCTGATCATCATAGTACTTTACTCGCCATCGGCCCACTGGTCAGCAGGATTACACAAAACGTTATGAAAGGGTCATACATGGGGTAACCATTAAATTTCGGTGACATTCTTCATAAATGGTCCTATCGGTCGAATGAGTTCAACCTTGGCAGAAGCCACACTACACATCATACTTTGAAATGCTTCAGATATTTTGGTAAATCCCAATTAGCTACTGTGCAGTTATTACAAAATATTAGAACCATCTCTCAATATGATCAATCTCTTCTCTTTTGTCATGTTTCGGTTTTGTTGGGTATTTGTTTATTATGGGTGTTTTTGTCATTGTATTCCTGGTTTCGTCCCATGTCTCGTTATGTCTAACCACGTCCACCTGTGTGTGTCTGCCCTTCCCTGTGTGTGACCAATCAGTGCCTTCTGCCACTTGTGTTCCCCCAGGTGTGTCTCATTAGTGTTGGTGTACGTCATTCTGTTGTGTTTGTCCTGTCAGTGTGGGAGCACTGCCCATGTTACGTGTGGAAGTTTGTGCGTCTCGTCTTTGTATCAGCCAAGTGTCCTTCGTCTCAGCCACTTCGTCCTCACAGCTAACCAAGTCGCCCACATTCTGCCAGTCTTCTTACATCCTGTCCAGTCATGGCGACCAGTCCACTCTCGCCCCTCCCAGTCATGTTTGCCCGCTCACCTTTCCCAATATATGCTACTAAAGTTCCTCTTCATTCCTGCCTTGCTTCCTGGCATTTGGATCCACCATCCTTCAACCACTCACACCAACCATGACATCTTTAAATTAGACCAGAGTGTACATATTCCAGAATTTAACTACTGTCACTGAGATCTTTTCATGATTGTTAACAAGACCACGACTGGGGCTTGCGTGTGTTTAGGGTCTAATGAACACATGTTTTGAGCATAGATTATGAATGCCTTCTTCAATGTAGGAGGTAGTGCAGATATCTGTTGTTTGTTAAACAGTGAGGCCACTTGGGAAAGCGCCATTGCTCATGGCAGATTGATGTTTGATGTACAGTATAGACGGAGCTTACAGTACAAGAAGGGCTAAAGCAGTTGTCCCATAGACACATTATATATATATAAAGTCGGCAATTTGCTTGGGTATTAAGATCAGGGTTGGGAGGGTTACTTTTCAAATGTAATCCATTACAGTTACAAGTTACCGGCTAAAAAAAAGTAGTTAGTAACGTAATCCAAGTACCATAATATTAAAGTAATGTAACTGGATTACTTTTGGATTACTCCAATATTGAGTATGCTCATGAAGACAAAATAAATATTACCACAATATATATTCTATACAATGTGCCCCTGCTATTTGCGGGTGATAGGGACCCGACAGAAAGTGGAAAATGGGCCTCTGAGATGAATTAAAAACAGGTGGATTTTGCTGCTTAACGGATATCTCACTCACAAACACAATATGAACTTATTCACTGCCATTGACGGCTTTGGACGTCAAAAATTCATTTGAACTATTTCTATTAGCTTAACATTTTTCCCACTTTTGTTAACAAGAGTATGAAAACCTAGAATTTTTTTATTGTATTAGAACAGATATAAAATGTGTGGTTAATCGTGAGTTAACTAGTGAAGTCATGTGATTAATAAAGATAAAAAATTGTAATCGCCTGGCGCCCCTAATTTTTAGTAATCGTTTCTTTAAAACAAAAAAGATTATAAAAAAAAAACGTTTTAGAACAGATATAAAATTTGTGATTAATCGTGAGTTAACTAGTAAAGTCATGCGATTAATAATTATTAAAAATTGTAATCGCCTGGCGCCCCTAATTTTTACTAATCTTTTCTTTAAAACAAAAAAGATTATATATTTTTTTTAATGGTTTTTTTTGTTTAAAAGAAAATATTATAAAAAAATTAGGGGCATCAGGCAATTACATTTTTTTATCGTAATTAATTGCATGACTTGACATGAGTTAACTCACAATTAATCACAAATTTTATATCTGTTCTAATTGCACAAAAAAAAATCTAGGTTTTCTTACTCTTGTTAACCAAAATGGGAAAAAAAGTTAAACTAATAGAAATAATTAAAACTATTTTTTTTTAAAAATCTATAGCTGTCAATGGCAGTGAATGAGTTAATCAGAATACCGTGTTTCAGATTATTGGGGCTGAATAGAACGTATAAGAAAATTTGGGGTATTAAAACAGACTTTCTAATCTATAGTGTGAATCTAGTTCATGACTGTAGTGAGGTGGTGCTAGATCCTATGACGCTTTTCCACTTATTAAGTGGGCACCAAGTACTATTTGAATAACTTAGCTAGGAATCCAAAATATAGACTGGACTTGTCACTGGTGAGTTATAGTACGATTGTGAACCGGACACTGAATGGACAATTAGCCAACACCAGCTGTACACGAGGTATACAAACGGCTCTCAATTTGGGAATCGGAATATTTCACATCTGTAAATGTCAATGATGGGAAAGCATAGTGGACCATGAGTCTGTATCTAATTGAAGGCAAGGTATTTGGCAGCATTTTACCAAGGAAACGGAGGAGGAGGAGTTCAGCTGGTCAGCAGTGAATCTCATCTCTGTCTTAGCCATGGACACGTTTTTCCTTAAAAAGAGAAGAAGAGGAGTGGAGCAATGTGCATGGGATAGCGGAATAAAGTGTTGGAGGGGGTGTTCTGGTCCCTCTTAAAACTGTGACTCATGAAACAGGAATGGCCCTCTCCCCCAAATAGGAGGAACGCAGCCTCTCTATTCACTCCCTCCTTAGTTCTCACAA
Organism: Leptonotus elevatus; assembly: GCF_054856555.1. NCBI lineage: Eukaryota > Metazoa > Chordata > Actinopteri > Syngnathiformes > Syngnathidae > Leptonotus > Leptonotus elevatus. Next base: position 39,693,778 of record NC_141239.1, read on the forward strand.
ATGCTCTTTCAGTCTTTAATATTTTTTCCCCTTCTTAATTTCTTTCACATGGCCCAAGACGACTTTTCCGTCTGAGGGGGATTTCTGCATAATCTGTCCCAGAATCATAAACAGTTCCAGTATCACTTAACTTTTCCAAAGAAGTGCAAACTCAGTTCATACTGAAGCGCCCTGATATGACACACGGCAACAAAACATGTATGCGCACCAATGTGAAACAAAACATGCAGTGTCATCTTTCTTTTTGGTTCTGTTTTTGGTGTGACGTCGAGATATTTTCCAGTGCGGCTGCCGTGTGCAAAAGGATCACTTCTAGTCCAAGCAGACCGTAAATTGTGATGTTCTAACATATACTCCTCTTTACCGTGTTTCTCTTCGTAATCGCTCATCTCACGTTCTCCAGATGTGGTTTGCGTTGAGGCAAAGCAGCTGAGAGTCGTTACTACGCACGGTTCGGTCCATGTGCTCGACTTGTGTCACTCGCATTGGATGCTTGTGCAGAGTGGGCTGTGCTGTGGTCGGACAGTAATCTGAAAGGCCTCCGTGCCGCTTTTGAAAACGGGAGGAAAGAGGAAGTGCAGTCTCAGAAAATACCGATACGAGCCAAGACACATTTCAAAGGAACAGTCCACCATACACGAACATTACACACAAACGCAATGAAACATCACGCACACTACTAAAAACTAAAATGAGTTTTATTAAACTTGCGCACGCACAATCTCTCTCTCTCTCTCTCTCTCTCTCTCTCTCTCTCTCTCTCTCTCTCTCTCTCTCTCTCTCTCTCTCTCTCTCTCTCTCTCTCTCTCTCTCTCTCTCTCTCTCTCTCTCTCTCTCTCAAACAGCAGACACAGCAGTGATCAAAACAGTGGCTCAATATCAAGTCTGTAACTCACGCTGAGACAGTTCCACTGGAATTGTTCAGTAGGCCAAGAGTCAACTTTTAACATAAAACACGTGTCGGGCTTTTATATTTACGCGTCAATAGACGGTTTCTATTTTCCGTATCCATGAAGATAAAATTGATAGATTTCGACGTCTGTCCTCCAGAAGAGAAAATTTGTCTCTCTGAGACTTGAATAAGGGGTCGGTGTTGCTCAAGGGCACGTCTGCAGGCAGGTGTTGACTTGAACATCTGTTTAGCGTTGCTTGTAACACTTTTTCAAAAGCGCTTGTCCTCAATGGGGTTGCAGGTAACTTGAGCCTCACATTGACTTTGTAATCCCTTACGTCAGAGGTGCCCAAGTCCGGTCCTGGAGAGTCCCTATCCGGCCCGTTTTCCATATCTCCCTCCTCCAACGCAGCTGAATCCAACGATCAGCTCATCAGCAACGATCCTGATCATAAATCAGGTGTGCTGGTGGAGAGAAACATGGAAAACAGGCTGGATAGGGGCTCTTGAGGACTGGACTTGGGCGCTCCTGCCTTAAATAGTCATCAGTGAATCATAAGGCAAACAAAAATTATGAACATAGACATTTCAAAAGATTCAAATCTCTATTGAAAAACAATGATGAGAATGTGACCAAAAAAAGGAAAATAATAATTCAGTAAAAGTTGCAGGAAATGACTGAACAAGTCCTATATGGAAACGTTACAGTTCTGTGTATCTTAAATGATCTTTCCCTCTCACTTTTTGTTTTTACAATAATAAAAAAACAAGTATGGCGAGATGCTAAATGCTGCCATACAAAATAATGTAAACAAGGAGTGCTTATAATTTATCTGCAAAAAAAAAAACGTTTAAGCATGATTTTAATATCATTTTTATGTTTTATAAATGGCAAGGCAATCCAAAAAGTTACTTTACAATAATATGTTCTATGCACCCCCACTAGTCTAAACACAACATTTTGATGAATATTGCGTTTGTGGAATATAAATTAAATGGCAAAATCCACCAATTTTTATCCATCTCAGGGAATGGCCATTTAGTCACTTGCTGTCACTGATCTGAATATATGACTGGATAGCCGATAGGCCAAGACTTTTCTGAGGCCGCCATATTGCTCCTCCCAAGAAACGTTCCTCGGCATACGATCCTATACATTTACAGTATTGAATTGGAGAATATTTGAGATAGTACTTAGTAAAAAATGATTTACGATGTTTTAAATTTGTTAAACATAAACAAGAGGACTTCAGACATTTTACAACTCGCTTGAAATACATGTATAAATTATATGCTTAATGATGTTTACATGAGGACACTTGTATATTTTTTTAATTAAAGAATTATAGCGGCAATTCAGCAAAAGATGCCTCTGCCAAATCTATTCAATAAAATTAATCCCGATATGAATCTATCAGTCGATTATTGCGATTACTCAAATTTAGAAAGTACTAATCGGTGAACTTGTATATGTACACTGCAAGATTTGTATAAAAAATTATTTATTTATCTGAAACTTCAGGCTTATAATCGACTGTAATTAACAAACAATCTGTTTCATGTTTGAACAGCATTGAAATGAAATATTAAGGCTTTATGTTCCATCAATATAACATTCTTCCATGCTTTAAGTGTGAACCTTAACCCTAATTAAAACATTTTGTTGAATATTTAGATAAAAAAATGTATGTTAAAACATCGATTTGGCCGTATATTGAATTGATTTTAGAATTGCATGCTGTAATATCGCGATATAGCGGCGAATAGATTTTTTTTTAACACCCCTAGTTTACACCGTAGTCTGCGTGCGAGATGGGAGGAGCAAGATGGCCGCTCTGTGACTTCAACAACTTGCACGGGCGTGTATGGGTTATTGGCTATCCAGTCATATATATACAGATCAGTGCTTGCTGTCGACTGAAAATGGCTGCTCAGACAGAAAACGAGCAATCACAGTTTAGCTTGTGAATGTCACATGACCAAAGTCTGAAAGCAGGTGAGCCATGATTGGTTGTTACCTGAGCAACTGTGATGTCATTTTCGGTCGACAGCATGTGGCTAAATGGCCGCCCACTGAGATAAATAAAATCGGGTGGATTTCGCTGCTTAATTCATATTCCACAAACTTAATATTAATTGGAATACATCGTTTAAACAAATTGGGCTGCGTAGAACATATTGTGAAGAAAAATTTGGGGTTGACTTTTCCTTCAATCTAAAACTCTACACTAGTATTTTCTGTACTTTGAATTGTAAGATTGTGCATAAAATAATGTTGCTTGTATGTTACTGTTACTAATTTAAGAATTCACTTCTAATTAGCTGCTAGTATTCGCTGCATTATCAATTGTAAAGTTAGGAAGTATTATATAAAGTAGTTTCGTGACGAGCTAGTGACGAGCACTTTCCTACGTTGCATCAAATTCCATTTCTGCATTTAACAGTCATCATCACACTTGGCCAAGCCTGCTGCCATTTTGTGGTAACAAAAAAAGAAAAAGGTCAACCACATTTTCAGGACTTCATCTTTTTACACGCTCTCATAAGATTTGTTAACTTTTTGAGTGACGCAACGCATGACGATGGTGTGAACTTGTTTGACTTTTGAAGTGTGTTCCCACATCATTTTTTTGTCTCGTCTTGAAAACGACTTTTAGGACGTTTTACTTTGGATGTTCCACTCTGCAAAACATTTGTTTGTATGCGTGCGAGTAAATAAGAGTAAGCAGAGACGTTTTTGTGTAGCAACCTTTATTGAAGAAGCACTTTGGAAATTCCCGAGGTTGTTTCTCCTCAGTGAATAATCTTCTTTACATGGGTAAAGGCTGATACACAGACTAATAGCACCACAGGTAATGACAACTGTACAGTGACTCTGTGCCACCCGTTGGCAAAAACATGAAAGGGGAGGAACTGACACTTTTTCAAGGGTTCGACGAGGTGGGTGGTTTTTTTTTTAGGGGGGGGGGGGGTCGTTCTTTTCCAGCCTTCAACTATGACAGATGTTTTTCTAACTCACTAATGAAATACGAAGGAGTGTTTATGTGTGTGTTTGACAGAGTCATCTCAAGCTGCGCACAAATTATACAGCAGGTTTGTGTCATTCTGTCATTTGAACTGGCGGGCCGGGCACAATTGTTTATGGAACAATCACCCGAGGCTACAAGCATAAAGAAAGCACCTCGACACACGCATTTACATTCGGACACACATAGGCGTGTGCTGTTAAGGCATGATGGCACATGTGGCGTCCAGCTGTTCTCGTTAGTCACAGGTGAAACGCTGCTAGGTTTCGTTTCAGATGTCACATCCTGTTTTCCGCTTTTGTTAATCCAATACAGATTTCAAGTCATGTTCATTCGTCCGATCAGGAATATGTTTCAGTTTGGAATTTGTTCGCTTACGACATGTCTTTTGGAGTGTTCAATTAACAGCAATGAGGAATCGTGGGACTTTTACACTCTAAAAACAGTTGGGTCAAAAGTAACCCTATTATGGATAAAAAATGAACCGATCTACTTTCTGGGTTGTTTTATACAGAATAACCCCATTTTTGGACCCAAATCAGTTGTTTTACACTAAAAGACCCATTTCTGACTCAACGTTGGATCAAACAGACCCAAGTAGAGGATCACTCCATTTTTGACCCATAGTTGGGTTTATTTTTGACCCAAATGTTTTTTTTTTTTACAGTGTAGAGATTTATTTGGAATATGGTACGTCATGTTTTTGATTGTGGCCGGTTCCAATACAGTCCCAGTCAAAAGGTTGGACACATTTTCTCAGGTTGATTCAACAATACGCCTTCTCTTCCAAAGCATGAAGGTGTGTCCAAACTTGTGATCGGTTCATGTATTGTAAAGCGTAATAACTTCCTTCTGAAATGCCAACAGCTGTGGTCCTAAAGCAGGTGTTGCCTAAAAGAACAAATGACTATAAAGCAATTCAGATGGAGAAATGCAGATGAAATTGTATGCGTGTTTAAATGATTTCTAAAGGACCAAACTTCGTCAATGGGGGTAGAATGAATTTCCCTAAAATCGTCTAAAATCCAAGTTTAAGTTATCATTCCTGTTATGGTCTAACGAGGCTCCTCTTGAAAACAATCACCAGTTGCTTTGTGACATTCTTTACAAAAACAAAACAGTGTATGGTAAATGAGACTGACTATTCATAATGGGACTAAAAATGGAAAGTGTGTTGGTCCTGTTATTCGGGGCCCTGCACTCAAGGCATGGACACTCTCCGGGAGACGGTTTGGTGGAAGACTCCGCGAAGCAGCGAGGGGTAGTCTGCCACGCGGAAGAGGTGGCGCTGAGCGTAGTTGATGTCATCGCGCTGTCCCCTGCTCACCAGCGTGCGCAGGTTGACCTCGCTGACTTGGCTGCCCACGGCGATGACGAACACCTCCAATCCGGCGTCCGCCAGCTCGCGGACGCGCTTCTCCAGCACCGCCTCGGTGACGGCCTGAGACCTGCCGTCCGAGAACAGCACCACCTTCTTCTTGTTGCCGCTGGAGTCGCCGCGGCTCGGGAGAGACTTAATGGCAAAGTCCATGGCCTCTAATACGTTGGTGCCGTCGTTCTGGAAGGCCATCTCGTTGATGTGATAGGAGAGCAGGGTCATGTTTGTAGTCAGGCCTTGCTCCATGCGGGCGTTGCGGCTGTACTGGCCGAGCGCCACTCTCACGTTAACGCCCCTCTGCTTCTGAGCGTTCAGGAAGCGCTCAGCCAATCGGTGCACGAAGGTCTTGCTTGTGTCAAAGTTCTTCTGGCCCACACTCGCTGAGCTGTCCATCATCATCAGGATGTCATGACTTTGAGAGAAGGAGACTGCAAAACACACAATAGATCAAGTTTTCATGCACAAACTGATTAACCAACAAATTGAATATATGAATCGGTGACTCAAATTGAGATGTGAATTGGACTAATGCCAGAAATGTTTGCGTTTGTATGTGAGAGTGTTTATTGAGTATTATAACAAATTGTTAAGAAATTAGTCAGTAGGTGTGTTTCCATTACTCCAGTTTTGCGCAAAAGCAAGCTGGTAATGGAAACACATGTTTTTCGAGAAAAACTCTCAAATATCACCCAAATAATTTTACGCTCTCATGAGGTGGTTTTTGAAATGTGACCCCCGCCCGGTCGGGGGATAACAATTATCGTTTCATGAGAAATAGTCGTTGCCCCTGGCAACGAGCAAACGAGCGCCATACAGCGCACGTCGTCATTTAAATCCATCCGTCCGCACCATAACAAGAGTTATAAGTGCGCACGCACACACACACACACACACACACACACACACACACACCAACACCAAATGGCCGAATTTGCCCGATGAGGGGAGGGAGATGTTTTTAAAGTAATATTAACAACTCCGGGCGTCTGTCTTCCGTAAACATCATGAGCACCTCCTACAGAACTGTGAGATCCCGCGAGACGAGACATTACGAGAATTGCACACTTTTCAATGGAAACACCGGCAAGTTGAAATTGTACTTTAACGAAATAGTACAATATAGCTTTTATTATTGCGAAAAACTGTAATGGAAACGCGGCTAATAACACCAATCTAGTAAGAAGTGTATCAACACGATTCGAAAAAAATAAATACAAATTTTTCATACATTTTAGATTTCTCCTTTCTGTCAAATTTCTGACATGTTTGGCAATTTCTTCCTTTTCTGGACATTTTATATAGTTACTTTTTAATGTTTTCTATTCTGCTTTTTTTTTTTAACCTGCAAACAATTTTCTGACTTTTTTGACACTTTATGGCAATTTTCTGACTTTCTTCTTTTGTTTTGGGACATTTTATGGTTACTTTTTGAATTTTTTCCCCCCTGCTTTTTGAATTTTTTGGCAATTTCATGGACATTTTCTGGTAATTTTTTAAGTAATTTTCAAAACGTTTTCATCTACCTTTCATTTATCTTCCTTTTTCTGACACCTTAAAATGTTGACTCTGACATATTTTGAACATTTAATTATTATTAAAAAAAAATCTAAATCATTAATTTGTTTAAAGAATATGTAAAAAAAAATAATAATAATTCTCAAACTCATTTTTAGTGATCCATAGGAAGCCACAAGAGAGGGACTAACGAGCCACATGTGGCTCCAGAGAGGCAGGTTGCAAGTACAACTGACAAGACATAGATAGATGACATGGATGGATTTAAAGCTTTATCAAAAGTGAAAAAGCACCCCGAGTTCTGCTCGGGATCCTGGAGGTTAAAGAAAGTTATGTTAAAATAAAAAGTAAAACCTTTCCATCTGTAAGCCGGTAAGTTCTATTACTGTTATTCTTCAGCCAAATCAATTTTGAAGGTTGTTTGAATGCGGATCAAACTGACTCCAGTTGATAATGTCTGAGTTAATTGCCGATGTCAAGGTATTACCATGTTACCAATATGACAGCACTGAACAACAATGTAAAAACACGTATCAGGCATTCCTGCCCCTTCTCCACAATGGGGAACATCTGGATGCTATCTGTGGAGTCCAATATAACACTTGGATGTTCAAGTCTTTATACTTTCTTTATCATTTGAGCTTGGAGACAAGATGTCCGCTATTCATCCAATCCCTACACCAACTTTTCCGTTTAGTGACGCAGGATGCTGGATGTTATTCCAGCTGAATTTGGGTGAAAGGTGGACTACACCCTGAACTGGTCGCAAGTCAGTTGAGACAACCATTCTGTAAATCTCAATATTTTCACATGCAAAGGAAATTGCAAAATTCATACAATTATGAATAAAAAAACAGACTTACTTGGGCACTTGTAGTCTGGGCACTTTTTATCTGAACATGAAAACAACACATTGAAGGTCAGTTTAGTCAGAACAAAGAACAAAACAAATGAATACTGTACATTTATGTGCTTTGCAATTCAAATACCTTGGCAGATTCTGGATGTGAGATTCTGCAAAAAACTATCATCAAGAAGCTCTGCAAAGTTGTCCAGAACGAACGAAAAGCCTGGTTTGGGATCACTCTTACACACCAGAGATCCAAGCTGCTCCTGGTTGGGCTGACGGCCCGAGTAGTCCTTCACCCCTAAACCTCCCACCTGGAGGCCAACAAATACGTCGCTCTGGTTAATTTCCAGCTGCATGAGGCCCTTATGGGTGTCTTTCAGTCTCTGTCTCTTACCCTAATGTTTTTCCCGCAGAGAACATTGATAGGAACCCTATCCCTGAGAATATCAGAGCGTCCGTCGGTGAGGACGAGAACAACGCGATTCTCCTGCCTCATCAGCTTGATGGTGTTTTCCAGAGCGAAATTCAAGGCCTCGCCAGTGTAAGTGGCCTCAGCCAACCAGTTGAGGTCTTTCACAGCCCTGCACACAAATGGACATGTATCCGTTTAATTACACTCTTAGTTCAGTGGCCAACATTAGGACTGTCTTGTCAATAATAACAATAATTATGATTATGATGAAGATTCTATTTTCACAATTACAGACAAAAGAACCAAACAGGTTAGCCTGGACCAATTGATTGTTCTTGTATGTAAATGGTTAAAACTGTTGGGTCAAAAATAACCCAATTTTGGAAAAAAAAGAAAAAAAAAGGGACAGATACTCTACTGATCAGTTTGACCCACATTTGAGTCATTTTCTATAAAACAACCCAGAAAGTTGGGTCAACCCAAGTAAAGGATTTGACCCAAATTTCTGGGTTGATTTGTACAAAAAAAAGTTACTTTTGTATAAAACAACCCAGAAAGTTGGGTCAGGTCTTTTACTTGCACTCTAAAAACAGTGGGGTAGAAAAATAACAAAAATTGAGTCAAGAATGGACAAACCCAATTTCTTTTATTTTTTTGTAGTTATTTAACGCAAAAAGTTGAGTCAAATTAAATTAATAACTCAAATCAAAACCATTTTTTGGGTTGTTTTGTGGGTTATTCATAAACAACCAAATGAATTGGGTCAAAAACGAACTGACCCAACTTTTTGAGGTATTTAAACCCAAATGCTGTGTCAAATTAAAATAATAACCTACAAATCAGCCTGATTTTTGGGTTGTTTTGTGGGTTATTCATTTGACCTTGAGTTATTTGTGAGTTATTTGTTTGACCCAATGTTTTGAGTTAATTGAATAACCCAAAATGTTGGGTCAGTCCCTTTTTGGCCCAATTTTGATTAATTTGGACCTAATTGCTTTTAGACTGTGGGTTAATTTGATCCAAATTTGGATCAAAAATTGGGTCATTTTCCATTAAATACCCCAGAAAGTTGGGTCAGATCCTCTTGGGAAAATTGGGTCAAATTGACCCATAAAGTCGATCGGTCAAATTTTTTTTATCCATAATTGGGTTACTTTTGATCCAACTGTTTGTAGAGTGTTATGTCAAAGTGGAGTGGTTTTAACATATTAAATAAACTGTACTGAATGTATAATTTTTTCGTTTTGTTTTTACACTTGTATGAAAGAATGTCAAAGAATGTAAAACAAAAAAAAACCAGATGCATGAGGTCCATTGGTGTATTATTTGATTTTATTTATTTTATTATTAATATTTATTTATTGTATTTGTATTATAGTTTTGTCTTGTGTCATAAAAGTTAAAACTGTGTTTTTTTTATGCTTGTGTACGTGTGTAGGACAACTCACTGTTTAAACTCGGTGAGGGTAGCAACGTTGGTGCCCAGTTGGACGACTTCTTGGGCTTTTGCGCCACTGTACTGTACAACACTCACCCTGGACTCATTACCTGCAAACTGGGGAGAAAAACATGCGTGTTTATCTGTTTATGTTTTCATCTGTCCGCATTTCTGTGTTCCCAGCCCTTCCTGACTAATTACGTCCAAACAGGAAGAGAGGAGTCTTTGGAGAGACAAATGCAAGCCAGTTCTAAAACCCAAGACGCCAGTCAATGTCCCCCCCCCCCTTTCCCCCCTTCTCGTGGTTTTATTCCCTAACATCTCTGAGGAAGCATTTTTTCCATGACAACTTGAACCGATCGTCATTAAGGATTCAGGAGCGCAATGCATATGAACTGAATAGCACATTACCTTGACCTGCTGATCTTTAATCAATCTGTCTACAACAGTAATGATGAAGTCCTTGGCAAGAGCAAAGTTTGCAGAACCAATACTCTCTGAGCTGTCCACGATGAACGCCAAGTCCAGAGCTGCACATTTACACTCTGATGACACGCACACAAAAAAGAAATCTCAAGACGTGGCCGGACTAGAAGTCACAACAAACAGGTTTCGGTTTCAGCAAGCACTTACCGCAACAAGCTGCGAAGGATCCAAAAAGGATAGAAAAACACACAAATCAGAAGAAAGTTCATTAATGAATTGCGAAGAAAACAAAATGTGTAATCTGAACTCTCTTGGATTCAACTAAACATTAGGCTAATCAGGCAGTGATTATGTTGAATAGGGGTTCGAATACATCATGGGGCTGCCTGTGTGTGTATGCACACAAGAGTGTGTGTTTATGTGTGTAAAATGGTCAAGTATAACTCACAGCAGAGCTTCATGATGATATCCAGAATTTCGCATTCCTGAGGAGAGGGGCAGCGTGCATGTTACTGTATGGCAACGCGCTCCTCTAAATAACATTATATCAAGTTTTAACACAGCCTTTCAAGTTATTTCAACAAAAAAAGTGGAGGGAAAAAGAAAAAAAAGAAAACATGATGTCGACATTTTACTGAGAGGACTGTAAGGTGAAAGGCTGTGAGATTTGCTGTTCAGGAAATTGGATGTGTGGCTCTGGCCTGAAGACAAGGTATCAGATACAAATGCAAAACTAAAACAGTCTCCATGGGGAATTAAGGCCACGTCTCGGGTCTTTTGGCTAATTTATAGGTGAGAGATCAGATTCTATCTTCTTTTTCTTTTATTTTTATATATAGACTTACATCAGTTCCTGGTGGTCCAGGAGGCCCGGCAGGTCCCTAAAAGAGACAGCATGAATGAGTGATAGAGACAGTGAGACAGTCGTTTGTCTAATAAAAACCAACTAGACAATTATGAATCTAATCTGACTAAAACATAAGTTCCTTGAATAGTGATGACTTTCAAGTAATATTTCGTCAGAAAACCACCACTGTTCTACTGCAACTGCACTTTTGGGATTTTCTTTAGCAACATGTGAATCCTCCAATCATTCATCACCACCATTTTTCCCTCTCACTTGGCTGCAGGAAGACAACATCTGCTTTCTTTTAACAGACGATAAAGTCTGTTTAAGAGCATTTTTTTTTCTCTCCTTTTGTCCAAGGCGCCTTGCTTGCATGTGTGCTCACAGGAACTCAGACAGACACAAGAGAGGCAATGGGTCCACACACATGAACGCATGATGCCGGGTCCGGGAGATATGCTGAACACACACAAGTCGGACGAGACGCAGGCACGCGGGAGGGGGGAGGCGTGAGGATAGTGTGGAAAGTAACAGGGTTTGGGAGCTGAGGGTTTTATTTGTGGAACATGCATCCAAACATATGGTTATATTTAGACACATTCCTTTTTTTTTTTCTTTTTTTTTTTACATTGTCTTGTGGGTAAAAGGCGGGGGGGTATTACACCATTTTTCCTATTTAAGATGATTCAAACTCGGGTGCTTATTTTCTGTATGTCTTTGCATGTGGTTTTATGTTGTGTTTAGCGGTGAGAGGAGCTCTGCTAAGCTTCGTCACTGTGCGTCCATGGAAGCAAGTCAGCAAAGAAAACGCTGCAATAAACACAAGGCTGAATACAATACTTGTGCTTGTCATAGGCTTCCAATAGTAAAGTCATACCAGAATGGCATTTTTTTTAGCAGTTGAACAGCAAAGTTGGGATGCAGAGGCAGATGGAGGCCACACGCAAAAATCAAACAGGCCATCTGACAACAAAGTCGAAGCAGACTTAAGTGTTTCCTGCCCATCATGCAACATTTTAAGTGTTTCCTGCCTGGAATACAACATCGTGTGGCAAGATGCAAAGGAAGTCAATTAAATACAATTAGCAGTTTTTGGTATTGCGCAAATATGCCATTAAGATAAAAAAAAAAAAAAAGACAAACTGCACTTTTTCTGTTTTAAAATTCATCTTATCTTACTGATGACATACAGTAACATATGTCTTTTGTCCATGTCATTTAAAAAATCCACTCACTCCCTGCTTGAGCGTGGGAGTGGGCTAATAACGTGAGGAAGGGTCTTTTGTGCATGTGCGGACAGCAAACTATCCTAAGTCTCAACTTGAACACACAAAAATTCTGACTTACCGCTTTTCCTTCAGGTCCTCTGTGACCTTTGGTCCCTTTTGGTCCTGGAGGTCCTGGTTGGTTGTTCTGTAAAAAAGGAAAAGATCAAATTTTACACCGAATTAACCTTTAGTGGTCTAAAAAAAACCTACTGACACATACAAAGTGTAAACCGCTGTAAACACTAATGAGTTTTTGGGTGTATAGTGATTTTACTGACAAGAGGGATGCCGCACAAGTTAGCACATGTTTATAGACATGAGTAAGACTCAGCTGTCTTGTCCTTATCTGTTGACATTCTAATTGCAATACTTAGATTATAAAGAAAAAAATATTTTTTATCCGTTGCATTATATATACAAGCCAGTTTTAAAACCCAAGACGCCAGATGCAACGGATAAAAAAATAAATAAATAAATATATATATATATATATAAAAAAAAAATATATATATATATATATATACACACACACACACACACACCCCTTTATTGTAATATAATCTGCCACATTTTGCCAACAGATGGTATCATATGAGAACATTTTCGCCAGGTGATGTCACCGTTTTCCCCTGAAGCCTCTAAATCTTCGAGGTCAGGTCTTGTTCGTGGCCAATCATCTGCCATAACAGTGCAGCTGCGGAGAAAGACTGTCTGTGTAACTGCTAATTTCAGTGAGATGACGGCCAAGGTTGAGGAAGCGTGGAGACTTCGCTTAAATCAATTTAAGGGAATTATGTTCCCACAGATTCAACTTCAAAAGGGATTTTGTAGAATGTTGGCTACAACGGAAAATTAAGTTTAAATGGCTAAATTCTCTGATTAAAAATACATGTGAAAAGAGTTATTTGGATAATTTGGGAGAACTTCCACCATTGGAGTAACATGACAAAACTACACAGGCATTAATTACCACATGCGGTGCAACGCGGCATTCACTCTCATCATAAATACTCATTTGCAGTCCAACACATCAGGCAGAAAAGAGATGCAACTCTGGCAGTACGGCACTTTGGAGTCACAAATCATCACACTAAGTTTGCTCTGCTTTTTGTTACGTTGCAAGATATTTGGAAAACCAACACTGCAGCTAAATCGACATCGACAGCTCCCATACATCTCCAGTGCACGCATCAAGGATACAAAGGGTAATGCAAACCACCTGACTTTTAAGATGCTTGCCAGTACACTTAGTAGGCACACCTGTAAAAGCTTATGTCATACAATGCGAGAGCTGCATTCAAGATATGCATGTTTATGCAAGAACACAACTGACAAAAAAAATTAGCAAATTGCAAATGCTACAGTTTATGCATGGTGTCCACAAAGTCTCTTTACAGTTACTAAAATTACTATAATTAAGTAAAAAAAATTACTAAGGCAGTTGATGAAATAACTTCATTTGTTTTATTTTAATTAAGTGTTTATTGAAGTTTGTATTCACATTAAAATGTTGTGTTTTATATAATGTGTTAATGGATGGGAAACTGATCCTTCAGAGAACATGTCAAAAAATCATGTAACGCCTTTATGTGCTTCATGCAAATAATGGTGCCCATATAGAGGTCTATTAAATAAAGTAAAAAAAATAAAAAAAACTTTAATAAACACTCTAAAAAAATCTAGTTAAAATATCTCAACAACTGCTTTTGTAAGAAATTGTTTTAATTGTAAAGAGACTTTATAGACACAATGTATATTTACCATGAAAGCTGTTCAATAAAAGAATCCCCAAAATAGAAAATTTTGATTTCACAAAAATAATAAATTTACTTTTTTCATAAATAACCATTATCATTATTTTCTCTCTCTCTCTCTCTCTCTCTCTCTCTCTCTCTCTCTCTAAAAAGGGGGCTCACATTTGGAATCCCTCTTTTAAGTTTTGAAAATAGAAATGTCGACAGTCGCTGAGCAATTTTAAGTTGTAATAACAGTGTTCACCACTAGATGGCATACATTGCTCAAGAGCTCCTCCCTAGACTTCATCAAGACTTCATCAGAGAAGAAGAGTGAACAGGACCATCATTGCCAGAATCCAGGACCAACATTAGATCATGAAAATAGTGCCATTCAGGTAAAGTAGGAAACAGATTACAGTATACGTACAGAAACCTATCTGCCTAGTTTACTTAGAGACGCTACCAGCCACAAAAGATTTCAACCTAAGTCACCACTACAACACCAATCTCAAAAGTACACAAACAACAGCGATTTTCTTTCACAAGAACCGTTGACAGTTCGTTTTAAATGCGGGAGTTACAAAAGTTGTTTCTTCCAAAAACATGGATCTATTTAACTAGTTGAGGAGTGGATCTTTTGTATATGCATTTGTGAATTAAAATATATCAAGACGCTCTTATGTACATTGGTTCAATAATAAAGTAGACGTATGGAAATATTTATTAGTTATTTAAAATGGCATTTTTGTCATACTGGTCATTAGGAATTGTGCAGTTCCTATATGGCCCCCCAGTAGCACTGTTCAAAAACTATGACCCTTCTCTTCTCTACATTATTCAAGCCCATGAAGTGTAACCAATGAAGTGTCCATCGAGTGTGTGTGTGTGTGTGTGTGTGTGTGTGTGTGTGTGTGTGTGTGTGTGTGTGTGTGTGTGTGTGTGTGTGTGTGTGTGTGTGTGTATACTGTAAAGCCCACACTGTTTCAATTAGTTCACGTTGTCAAACTCTGATGTATAGAAAAATGGGACACATCATTCGCACTTGCTATCAACCGGACTCCTTGTTTATTTGAAGGCGTCATGTCAGGTAAGACAAAGGCAGATGTTGACTGTTGATTCTTACCTCAGTGGACATGTGCATGTAGTTTGGTGCGGAAGTATTTCGACAATGGCCGAGTTTGTGTGACGTATGACCGCCACAGTCAGTCATATAATCTATAAACATTTCTGAGCCCAGCCTGTTTGCAGTCATACATGGCCATGTTTTAACACTACCTCATCCATGTTTGACATGGCGTGGTATGTTGCATCATGACCTCTTCCTTTCCTTTGCAATAGTTCACTCTTCCCGATATAAGTTGACACAAATTGCATTTGTCTAAATAATCTAATTCCAGAAAATGTGAGTTTTTGTCAGATGTTTTGTCAAAACAAAAATAAATAGAAAATTCTGATGCATCAATCTTTTCAAACGCGTTTTTTCCTCATTAAATAAAGGATTCTGGATATTTTACCAAAAGTACTGTGAACCTGCTCAAGGCTTTTTGAAGAGATTTGTTTTATTCTTCAATGGCCAGCCTGATCTCAGTCCAATAGAACATGCATTTAACTTACTAAAGACAAAAATGAAGGCGGTAAGAAGGTGGCTGAATTTGGCTGCCGTCAAGGCTTGGCAAAAGAAAATTCGGAAATTGGTGATGTCATCAGGCTCCAGAAATGCCCAAATACATTTGAGCCTCTGGAGATGGAGGTAGTACAGTGAAACCTCTTAAATTAAAGATAAACATATTTCGATTTTTTAAAATTGAAATCCAATGTGGTGTTGAAGAAAAAAAAATCATCTTATTTTCCTACTTCTGGACTCAACTGGGCGGTATTACTGTTCCTTTGACTCTTCAGTAAAGGGGTAGAGAAATTCTCAGTATGTCTTGACACACCTCAATCTATCCTTCCCATCCACGTCCCCTCTGGCCAGAAGAAGCACAGACAACAAAGGATTTGCCTGGACAGTGTGAAATATTCAAACTATTTCAACTCGATCAACATTAAGTGGCGACCGGAATGTCTCCTTGTTTTAACGAAAAGGGGGCATATGCAAAATGTCATTTTTAATGACTTGAATACACAAACTGAAGTCTCTGGAGTGCCTGTCACACCAAAACGTGTGAAATTAAATAACCACGTCATTATTTGGTTATCTGCAAACACGTCTGTGAGCCAGCCCTTCTGAACGTAACCTCTCCTGTTATGTAACAGCAGGGAGGAAATGACATCATAATCACTTTGTTTCACTGCCCATGACGTGACAAGCTCGGCCACTTGAAGATTCAGGAGCCACTTAGTAGAAGATGGCCAGTGTAAGGCTTCCTGTGTATTCCGTCTGAAACAATGACTCCTTTAAAGCATGTCTGGCTGATGTTTTCATCAGCCTGTAGTCTAAAGCAGCGGACGGATGCCGCAAACAAGCAACTGATTCAAAGTCAAATATTTCACAAAAAGATCTGGTGGTTATGGTTACTAGTGGAAGACATAATAATACCTTCTGAAATGAGCCACAAAGGACAAAGGAGTTAATTATAAACAGATGACGACAAAAAAATTGGCAAAGTTGGCAATATGTAAATAAGTTAGTTATGCCTGCTTACAGTAGCTCGCTGTCACTTGCAAAAGTTAACAGCACACCTTTGTCTTTTTGAGTAACAGTGTTTTAGTCATTCTAAATAAGCCCAATTAATTCAACATTTATTAACTGGAAATATTTATATTTGATATGCTTGACATTTTTTCCTGAGCAGAGTCCAAAAGCTGCTTCATTCTTCCTTCCTGTATTTATGCTGAGATAAGATAACCCGGCTCCAGATTGCAGCCAAGTATTTCGGGGCGCAATTATGTTCACTCAACTTCAAACAAACGCGACTAAAAAAACATTGCACCGAGAGTACAATTCATACAAAGGAAAGCTCGTATGAAGTTTTTATAAATACCAACTAATAAATCAAATGTGCCATTTTTTATTTTATTTTTTTAATGAGGAAAACCACATGTTTTGTGTTCTTTCTGTATGTTTAAGACTTCATTAGGAGAGTCTGCCTGTCTGGGCATATAATGAAATACACAACTTTATATGGCATACTATGATCCAATATGATGTCATTCACTCATTCACTGCCATTGACGGCTATAGACGTAAAAAAAATATTTTGAACTATTTCTATTAGTTTAACGTTATTATTTTTTTAAACTTTTGTTAACAAGAGTATGGAAACCTGGAAAAAATAATTATTGTACATTTCGAACAGATATAAAATTTGTGTTTCATTGTGAGTTAACTAGTGAAGTCATGTGATTAATTACGATTATTAATATTAATTGCCTGACGCCCTAATTTAAAAAAAAATGTTCTTTAAAAAAAAAATGTTTATTAAAAGAAGAAAAGATTATTAAAATTAGGGGCATTAGGTGATTAAATGTTTTAATTGTAATTAATCACATGACTTCACTAGTTAACTCACTATTAATAACTAAATTTATATCTGTTCGAAATGTACAATAAAAAAAATTCTAGGTTTTCTTACTCTTGTTAACAAAAGTATATATTAAAAAAAAGTTTAACTAATAGAAATAGTTCAAATGAATTTATGGCAGCGAATGAGTTAAAAGCAAATGAATACAACATGATGCAAATGCCAAATGTTAATAAGAAGTTGAGCTCATCTCAAAGTGTACATCCCAAACTTTCCAAGGCTTGTGTGGCTTGTGTGTGACCTATCTTAAGGACAACCCGCCTGACGAAAGTTATAACATGCAGAATTGTTTATGTCATAACACACTAAGCCTTGGAAATGCAGTAATTTCAATGTAAACGTGAACAAGTTGAACTGGAGACGTGTTAAGGCCGGCATGCTATATGGATGCACACACACATACAGACACACAGACACACAACCAAAGAGTAATGTAGTCCCTTCATCCTCCACACTCATTTCCTGGTATCCTTGACAACGACATATACACAGCTGCATCAGCTCAAAGTTCCCTTCCCCAATGACACACACACACAGACACACACAAACTGTTCAGATCTTCATTAGAAATTATTTCCAGCTGTAACCCAGAACATGAGTATGCGAACAAAATGGGTAGACAAAGAAGCACTGGAGAACATGAAAGATGGGGAATGAAAAGATCTTAAGGTCTGATTCTACATGATAAAATGTGCAATTGGGCCATATGGAAGTTGCGTTGTGTGACTCACAGCACTCAAAAGAACAATGAGAACAATGACAAGCAAATCAGACATGTAGACAAGGCGTAGACAAGGCAGACTCACATCAAGGCCTGGATCACCGGCTTCTCCGTCATCTCCTTTGGGTCCAGGGGTTCCCTTGCCACCCTGAAGGCCAAAACAGAACAGTGTTACAAGTGAGGTGACATACCTGGAAGTCAACTGCCTAATATACATTCTGAAAAAAATATTGCCAACGTTAACTTTTGCTGTAAAGTTTAGAGATAGACCGATATGGTATTTTTTCGGGCAGATACCGATTACTAGTTGTCAAGGAGATTAACTCATTCACTGCTATTAACGGCTATAGACGTAAAAAATTCATTTGAACTATTTCTATTAGTTGAACATTTTTTTCCACTTTTGCTAACAAGAGAATGAAAACCTAGAAAAAAAATATTGTAAATTTAGAACAGATATAAAATTTGTGATTAATCGTTAGTTAACAAGTGAAGTCATGTGATTAATTACAATTTTAAAAAAGTAATCGTCTGACGGGCCTAATTTAAAATAAATAAATAAATAAGGGCCGTTTAATCGTAATTAATCGCATGATAATTTTATATCTGTTATAAATGTACAATAAAAAAATATAGGTTTTCATAGAAAAATTAATGAAATGAAAAAAATGTTAAACTAATAGAAATAGTTGACATGAATATAGTCGTCAATGGCAGTGAATGAGTTAATAACTGATATTCATTTTCTGTAAAAAGGGAGAAAAAAGCATTGACGTAAAAACATTTTAAAACGCAAATGTCAATCTTAACTTAATATATATATATATATATATATAATAATGTCTTAAAGCCTGTTTATTTAACAATTTTTCCACCTTTTCAAAATGTTGATTTTTTTTTTCTTAGACAATATCAACATTTAAAAATACCCAAAATCTTAAACTTTCATATTTTTGTTTTAATAATGTCGAACAAAAACAAAAGGTTCCCAAGGTCAGCAGCATCTCTTATAAAATCAACTGAAAATTTTAATAAATAGTTCCCTGAGTTTAAAATGGTATTAGATTTAAAACAATAAGAGCGCTGCTAGGATATTTTGGATTTATCCAAAAAATGTCTCTTTGGTGCTCTTCAGTGGAGGGATCCGCAAAAGCATTAAAAAAAAAAAAAGAGCAAACTGAGGCACTCAAAGGTGTTCCAAGTAAATAGTCAATTTCAGTGACAGAGAAGAATATGTGATGATGACACTCATTTTGACCATCATGCACAAGATATGGACCGAAGATTCATAAGCAGAGGATACAAAAGAGCAATTATTTCCACAGCTCATCAGAAAGCTAGAAGTCAAAATCGAAATGATTCGCTGATTTAAAAAAAAAAAAAAGGAAGAAAGTAAGAATCAAGTGTCTTTTGTAACACCATATACCTCCGAAGCCAACAAAATGAAACATATAATTAAACAAAATTGGAGTATCCTTACAAGTGACAACTTACTTAGAGAAATACTTGGCTCAGTAAAACAACGGGAAACTTTAGATGCGGCAACTGTACATTGTGACACCAATAAAGACTACCAATGTTTTTACAAATACATGAAATCAAAAATACAATATAAATGTGTTTATCAACTGTAACACACTACGTATGTTGTCTATAAACTTGAATGCGCTTGTCGCCGCATCTACATTGGTAGAACCAAGCGCAAATTTAAATCCAGACTTGCCGAGCACAAACAAGCAATAAGAACTGGCAATGCGGCAATCCGGTCCTGGAGGGCCGTGGTCCTGGAGGGCCGTAGTCCTGCAGGTTTTGGATGTTTCCCTTCTCCAACACAGCTGATCATATGATCGGCTCATCAGCGAGCTCTGCATAAGCCTGATAACGATCCTGCTGATTGGAATCAGCTTGTGTTGGAAGAGGGAAACCTCCAAAACCTGTAGAGCCACTAAGTTTCCTGGTCTGAATGGTGAACTGGATTTCATTCCTTTTCTTTAAGATCTCTTCTGAAAATATATTGTAAATAATAGTAGATTGTAAATAGTACATTGTGTTTATTTTTTATTTATTATTATTGACTTTTAAAAGGATTGCTGATTGTTGCTTGCTGATTGGATGATGAGTACCAGCTGACTGTGCGTCAATCTCACTGTGAACATGTGACTAACTTCTATATAAGCATTTGTATGAGCTTGCCCTGACAAAGGCCTACCGTGGCAATTTTTAATCAACTGGCTATGTGGCAATAAAGTCATTTTACTTGGAACACCTTTGAGTGCCTCAGTTTTCTCTCTTTTTTGAAAATAATATTAGATTTACCTTTTATTAGGGCGTCAGATTTTTTTTAAATGGCCGATACCGTTATTTGTCAAAACGCCCAATAAGTGAATCTGATGGAACTTACAGGTTCACCAGCGTCTCCGCGAGGGCCGGGATAACCCTGAAAAACATGTAAATGTTAATATTCTACATACAGTATGTAATACACAACCATAAATGTCACAATAAGTACACACCTGGAATCCTGGGCAACCTGCTGTACCATTTCCTGGCACACCGTCCACACCCTGGCGATGTCAAGAAAAACATCTTTACATATACTCACATACACACACATACAAAAAAAATATTGTGGCAGGACTTATGATGGATGGCAGACATCTGCATCCCGTTCGATCTTCCTCACTCACCCTGCCTCCCATTGGGCCTCTGTCTCCTGCAGACCCTTTGATTCCTCTTGGTCCTTTGGATCCCTGGGAGAAAGAAGAAATGACAAGATGGGAAGCATATGAAAAGTGGCATGACGTGTGATTGAAAACATTCAGATGTTGTAATGATGGTTGTGTCTGCATGTAAAAGATAGCATGGTTGGTTATATAACAACGCGATGGATTTTGCTCAAATCTAGCTGCTTGTTTGCTACTAATTTGTGATTGTATGTACACTGTATGTATATTTTTGTAGCGTGAGACAGACCTCTGGTCCAGGAGGGCCTTCATCTCCTCTGTATCCGAGGGAACCAGGCCTGCCAGGCTCACCCTGCAAAACATCAGCACTGTTATCATGTCATACCACACCTGAGGCTGGCGCAACGTAGCTCGGACGCTACATGTAGCATTAGTTGCTATCAACTTCGCTACAGAAAAAGGCTTCAGTGAGCTATAGTCCCATACGGATTAAATTGTTTCAGTTGCATGTTTGTGGAGAAAAGAAGTGCCCTTTTCTTTTCATTCTTCTGGCCGACCCTCAAGTAACAACTATGTTTCAACGCTTAAAGCTTAACATGGCTAAAATGCTTCTTAAGAGTGATTCAAAGTAGAGTAGCGTAATTGATGGTCATGTTGTGCCAGGACCATCAGTGGGAAATAGCAAGTTTTCAGGGAGTCTCATTTAGTTATTACATTTGGAGAAGTTTCAACAACAGCTGGGCTCAGCTGCTGCATGAGCATTTCCTCTGCATTGTAAATAATTGCTCTGATATTGTGCTTTTTTTAAGGCATAGAAAATCCAAAGCTGAGTGTAAGGAGTGATTTATTTAGCCTGTAAGGACTTGGCTGTGAGGGCCAAAAACACACCACTAAATACAGTGGACAAAGAGAATAATTTTAGGCTATTTGGAGTAGCAATCACTTTGACATAGTCAACATTAAATTGTCAAAAATATCCAGGCTTTAGTGATGACATCCATGGTTCAGTTTTTAGATAGGCAAGAAGTTGTGACGTAATATTTGGTATTCAATTGTTTCGCCTTGGTAATAGTGTATCGTTTAAAGGGGAGAACAATCCAACTCACTCTGATTAATATTGTGTTTGTGGAATATGAGTTAAGCAGCAAAGTCAACCTGTTTTTAATCCATCTCAGTGGGCGGCCATTTTCCCACTTGCTGTCAACTGAAAATGACAATCACAGTTGCTCAGGATTTAGGTAACGACCAATTACGGTTCAGCTTGTGAATGTCACATGACCAAACAGAGGCCCATTTTTAATTGCTGTCAACTAAACATTACAACCAGTCACAGCTCAGCTTCAGAAGACAGGCGAGCCATGATTGGTCGTTACCTGAGCCCTGAACAACTGAGATGTCATTTTCAGACAGCAAGTGACAAAATGGCTGCCTCATGAGATTGATAAAAAAAGGCTGGGTTTTGCTATATCATTTACAGTATATTCCACAAATGCAATATTAATCAGACTGCTGTGTTTAGGCTCGTGGGGGTACAAGTTATATAGCATTGTATAAAAATAAAAATAAACTCAATTAGTCTATAACCACTGTATGTGATGACAAAGTGTATCGTAAGGGGAGGGAGATTACACAAAATAGTGATCACTTTGGCTTTTTATAATTTTCTTCTATTTTTTTTTGCTGGTAACATTATTTTATTTGAAGATGGAAATACACAACTAGAAATGTTCATCAATCGATGTTATAAATCTCGGGGTGACCTTGCACTGTATGGTATTATTAGGTTATTTCAACAGTATCAGTATATCAGTGAGTCATAATTCCAAAAGTATTGTATTATCTCAATGAATTTGCTACTGCATTTGTAGCTCCCTAAAATAGCAAGTGTGGTCCAGCATGTCCATTTTCTCACTTAGTACAGTAGTTCTTTACTCTCCCTTCAAGTCTGATGAGGAGGAAAAAAAGGAGCACAAAGGATCCATTGAAAGCTCTGACATCACGGAGGCTACCGCAAGTAATCCATGTTGAGCATTATTTTTGATGCACTGCCTGGAGCCTTATTAGGAACCATACTGAGGCTTTGGCTGCATGAGATGGAGAGAAGAACTGAGTCAGAAGGGAAAGAATGAGCGTAGAAGTTCCCGGGAGGGGTTGAACACTCAAACCGGGAGGAGGAGAAAGCATACGCATGAGTGGGCAGCACTCTGGGGCAACAGCCAGGTTCAACACTGTTAAAATGTCCCGGCCCCAGTGTGAAACATGAACGCACATGCGCACTGAGTCCTCCTCAGAATGGGGGGTGGGGGGTGGGGGGTGGGTGGGGTGGGCTGCTGAAGTGAAAAGTAGGTAATTATGGAGTTGCTCGATGAAACAACAAGCTGAAAACAGTGTGCCACTGTATTTCCTGTATGATTGAACAGTGTGTGTAGGTCTCACAGGGTCTCCGTTGGGGCCAGTTGAGCCCTCTCGTCCCTGCTCTCCGCGGGGTCCTGGCTCCCCCTGGCAAGAAGAAGAACAAAAGTGTAATCTAATTTACAGGGCCCGTCACAATAGGCAATAAAGCAAATGGAGTCAAGTTGAATTGTGGGGAATTTGGTTCAAGTAGAAACCCTAAATTGCAAAGCCGAGGCTGTGCATTTTGGAATTCAAACCATTTTTGAGGGGTAATTTTTGTCAAAATAGACAGAAATAAAATATAATCCAACATGGGAAAGTGGTAGCAACGTGTCTGTCCTAGCTATTCTGTACTAGTGTTAATATTATTAGACATTTTCAAATTTAGTCTCAGTTTTAGTCCAGTTTCAATCACGCTTGTCAGTTTCATAGTTAGTCAACCTCATCCCGTTATTATTTAGTCAACTTTTAGTCGACTATAAATCTTGCATTTTAGTCTTTATTTTAGTCCAAGAAGACGTCATTTTATTCATCTAATTTTAGTCAAAAACTGTCAACATTTTAGTCTAGTTTTAGTCAGGACAATCATTTTACCCCTGTATATATTTTTTGTCAACAGATGATGTTGAACATTTTGGATCTAAAACTATTTCAAATAAAATGTTCTCTTCACTTCACACTCCATTAAAGTATATCAACAAGTGGCTACTATGGTTCCATGCTACGAGCTAATAAATTAGCCATCATTAATTAGTGGTTGGATTAACATTATTATTGGAACGTTATAGCCCATGGATTAATGTTAAATTATAACTATAAATTAATCTTTTTTTCTTTTTTTTTTACCTTTCACTGTGACTTCTTGTCTGTCCCATGTATTTGTGCATGTTGCACTCGCTAGCTGTAGATTTTAAAAGGGGGCGTGTCACTGTGTGTCACATGACAGTGTCACAGAGACAGGATTTTACAAAGTCATATAATTTTCATCTTGTCTTTGTTCATGAACTAAAATGTTCATAGATTTTAGTCCAATTTTTTTATGAAGCGAAGTACATATTTGTCTCGTCTTTAGTTCCAGTTATTGTTTATTGATGAGGGTTTTAGTCTAGTCTAGTTTTCGTCCGGTAAAAAATGTGTGTTGGCGAAAATATTTTTGTTGAGTTTTCGTTAACGAAATTAACACTACTTTGTACAATAATAATTAAAAAAGAATGAAATGTGGGCTGCTGATCAAAACTAAAGCATAGCATCAAGATAAGTTATTGAAGCCAGTTCACTTCCTGGCCCTTGAGCACGGCACCAAAGCCCCAACTGTTGGGCCTGGGAAACTCTGACATCTGTTGTTTTTTTGTTTTTTTTATGTACACAACATGCAGCTGTGTATTTTGGCCTATAAATATATTGTCTGTTTGACCCACACATTGTAAAGAGTGCAAATGAGGGACTAATAAAATGTTTGCATGTCCTCTCTAGGCAGCTGAGGAGCTCCACTATTCATCATCATCATCATCACTTACTGCTTCTCCTCTTGTTCCTCTGTTGCCACGGGAACCTTGCTCCCCCTTCTCTCCAACTGCTCCCTACAAGAGGTTACCAACCATGACGACTTATTGCACAAACAATCCACATAACCGTAATCAGAATCAACATTATTTACGATCTGGCCACGAGGTCCGTCTGGTCCGGGTGCACCCTGAAAGCACAAAGGAAAAGACATAAATGTGACCATTTGGGGACCAAAGTTTTGCTGGCTTTCGCTGGGTGAACTTACATCATCGCCACGCTCGCCTTTGTCCCCATTAGCTCCTCTGGGTCCGCTTTCGCCCTGCCGCAGCACATGATCATGTCAGAACTTTCTGGGTTTTTTTGGGGTGGGGGGGGGGGGTCTCTATATGTTGGTTTACCTGAGGTCCTAAAGGCCCGTAGTTTCCGGGTCTTCCTGGTTCCCCATCTCTTCCATTATCTCCCTGGAATAAGCACCAGATGACTTGATACACCGTGTTTGTTCCAAAACATAAATCTATAACATCTTACTTTTTCTCCTTTGGACCCAAAAGGACCAGGGTCTCCCTTTGGCCCAAGATCACCCTGAAGACCCTGGAAGACAAAAACAGCTACAGCTGAAACCACAATGCTTAATTGTTGTGGCAGCCAAGCATGCATGCACTGCACATGTGTGTGTGTTTGTGGGCAATATGTCTATATGGCTTCATTTAAACAAACTGACAGCAAGAATGTAAACCGAGCAGTGATTAAAGAGCCAGGGGCATTCCAGGTTCTAGACCTGAGATTGGTCAACGCCGCTCAAAGAATAACATTGCAAAACATACAATTGTAGCTAATGGCTAATTTGTAAACAACATGCATGTGCCAGAGGCAGACAAAAGTGGGCGGCGTATATGGTTATGTAAAGTTAACATGGATGATCAAGACAAAGAAAAATAAATATATACTATGTGCACATGAGGGTGTTGCAAGCCCTAAATCTTGAGTCTGCGCCCAAAAAAAAGGCAAACCATTTCATGAGCTATTTCCCTTTCCCTTATAAAGTGAATGTTAATGTCAGCAAAGCATGTATGGCCGTACATGTGTCAAATACGACTCAAGTGAACCATGGTGAAAAAATTACAGTTGGCGAATCTTTGCAGCACTGCATACATATATTTGGAGGCAACATTGCAGTACGCCACACTGTATCGTATTATTTATTATTGAACCACAAAAACATGTCTGGCTGGCACTGATCGATCATCCTATTGACAGTGACAGAGACTCTCAACACTTTGCTTTTTAGCCACAGGTATACGACGTGTTGTGAAAAGCACAAAATACAGATACTGTATTCTAGTACTGAGAAACATCATTATTATTATTTTTCCCAATGCCATTCAAAATTTTGAATCGCAGCAAAACTAGTTGCACACAGTTGCATCAGTTGAGCCAATTACGGTATTGTCACTTGATGTGTGTGTTCATTTTTAGAGATGATCATCATGGAGGAATGTGAGAGAATTTGCGAGAGAGGTTGCCCTCCATGTAAAATTTCATATTCAGGAAAAAAAATTGTTGAAATACCGGTAGTAGGGATCATTATGTAATTAATTATTACATTACATTTATTTATAAATATATAATTTCTTCAGGTAAAAAAAAAAAAATGTAAAAATGTTTTTTAAAGTATTTTGGGGAAAAATGTTCACAAATAACATGCAAATAGTTAAAGTATTGAAAAATGTGTTGTAAGTGTACCTCTGCAGAGGAGATCATACTTCTTCCGCACTCTTTGACAATGAGAGCGCCACTGCCACCTACTGTAGTGAATGTGCAACTAGACTTTATTCTAATACGACAACAACAACAAAATTTAAAAAAAATTATGTTCCCTGAGGTCACGCGCACCACCCCAAGGGACAAGAACTCAACACTCAACAGACATGACTCTTTCAGGTCAATTTCTGTAATCGTGGTTTAAAAGTGTTTACATGTTTTTGTGGAAGAATTTTACATACTGTCAAGTCACTTGGGGCAAAATGTGCTCAATGATGAACTGGTTGGTTTAACGCAGCGGGCACCACAAGTCACATGACTAATTGACAGACACGCCCATGGAAATCTTAAACTCACATCTGATCCAGGAGATCCTTTACAGCCAGAAAGACCAGGGAAACCAGCTTCCCCCTAACAGAAAAATGGACAACAAACAAAGAATATCATTTTTTAAATATAAAAAAAATTGTCAAATACATTTGTAGTAGTATTTTTAATCAAATATACATCCAAAAAATGCTTTTTTTTTTTCAATTTTAAAAATTGTTAACTGAAAGAGTAAGACTATAGTTGATTATAGTTTGCTCAGTTGCTTTTTGGGGATTTGACAAAATATTCTTTAGTAAGGAGTCCATATCTAATTTATATCTCTGGACAATTAAATGTTTTGTTGTTGTTTTGTTTTTAAGATTTGTCACAGGTTGGCACTGTGTGTAACCCACCTTGCGTCCATCAACGCCATCATTTCCGCTTAGACCTTTGTCTCCCTATGGAAGAGGCACAGACACAGAAGAGAAAGTGAAGCAAATGGCAAAGACTCAAATACAGTAGAAGCTCGCAGAGAATGAACAAACGCGTGCGTAGAAGGTCCGACATCAAAATCAATCTCACCTTGTAGCCTTTGTGTCCTCTTTCTCCCTGCAAAGAACACGTCATTTATTAGCCACATCCGTTATGCTACACGCTAATTCGAGCACATACAACAATAATGTCTTGCATTTGGACGACTCGATTATACCTTCCCGCCTCGACCACCTCGGTCTCCCTGTAGAAAGAAAAGCACACATTATAACACGCTCAAATGGTTGTTTTCCATTTTCTATGACGATAAGGTTATATAATGATAATATCGTTCTAATTGTCACTGATTATTAATTAAATGGAGTCAGTATTGTTGTAGTGGAGGTTTTTACCTTCATCCCACTGTATCCAACAGGACCAGGATCTCCAACGCTGCCCTGTAACGTAGTGGCAATGTTGAGGATTATTATCGTTGCGACGTCATGGCAGAATGGAAGATTGAATATCAAAAGAAACTACCATGGCACCAATATCTCCTTTCTCTCCTGGCATTCCGGGTCTACCAGTTTCTCCCTGTGGAAAGGTAATACAAGAAACACAAAGATCTGTCCTTGAATAGAAGGTTCTTGCGCGCCAATTGGTCAATTCTTCTGGGTCAAATTTATAAAGCATAATCTTGTATTGTCATACCATGCCGCCAGTGTCTCCACCTGGTCCTTTAGGGCCTCCTGGAGCCTGTAGCAAAAGCAAAATGACAGGTGATGACAATGCTGGTTGACAATAAAACAACAAACATGCTCGGAGTTGTTGCAAACGTGTCATTGAGCACTTACATTGCAGTCAAATGAGCAGCACTGGGGGGGAAAAAAAGGAGATTTAGAGTGTTAAAAAAAAAGAAGCAAAGTAATAAATAATTTCGTTTGAGATACAAAACCAATGATCAGACATACCACATCCTTGGTCTCATTTGTCTGAAAAGTGGAAGAGAAAATGTAAATAAGATCCAAATACAACATTTGGGGAATTACAGAAAGGAGAAGACAATCCATACGATCATATCTATGATGGTTCTGATGGTTCCCATCTTGGTGGCTCTGGAGTCATCTGCAGCTGTGAAGTTCTGCCTGTAGTTCTGGTCAGTGGCGATGATGGAGAGTCGAGTATCCTAAGAAGACAAACACAAATGGGAAATCTTTAACATCCATCCAAAACTAGACGTAGATTTTTCTTCTCAGTGTCTGACGTAAATGTGGCTTATACGTAGAGTACAATTTGATGGTCCCTTGTGTCTACCAATCAACTCCCTCAGCCAGGTGTTCCTCGTTGTCCCGTCAGTTTGCTTGTATTTATCCCTGGTTCCTTTTCTTTGTTGGTTCGTTGTGTTTGCTGACTCGTTGCCTGTCATTAGCCATGCCTCCTAATTATGTCATGCCTTGCCGTAGTGTTTGTTTGTTCTTGCTTTTTGGACTTTTGTTAATTTATTCATTCATTCATTTAGTCTTTTTGATATTTCCATTCTCCTCGTTATCCCTTTTGGGGGTTTTGGAAAATACATTGCTGAGAACCTTTCGGTCCTTGCTTCCCTGCACTTGGGTCCTCAACCACGCAATACAATGACAAATTTGCTTACAGTTTATTATGTCACCTCTGACAAAATGACTTGTCCTTTTGTGAAAACTTTAAATCGTCCTAATGTGTAAATGTAAATGTAAATGGTTGTTTATATGTACCCTGCAAACAAGTTGTGGTGTACCCCGCCTCTGTCTTGCCCAAAATCTTTTCACCTGTAATCCTCGTGACAATGTGTGGTATCGAAAATGGATGGATGGATAGTGCAAATTCACAGCGGAAGGTATCCCAAGGCACCTTACTTGAATATATTTCCTAACTAATTTTCTATGTGTTTTTGTTTATTTGTCATTAATTAGATGATTTTCTTTTTATTGTAAACATTAAAATGAGTGCTGTCAAACGCTAAAAAAATTCAATAAATAATAACACAATTTTCCGTGATTAATCGTGCATAAACTTCCCCAAAATCTTGAAAAAGAATTCATGAATAGCAGAGGCGGTTACAGGTGCAAAGAGGACTAAAATGTCTCAATACTTTTTTGTCCATATAAAAGGCATGGCCATGTGAGAAATTGATTTTACATCAGCTGCACAAGAAAAAAACAGCCATGTGAAATACTATCACTACCAATGGCTCATCGTTAAGTCCATCCACCATTTTTTTTCTAAATGACGATATCACTTTTGAAGATGGCGGCCCATCTATACAATCTTCCATCCATATTCTATACCACTTGTTCTCATTAAGGTTGCGGATGAGCTTGAACCTATCATAGAAAACTTTGGGCAGGAGGTAGACTACACCCTGGACTGGTCGCCAGTCAATTAAAGGGCTGATTTACACTTACAGTTTCACACCAAAGGAAAATTGAGAGCAATAGTGTCAAACATACGGTTCGCGGGCCGGAACCGGCCCGTCATGGGATCCAATCTGGCCCGTGAGGACAGAACACTAACGGACATTTTTCTCTAAAACTGACGACGACCACTTAAATGACATTCTGGCTTTTACTCAAGATTTGATGAAAACATTTTGCAGTCATTTTTGTTGGCAAAAAATTCAGAATACTCTGCAATTAGACA
Organism: Leptonotus elevatus; assembly: GCF_054856555.1. Taxonomy (NCBI): domain Eukaryota; kingdom Metazoa; phylum Chordata; class Actinopteri; order Syngnathiformes; family Syngnathidae; genus Leptonotus; species Leptonotus elevatus. The sequence goes on from NC_141239.1 coordinate 39,723,612, forward strand.
ATCTTAAAAAAAATGGGAATATTTTCAAAATGGAAAAAACGAAATATTTCAACATGCCATTATTTATATCTTAACTCATTAACTGCCATTGACGGCTATAAACGTCAAAAATTCATTTTAACTATTTGTATTAGTTCGACATTTTTTTTCACTTTTGTTGTTTTTTTATTTATTTTATATTTAGTTTTGTACATAAAATTTGGGATTTATCGCGAGTTAACTAGTGAAGTCATGCGATTAATTACGATTAAAAACTTTAATCGCCTGACGCCCCGAATTTTTTATAATATTTTATTTCTTTTTTTGGGGGGCTATAAACGTCAAAAGTTCATTTGAACTATTTCTATTAGTTTAACATTTTTTCCACTTTTGTTAACAAGAGTATGAAAACCTAGAATTTTTTATTGTACATTTAGAACATATAGAATTTGTGATCAATCGTGAGTTAACTAGTGAAGTCATGTGATTAATTACAATTAAAAACATTTAATCGCCTCTTGCCCCAAATTTTAAATAATCTTTTTTTTTATGTATTTATGGCAGTGAATGAGTTAATAGTCCACGGGCAAACTTGTCCGGCCCACTTGTGATTATAAATGTAGGTAAAAGTGGCCCCTGAATTCAAATGAGCTTGACACCCCTGATTTAGTCTTCAATTAACCTAACATAACATCCATGTCTTTGGGGATATTTGAAGGTATAAAAAATGAGGTGATTCACCATTAAAGAATAAAAAACAGATGCAAGTACCTCCTGATCAGGTGAGATGGCGACGGCGAACACCTTGACACCATGTAGCCTAGCCTCGTTTGCAGCCTCCTGCACGCCTCCACAAGGCTCCTTGTAGCCAGTGATGGGATGCCCGTCAGTCACCACCACGATGTACTTGTTCTCATGGTAGTGGGAACCCCTGGAGAGCACAAAATAGCAAATAGGTCAACTTTTCAGCAAATAGCTAAACGTTTTTGAATGCAAATCTGCCTGTTTTGCTGTAATAATAATATGATTGATTCTGATTACGCTATGAGCAGCTCAGCAAGACCCCTCTTGATGGCGCAGTCCGTGTAGGTCCCTTTGCCGATATATTTGATGGTGTCAATGTCGTTCTTCAGGGCCTGGCGTTCAGTGCTCATGTCACTCAGCGCGCGCACCAGGATGACGTCGTCACTGTAGTGCAACGCCCCCGAGTTCCACGTCAGGTAGCGGTCGCAACTATGGCGCCTATTTGGGGGAGCAAAATCAGTGATGAGTTTGTACCGTGATAAGATAAGTTGAAGTTCAAGTGTGTGTTCTTACATGTCCCTCAGTTCATCAACGAAGCGCTTGGTGAATTCTTTAATCTGGTCAATGTAAAAGTTGGGAGGTTTCTGCCTGAGGGCCACACTCTCGGACGTATCCAATACGAAGAAAAGGTCAACTGGACATTCTGTTCACACAACAAACAAGTAGGCAATGGTGACAGTGACAACACCAAATGAGCACCCAAAATATTAAGCAGAAAAAAATGCAAGGTGGATTAAATGTGTCCATCATTACTGCAGGCCTCCATCAGGTGTGACACCCATGGGTGTTTGCTAGCAGACCCATGCAGGCCTCAGCCTCTACAACTTGTACAAACCCCAAAATGGGAACAATTCTGGAGCGTCATCTTCTTTTGCTTTGACCAATCTGAGTGATCGAGCGCATCTTATTCTTCATCACACATCACACGCTCAAATTCAACAACATGCACTGTAGGCCTCATGTTCACATTAAATCTGTTACATTTTCAATGTGAGCTTGATGCTTCTTCCATAATCCCATTTGATTTTTACATCTTATGTCTGAGTGTACTTGAACGCAACAATGCACATCTGGACCATCGCTTGCGGGAATGTCACTGCATGGACCACGCGTCATATTTAAAGATGAAGAGACAACTTTAAATGCGATATAATTAATTTCGCACAGAATATACACAGCATTCCTTCAAACAAATGAAGAATGTGAAACTTACCCGCGGACTTGGGTCTTTGGATCTGCGTTTGCGCTCTGGCCAGGAGGACGCACAGCAGCACAAGGAGCCCTCTCAAAGTCTCCATGGCTGAACTGCTAAAAAATTAAGCAAAAACAAACAAACCCCCTGAAGAAACAAGCGCAAAAGCGGCCCGAATCCCCAAACTCGGTCTTGTTTGAGTAGATTCGGCTCAACTTTTTTTGCGTTCCACCGCCCAGCCGCAGTCAGTCCAGGCGAGAGCCAGAGCGCGCAGAGGTTGACGACGCGCACGACGAGGGAGGAGGGGGCGTGCACGAGAGCTACATTTGGCGAGAACGCGCACAGGCTAAAGGTTTACACTATATCTCAGATATGCTTGCTTCCTTATAAGGGCTCTAAAGAGAATTATGGATGTAGGAAAAGGAAAAACACAACGCAGGCTCAACCTTTTAGCCTGCTCATACTGTTTTGTATTATTATTTTTTAAAAATTCAGGAGAAAACTTCCACTCGAATGTCTGAATTTTACAACTTAGGGTTTAACATTTAACACAGGATGACGTATTAATAAATTTGGCATTAAACATCACTTCTATTACTGGGCAGTGGGCTTACTCACGTTGCAAACATCGAAACTTGGGACTACTTTTCAGTTCTGTAAAAACTTCCCTCTGTGACATCTGTTTTTTCAGACCTGATATGAACATTCAACGAGAAAAGGGGGGACGCAAAGGGAGGAGGGAATTCTTGGCTGTCTCAACCAGCGCAGCGGGAAGAAGCACAGTGCCATCTAGCGTTCATTGTGGACACAACTTTGAGAATTGTGCAGTACACCCCCATGGAAGAGAAGGGTTCACTTGGCCAGGTGATGAGTGGGGTGATTTTTCATGGTTGCTGTGGACATACATGTGTGTGGAGGGACTGTCTTGGACTCACTTTTTCCACTGAGCTCACTTTTCTTGGAGACACAGTTGCTCACAGTGAGCAGATGTAAGTCGAGAGGGGAGAGGATGGGGCGGGTGGGATGAAACATCTGGTAATGATCTCTGTTTACGAGCCAGTCCTCATAATAAATCACTTCAGTTTTATGGCAGCATGTAGAAATCGTGATGCCTGTGTTTGGGGATGTCTCCATACAGGATTTTGCTCACATCCACATTAAACTCGAGTTTAATAGAGAAATTAAGAATTTGGCTTTGTTTTCAGTTACGTAGGAATTTATGCTCCAAGGGAGATAGGTGTGCACAATTAAAAGAACAATGACTTTACAAGCATGAGGAGCGCAGTTTAAAGATCACACAATGAGCTCACTCATCATTACCCAAATAACATGGTGCACCCTCAAAAGCGAAGATAAACACAGCACATGGAAGCCTACATGCAAACTCCTGACAACCGTTTCTGGCCAGTGTAATTGGCAGAGAAAATGAGTTTCCACAGGATCCTGGCAGTAAATGGACAGGACGGGTAGCAAATCTGAGTCAGAGAGCGAGAAAAACCAAGGGCTGAACACAGAACCCCTTTTATTATGAACATGGTTTAAGTTAGAAAATGCTGATGAAATAATGATTCCAAAGTAACTACCGCTCTGTGGAACAAATGCATCAAAGAAGTGAGTGGGAGGGGGCTCAGGACATTTTTTTTTTCTCCCCAACAGAAACACACAGCTGGAAGAGATTAATCATGAGGACTTGGTTATTATTCCTGTGAAGACTTCCGTTTTTATCAGAGTCAATGCAAAGATGACAGAAAAGTGATGGGTCATCTTGACAGTTTACTCTGCTTGCAGATGCCACAAGGCGCCAGGCGGAACTGCAGGAAATTGCAGTCCGTTCAAGATTCCGACGCACGCCAAATAAATGGAAACGACAGGAAATAGCCAGATGAACTTGTGAAGTATCAGCAAGCTATCACTCACTCGTCTCTTTATATGTCTAACAGTGAACATTAAAAAACAAGCAAGTCATTCATTCAAGGATAAACAGTCGCTGATTCCAGCTGGTGTAAACTAGCAAGACAAGAGTCACGTGTAGCTACTGCCCTCTAGTGTATGGATACAAAAATTCAATATTTTCCTGAGAAACAGTAAATTCACACCAAAGTGTAACCAATGTCATTTAATTTGAATTTGTCAGTCAGAAAACCACAATGGGCATACTGTATAAGGAAACTTGCAGGGCTGCCTTTCATGATCGTTACAGAGCCAAATTTCTGTACATGACCTTTAAAAAGATTGACTTCCGGGTTCAGTATCTCACAGCAATACTAAGCATGCTTGACAAAAAAGATCCAGTCTTTTCAATGTAATCACAATGTGTGCAAATATCGAGCGCTTTGCCAGAAAACCTTTGCCTTGAGTCAGTTCATGCCGGAGTGACTTTTGAGGTGCCTCCTCAGGTGGTTAAGACACGTGTACGTCTTGGGACAGATCTGGCAGTGGAAAGGTCGCACCCCCGAATGGTTGAGCATGTGCTGCTTGAGTACGCTGCCGTCAGAGAAGGCCTTGCCGCACTGGGAGCACACGTAGGGCCGTTCGCCGGTGTGGACGCGCATGTGCACCGTCACTTTGTGCGCCATGGTGAAGCCTTTGCCGCACACCGTGCACTTGAAGGGCCTCTCGCCGGTGTGGGTGAGCCTGTGGGTGCGCATGGCGCCCATCTGGGAGAAGGCCTTGCCGCAATCGGGGCACACGTGAGGCTTCTCGCCGGTGTGAACTCGCGTGTGGCTTCTCAGGCCGCCGGCAGTGGAGAAGCACTGCGAGCAGTGCGTGCACTGGTAGGGCCGCTCGCCCGTGTGCGTGCGCATGTGCTGCTTCAAGTCGTAGCGGTTTCGGAAGCCGCGGCCGCAGACCGGGCAGCTCTCCGGCCGCTCGTCGTTATGGCGCAGCTCGTGATTGGACAAGCACTTTTCCGACAGGAAGCATTTGCCGCACTCCTGGCACTGGTAGGGTTTCTCGTGGTCGACCCGTTGGTGATACTTGAGCTCGCTGATCCCGGGGAAGGTCTCGTCGCAGTATCGGCACCTGAAGCGATGGTTGGGGCTGTAGGGGAGCTGATGCTCGGTCATCTGATGGTTCCTCAGCAGGTGCGCCATCTTGAAGGTCTTGCCGCAGTGAGAGCACTCGTATTTGGTCAGCAGCTGCGCGCACTGGTGCCTGGCGCACTCGTGCACGGATCTAAACTGACAGCCGCATTTGGTGCAAATGTGGGCGGCGTTCTTGCACTTCCTCTTTCTGTGGCCGGACAGGTGCGCCTCGGTGCGGAAGGCTTTGCCACACTGCGAGCATTTGTACGGCTTGACGGCCGTGTGGAAGCGCTGATGCTCCAGGAACTCAAAGCGGTACTTGAAGCTCCTTCCGCACAGCGGACAGTTGTGGGTGACTCGTCCCCGAGGGTAGGCGGACTTGCCGGCCAGCTTTCTCGAGGGCAAAGAGGAAATGCGATGAGCGGAGCTGCATTTCCTGCGTTTACCGCCGCTCAGTAATTTGCAGGCCTCCATCTCGCGGACCTCATCGTGGCGCTGTTGATGCTTCAGCAGACACTTGGACGAGATGAAGCTCTTGCCGCATTGTTTGCACTGGTACGGCTTGTCATGATCTACCTGCTGGTGATACTTGAGATCGCCGATGCCGGGAAAACCTTCGCCGCAATGGCTGCACTTGAAAAGGCGGCTCTGAACGTGAGTGAGGAGGTGCTCCTTCAGGCTGCTTGACTTTTGGAACGTCTTTCTGCAGTGGCCGCAATCGTAGTTGCGCCCTCGTTTTGCGCAGTGGTGTCGGAATTTGTCCAGCGACGAGGGAAAGCTGTTCCCGCATTTTATGCACAGGTATGCGGCGTTTTTGCATTTGCGCAGCCTGTGGCCGGCCAGCAGGGTGGCCGTTCTGAAAGCCCGTCCGCACTCGGAGCAGTTGTAAGGCTGCAGGCCGCTGTGGACTCGCTGGTGCTCCACCAGCACGGAATGATGCTTGAAGCATTTGCCACATTGCGGACATTTGTGTGTCGCGACCTGCGCGTTGTGACAAGGAGATGAGGACAGATGGGTTCTTTTCGGAGAATCGGGAAAGTCGGCGGACGTGGACGGGTTTGTGGACAGTTCTTCATCAAACATGACTATCTGAGGAACATCGTGGTCATCGTCACAAGCGCTCGGGTGCGACGCGATGGCCACTTCCAAAGATGGGGGCAGAGACAAGGACGGGATAAGAAGATCATCCGACTGAAAAGGAGCTGTGTGGACGGGAGGGGACAATAAACGATTGGAAGAACCATCTTGTGCAACATTTAACGTGCAGAGACATACCAACAGTATTTTTTGCCACTTTTCCATGACACTCTTTGTTTTGGAGGAGAAATTTGATGTCTTCTCCAGTTGATACACACTGTATGTACTCCTCAAGGACAGAAGGGGCAGCACTAAGCCAAGATGCAGTCTGAAAAAAACAAAAAAAAGGACAAAATGATTTGAAGTATTTGTATAGCGCCTTCCAAGGCGGTGGGGAAAGACGCTGAAATGATCGGTGGTGAACTACATTGGTCATTTTTGACGGCGCACCTGCTTGAAATCTGGGATCGGCAGCAGCTCCTCGAGTCTGGTGAAGAATTCACAAACTAGCGTTTCCAGCGCGGTGTCAAAGTCAGGGCCATACTCCACTGGAAACACGTTCTGTGGGGGAGGAGGAATGAAAGGTTGCCACCATTACGCAAAAAAATAAAACATTGGACAGTACATGAACATTACGCAATTTGTACGAATAATTGCGTTTGTGTTTGGCTTCTAACGTCAACATTTTAATCATCTTCAACAGAACAGTTTGTGGTGAAGTTTCTAGCATTAGCTGTGCAAGTAATTAACTATGGACATTAAAGCAACATAACCGCTGCACATTTAAATGGAATAACATGTACTAAGCGCCCTTGCGAGTCTAAACACAACATTCTGATTAATATCGTGTTTGTGGAATGTGAATTAAGAAGCACAATTCACCTAATTTTATCCATCTGTGGGGGCGGCCATTTTGACACTTGCTGTCGACTGAAAATGACATCCCAGCTGCTAACTGAGCAACTGTGATGTCATTTTCAGTCGACTGCAAGTGTCAAAATGGCCGCTCGCTGCCGAGTGAAAATGGCAGACTTGCTAGGGGCTCAGGAAACAACCAATCACGTAGCACTTGTTTTCTGACTTTGGTCATGTGACACTCGCAAGCTGAGCCGTGATAGGTTATTACTTGGGCCCTGAGCAACTGTGATGTCATCTTCAGTGGACAGCAAGTGGCAAAATGGTTTTTAGAAACCCGAATAAGAGCATATTTGGGTTATTGCGCGTGTTTACATGGCCTTTCAAAATCTGAATATTGCCAATATTCAAATTTTTAAATGGGTTATTGCCTGCATGTAAACGTAGTCACTGAGGTGAGGCAGGGAGGAGGAGTTTTGAGTGCTCAGTTCATATGACTGTTGAAATGTTACTGGAGTGGACATTACTGTCACAAAATAATCTAGGTTGTATTTTGTACATTTCTACAAAAGATGATAAAAAAAATTGTACCAGTAGTTATGTTTATTTTCAAATCGTTTTTCTTTCTTTCTTTTTCTTTTTTTCTGGGGACCCCATCGAGGAGTCCTCGAATGTGGATCACTTAAAACTTCACTGTTGGGTTGGTAAGGCCATATTTCTTTTAAACATGTCTCTTGTTTACAGATTTACAACTAAGACGAAAAAGTGGATGGTAATTTGTTTATTCTCCTTTTTACAAAAAAAAAAAGAGAATCGATAAAAGAATTGCATCGTTAAGGGAATCGGAATCGTAAAAATCTTATCAATTCCCATCCCTACTTTTCAGACACACTTAAATGGTTGTGATACCCATCATTTTAAAGGATAATTAGGAAAAAGAAAAAAGGAAAAACTTATAACTAAGGGTCAGCAGACACACTGTAGTACCTGGCAATTCGATTCGTATCACGATTCATAGGTCACGATTCGATTCCAATTAATCCCAATGCGAATTTATAAATTTATTATTGCGATTTTTTAAAACTCAAAATTAGAAAATACTAATCAGTTACCTTGTACATGTACATTGTAAGCTTTGTATGAAAATATATTTCTTTATCGGAAAATTCAGGCTTATAACTGAGCCACTGCATTTAACAAACAGGTTGCCGTTTGTTTCATGTTTGAACAGCACTGAAATAAAAATATTAAAGCCTAATGTTCCATTAATATAACATTCTTTCATGCTTAATGTGTGAATTCTAACCCTAAGTAAGACGTTTTGTTGAATATTCCCATTAAAAAATTGATGTTTAAAAATCGATTCGGCCGCATATCGAATCGATTCGAGAATTGCGCGCTGTAATATCGCGATATATTGCCGAACAGATTTGTTCTAACACCCCTACACTGTATTAATATGTTGTAGGTCAACATTCAATCACTTACCCCAAAAAAAAGCAAACATTTAACAAAACTGACCTTCATGTATAAATAAAAGAATAAAAGAAAGCGCATGCTGTTCGATGTACCTTGAGGAAATGTTCCCTGCCATCAGTATCTTGAATAAGGCCTTGTACCAGCTTCATAAAGTTGGCCTCTGGTGCTTCGATTACAGGATCATTTGTCTAGACGTCAGAACACAGAATGGCAGTCAGTCATGGCATGATAACACACCATCGGACAACACGACACAGACATCACTCACCTCTTCAATGCAAGACGATCGGATCCGGTTGAGGTGAGTTTCCACAGCTTTGAGATCGTCGGGGTGCTCAGAACGCAACAACTCAAGGGTGGTCTGGTGGAAATTTAACACAAAGCATATAACATCCATACAGGTAGGCATAAAAAAATAAAAATAAAAAATAAATAAGTATAGTATTATTCTTATTTCTGTCTCTATTTGAGACAATTAATGGTTTACTATCAGCGTAAGCGTGTCAAAATAATTGTTTGCTCAACCGCACCCGTTGTGCGTGTAGGTATAAGAAGTGCTACACTCCGCTCATCCATCATTTATTCGATTTATTCTAACCCTGCATAAATATGTCACCAGCCTGTTTTCCGTGTCTCCCGATTCAAACGCAGGTGATGATCGTTGTCTGGCGTCTCCAGAGCTTGCTGATGAGCTGTCATTGGAATCAGCTGCTAGTGATGGGCAGAACAAAGCTTTTTCAAAGCGTTCCATCAAATTGGTAAAAAGAAAAAAGAAAAAGAAAAAGCTCAGCTCGTGAGCCTTCATGTGCACACAAACCCCCCTGGTGGCCGAAATTAAAACAAATTTTACTTTGATTTTTTTTGCGGGCTTGCAACAGTGTTGTTTTAGGAACAATTACACATGCTTTAATTGCCAATTTGTATTTTTATTTATGTATCTGTAATTGCGTAATATTTGTTTTGTGTATTAATACTTTGGGTATTATTTTTATTAGGTTTTTATTTGCTGAACTGTACGTAAAAAAGAAAGAAAAAAGAGTAACATATTTGACTTGAGTTACACTCGTGCAGTTAATCAGTTCATTAATATTGTGTGGGTAATGTCATGTTATGAAAATTTGTAATCCTGTACGAAATATAATAACAAATAATGAGGCACATTACGTTCCATCACTATCAGCTGTGTGTCAAATAAGGAGACATGGAAAAACAGGCTGGATGGATGGTGGGCCCCGAGGACCAGGGTTGAGAAACACTAGCCACAAATATTGCTGTGCGGCAGAGTAAAAGCGTGTATGAAATATAAATGTGACTATATACCTGTTTACAAATCTATTAATATCATTGACAAAGAGATCCAGCATGAGAGAAACCGAAGATAAGTTGCTCACTTTCACCTCATTTTCTTATCGTTGCTGTATTTTCAGAGGTTGAAGTGGGCATAAAGTAGATGTCAAGTCTACGTCACTTTTAGTGCCGATTGATGGCCGTATTGAGACATTATAAGCAATATTATATAGCGTATGTACATTGATTTTGAAAGGACAAATTGTCCCTTGTTCCTCTGATGACTCCCAAGATATGGGGAGTGCGAGGTGTGTGTGTGTCCATATTGCCAGAGCAGAAAGAGCCCTGCTGATTTCTCCAAAACAAGTGATTAAATCGAAACGCAATCACGTCAGTTTCATTATCATTAGAAAAATACAGTTTTTGAGTGAAAAGTGGGCCATCCTGGGAAACTTTCAAATTCAACCCGAGTTTAGATACAATTTCTAGTCTTATGTTGTACTGTTAGTTAACCAGTTACTGAGCATGCCAGGAGAGCAGAGCAATACAATCTACTGCTAGAAAATAAACTCGATTCTTGAGTTGACAATGACAACTCTTGGCAGTGTAAGCATAGTATTTGGTTCAGTGACTTCCCCCTCCCTCATTGTCACAAGAAGTGATCACATGGTGTAGTTTTCACTTACCCTGGCTCTCAGGCCCAGTGACAAGAGTCTCCCCTCTCTTTTACTCATGAACTCCGGAACTGCATCTGTAACCATGGTTACGAACTCCTCCAGCTTGCCATAATGCTTAATGTTCCTCTGGCGAACCACTTCCCACATCACCGCTGACATCAGCCTCAGTGGTGGGACCAGGAGGGCCAGTGATGACAGGGGAACGTTGAATTCTTCAAACACACAGTAGGAAGCGCAAAGTGTAAATATACCTGGCCACATTAAATACTTTAATTACTGTGTGCGAGGGCTCCATTTTCACTGGAGACAACAACGGGTCTCTTCTGCCTTCATGTTAAAACATTGACCACAATAAAAATAAATAAAGGCCTCACACGTCTGTATGAACCATGCATCTAGTGACTCTAGCTTAGTTACGTAGCAAAGCACACGCCCGCAGTATGCTACAATTAAAGCAGGTTACCCCTAATAGTCAGCAGTTAAACTTGGTAAACAACGAATGTATACAATTAAAAATCGCTGACGTTAGCGAACAACTAATATGCTAGCGAAAGGCCGCTAATGTCACCCAACTAACGCACCACAACAAATCTCGTTCCAGGGATTAGTCGAGGCCTGTGGAGCCGATGATACACATTTGCTTTTGCAGAGAGAATCGATAAAAAATGCAAGTTTTCGTCGAGCTCCCCCATCGAATACATACCCATGTCGCTCATTTTCGAATTCTTCAACTCCGATCAAGGGCAAACATTCTACATAGATGAATTGTCATTGTATTCACAGTTAGCCTACAAGCTAACAGTTTACGTAGCAGGGGCGCCAACTTCTTCCTGAAACATGCTCTTCATAGTGAAGTCCGTTGGCTCAGATTACGTCACTCCGTTTGTAGTAGGGGCGTTCGTTTTATTGAACGTGGCAACCCGATTCAGACCTCGCAAGAACTTTACATCGGTCGCCCATCTGAAAACTTTAAGAACATCATCATCATCATCAAATGTTGACATAACAATCAGTAGCACTCCCAGTTTGCTTATTTTTAATTAATGAAATAGGGCCCTAGGGCATTTAAAAAAAGAAGATGTATATCATTATAAATTGAAGTTCCATAAACAATGGAGGTAAAGTAGTGATGCATTGGACACCACAAGACGAAGGATACATAAATCGTTTTAAAAATAAATGAGGGATTTTGTTGTACACCAGGCAAGTAAAACAGCCTATGTATTAAGTAGCATAACATAGTGTGCAAATAGTTACTGTATTGTGTTTTTATTGAGTATATTTATTTGTGTGTTGTTTAAAAAAAAAAACATTTTCTCACTGTACATTTGAACAGGTACCGCTACTTTCTACTCCTTTGTCAAAAAAGGCATGCTATTTTTTCATACTCTGCAGATAATCACAAAACGTGAAAAAAAAAAAACAGGGGTAAAGTCTACAGCAGCTGAAATCTTGGCAAAAATAAATAGCAACATATTTGGAGAAGCAAGATATTCCCCATCCATTGCCTTTATTAAAAGAATTGTGAGCTCAAAATAAACAAATGTGTGCTCTGACTTGAATCAATGAAGAGTTGAATCAGCATTTTGAGATTTATTATTTTAACTTTAGTATCAGTATTTCTACTTTACTACAGATGAGACTGAGTAATTTTGCCATCTCTGGTTTAGGTTTTGGGGAAAAAAACATGAATGGCATGTACATATTGTGCAGGAATGATTTATTATGGATTCGTTTTGCCACTTGAATGATCAAATACATGGAGTTTGTTTGGCCTTTAAGGCTATGCTATCAGATGTGGACATTAAATCACAAATGCAGCGTGAGAAGGATAGGCCCCTGGCGAAATGGTATAGCATAGGCACTATATATTAACACCCAAGTTATGAGATGATACAGACAAAAATGACATTTGAGGTTCAACTGTATTATAATGGATCCAAACAGATGAGTCAAGGTGGTGGTGGTTGTACTATAATAGCAAGTATTTGTAACAAATTCTTAGCACAAGAAACAGAACCTGTTAGTAAGGCAAAACTAAGGCCATTTGAAATAATGGGCAGCACATCCCCAAACCATGATGCAGGTTATTGGATGCCGTGAGATTTCAAATGCCTCTTCAGGTGATTGAGAACCTTGTAGCCTTTTGGACACAACTGACACGGGTATGGTCGGTCTCCCGTGTGGCTCATGTTATGAACTTTCAACTGTCCACTACTTGAAAAGGCTTTTCCACATTCAGTGCAGAGATATGGCCGCTCCCCAGTGTGAACGCGCATGTGACACGTGAGTTTGGCCGCCATGGTGAATCCTTTATCGCACACGTTGCATTTGTAAGGCCTTTCCCCTGTGTGGATGCGTCTGTGTATCTGCAGCTCGCCGGCAGACGCAAAAGCTTTGCCGCACTCAGGGCACAGGAATGGTTTCTCTCCAGTATGGGTGCGTATGTGTACGGTAAGGTTTGCTGAGATGTAGAAACGTTTTTCACAGTATGAGCACTGATAGGGCCTCTCGCCTGTGTGAGTGCGCGTGTGACGGGACAGTTCATGCTTGTTCCTGAACAATTTGCCACACTGCGCACAAATGTGTGTCTTCTGTTGTGTGTGGCGCCCTTCGTGGGACGTCAAAGACGCTACAGAAGGGAACATTTTCCCGCAGTGGGCACACTGATTCGACATCCCCACGGAATGAGTCCTCTGATGGAATTTCAGCTCACTCATACTTGTGAACTTCTCCTCACACTGCCTACATGTAAAGATCCGTTTTTGAGTGTGAATCAGCTCATGTTTTTCCAACTGGCTCGCCCTCTTAAAGCTTTTTGCACAGTGAGAACAGCCAAACTGTTGTGTATTGTCAACACACCGGTGTTTGCATTTGTCCCGTGTTGACTGAAAGCTATTGCCGCATTTGAGGCAAACATAGGCAGCTTTTGTGCACCGTGAGCGCCTATGATTTGACAGATCTGAGCTTCTCCTGAAGGCCTTTCCGCATTGAGTACACTTGTGAGGCGTTTCTCCAGTGTGGATCCTCTGATGTTCCACAAGTTCAAAATGATAAATAAAGCACTTATTACACAAAGGGCATGCGTGTGCAACTCTTTTCGGCTGAGGGCCAACTGGAGAGATGGACGTTAAAGGCTGAAGAGCTGATGTGGAAGGAACTGATGTGGCGGCTAACAATTGGTCATCCACAACAAACGCAACTGTCGTTTCTTCTGCTTGGCTATTGTTCAGAGTTGTCAGAACCGTTTCTTCCTGAGAGCAAATCTCGGGGTCCTGTTGGATTACATATGTCCAAGCGATTTCTCCAACATCAGTGGCAGTCTGGGGGAAGCACTCCTGACTGTCATCATTCGCGGTCTGACAGGGTGTGTTTGTCTCCGTCATTGAGACAGGTACAGTTAGTGATGAGATGAGCTGTTGTTCTGAAGCAGACATGTCTAAAGAGAAAATTAACACAAATCACTTCATTACGTCCATGTTCAATCTTTAACAACACTTAAAGCTGAATACCACCAAATACTTGCATTTATGATTGCTGTTCCGCAGATTATTAGATGCTAATTTTCACAATTTCCCAAAGAAAGTGGACTCTAAAGTTTAATGACCATAAGGTCATTATGATCCTGAATTTGACCAAGTTAAAGGGGAAGTCAACCCCCTCATTTTTTTGACAATAATATTATATGCAACCCCACTGGTCTAAATATGGTACAGTGGTACCTCGGAGTTTGAACATAATTCGTTCCTGCGAAATGTTAAAAGTCCGAATTGTTTAACCTTCGATACATTTTTTCCCATAGGAAATAATGTAAATGCAATTAATCTGTTCCCAAGATCCAAAAACTGAAAATTCCTATTTTAAATTCTATTTATATATATATATTTTTTATATTTACACAGTATTTAAACAATAAAAAACATCTTACCTTTTGGTGTGGTGTGATGGCATCAGTGGATGATAAATGCTATGTTAATGTTTGCTTTAGTTCAGTGCTGAGTTTGTGTATTTTACATTGGGCATATTGTTAAGACTACTTAAGCGGTCCTTACGTGCGTTGTTTAACGTCAGGCACGATGTTGAACAGCTAAGGGGGGTCCTCGTGCTAGCATTTACAGAAGTAGCGGCGCGATAATCTCCTTCCTAATTCCACTGTGGTTCGTAGCACTGTACGTTTTTCTTTGACGCCACTGGCACTGAAAATTGTCGTGGAAAAATCAAAATGCACTCGCGAGTATGGAGCACCTCCGGGAGTATTCACGATCTGACTGGAAATGAGCAGTGCATTGTCTCAACTACCGCAACGTGAGCATTCGGCATTGCACGGCTTCGCTCGGCTTCACTTGGCTACCCGTTTTTAAGGTACGCTCGGCTTAGCTTGCTTTGCTTGGGTGTTCGAACTCCGAAAATGAGTTCAAACGCCGAGGCACTTTTTACTCCAATTTTTGGGTTGAAGTCCGATTTGTACGAGTTCCGAGATGTTCAAACTCAGAGGTTACACTGTATTCTGGTTGATATTGCGTTAGTGGAATTTGAGTTAAACAGTAAAATCCAGCCGTTTTTTTTATCTATTTTAGGGGGCGGCCATTTTGCCACTTGCTGTCGACTGAAGATGACATCAATGTTGCTCAGGTCTCAGGTAGCAATCAATCACAGCGCAGCTTCAGAAAACAGGTGAGCTGTGATTGGTCGTTGCCTGAGCCCTGAGCAACTTTGATGTTATCTTCAGTCAACAGCAAGTGGCAATAAGAATGGATGGATAAGAAAATGGCTGGATTTTGCTGCATAACTCATTCCACAATTGTCATGTTTAGACTAGTGAGGTCACATATAACACATTACTGTCAAGAAATGTTTAACGTTGACTTTACTTCTACTTTAAGACGAAGGGGCTCTAATAAAATAATAAAAACCCAAGTTACATTACACGGCAATGGTGTTTTGGAGAAAACAGGTTTCAATGCGGAAATGTTTGTTATTAACACCAGCCAAGTGTTACTGAAAGATGCTTGTACAATCAACAAAGCTTTTATAATTGCAACCGTTTTTGTCGCCTATTATGGAAAATGTGTTTCAAAATTGACAATCAAGTGGCACAGATTGCGTTTAATTCCACTGGAGCTCATATGGGAATAGATTATCTTCTGTTACTGGTTTTGAGGTGGTGTAGTGTTACTTTTATGTAGCCTCAGAGGGCAACAATGAGATTCCATTGTTATGTATTTTGACACATTTTAATTATTGTCATGATATAGATTAGAAGAAGTAAAACTCATTGATATACTCATTGTATTTATTTATTTATTTTTAGAAATGTTTGACCTTGTTTCGCAGAAATTCAATTAATATTTGCTGGGATGATTTTGCATCAGTTCTATGATTTTATCACATACAATAGGACGTACCATTGTTGTTTATCTTGGCTAATTTCCCTCGTTGGATTGTGCTCCTGAGTATTGTTGTGAAGTCCTCGGCTTCACAACCATAATGCTGGTATTCTTCCAGCAGGGCTGATGCATCATCACCAATCCACATTGAGGTCTGTTTAAAATATAAGTATGAAATGTTAATGTGCAGAGCTGAAAGTGTTTTCGAATGCACCACCTGTGATGATCATGCCTGTTTAAAATCCGGAATAAGCAGCAGCCCGTCCAATCTGTTGAAGAAGTCGGACACCAACGTTTCCAGTGCTGTGTCAAATCCTGGCCCATAATGCACTGGGAACTCATTCTGTGAGGTGACGATAAAGGTTAAGTTTTGTGTTTCCTGTTTTTGATGTTAAAACATTGATAAAAATGCAGATGCACACCTTTAGGAAGTGTTCTCTCCATTCATGGTCCTCCACAAGTCGCAGAACAAGTGTGGCTAAGTTGGTCTCAAAAGCACCATTTGCTGGATGAGCCTGTGTTAATAATAAACATATCCTCCATTGAACGTTGCCTGACATTATGTGAGGTCTATCAATGAAGAACTGACCACACACCTGCTCTGAACTGCCAGGTAGAATGCTTTCCAATACAGTTTGAACACATTTGACATCCTGCTCACAACTTAACATCTGTAAAGACAATTTTCAATACAGTATACAATATTAAACATGCTGTTAAAATAATTCATCTGAGCGAATATTTAATGGTGGTAAAAAAAAAATTACATTACATTTACTTCTTAATATTCACCATTGACCGTTGTCCGGTCACGACCATCGTTACCTTTAGTTTCAATCCCAGCGTAATCAGTGTCCTCTGTCTGTTTGTCAAGATATCAGGGATGGCTTCATTCACCATGGTAATAAACTCCACCACTCTCCCATAATGCTTTGTGCTTCGCAAGTGAACAACCTTCCACATGATGGCTGACATCACCCTCAGAGGTGGGACCAGGAGCCTGAGCGACGGCAAAGGCAGGGGACCTTCTGAAAGAAGCATTGTCAACATGCAGGTACAGTCATGAACACTACTTGCATAATAATAGGGATATTCAGTTGGATACAATTTCAAGATTGGCCTCAAGTGCACATAGGTGAACTTCATTTGACCTTCTCTAAACCTTTGCAAATATGCAAAATTAAGTTGCTGTTCTTTGGGTAAGAGATGTTTTTGTTTATTTTAAACGAATGACAGTTTATATCAAATTAATTATATTGTTACCAGTGTACCCCCATTTTATAATTTTCCAATATCGAAATCGGTCTGTACTATGACATTCCACGTATAGAAATTATGGCACACATCTAAAATGTTGCACAGCTTTGATCTCTCTCATCTTATTTGTTTCTACAAGTGCGTTTTATTAGTGAGTTAGCAACGTGTACAAACACCATCAAAACAAAACAAAGCTAAACAAAACAAGCACCACGCTAACATTACCCATTTGTTTCCAGCGAAGGAACGGCGTGTTTCGGAATGTCTCTCTATTTAAATTGTTTCCCCCACAATCTCGTTATCTTCAGTAACTTAATCGTTTCTTGCCTCTCTTGAGTAGCAAAAACTACTTTTTCTTCTTTTCTTCCCTTGATATTTAATAGCGGTGGATGGCAAATAACGTTTAGGTACAATACCGCCAACTACCGGTGTGGAGTGCATATGATAACTGCAATAAATAATACAATTTGACAATCATTTACTGTTTTGCATTATTTAAGTCAGATAAAATAACCTTTATTAGCCCCACAAAGCGTCAATTTGCATATTTTCAGCAGCAAAAGAGGAGAAACGAAATTAACAAATGGCATGCAAAGAGGACACAGAAATTTTACCGATTTGTTGTGCTCAAGGACATTAAAATAATACACCGGTACATAGTGCAGCGGGAAAAGCGTTCATGCAGTAATCGTTTATTTTTATTTTGTTATTAAGATTAATAATAAAATTGCAAAAAGAAGCAAATTGTGCGCATGTATGCGCACGACACGCGACATAAAAATATTTTAATTCGTATAAATTTTTCGCTCACTTTAGGAAAAGTAATTTCAACTTGACTGAGACAGAAAGGGTTGCATGCCTGGACACCTGACAACAAAATAACCTGCCACCCTCTGGTTTCTTTTTAGAGTACTGTACTACAATGTGAATTCATGCCTGACCATTAAAAAAAACAATAATTTTCCTATTAGGTTTTCTGAACGTCTCAAAGAGAATCTGTAGTTACATAAATCTCCTGGTAGCGGCAGTCGACTCTCTCTTATCCACCGCAGGACTGCAATGGCTTGAATGTTATTTCCCCTAAACATACATTTGAATATACGGTACTGTACTGTAGCTTTCACTATTGTCTAATATTTATTTAACCATTTATCCCACAGTAAAAATGAAAAGAAAAAAAAGACAACCGTTTTAACCAAATGGAGAGCACTTATCATTATATAATTCTTTCCCAATACAAGTTAAACTAGTATGCTTTATTACAATAAAAGTTTGCATGTCTAAATTAATATGACAAAAATCACAATTTAAACGTAATTTTATCATGTTCGGTAAACAATGTGACTGGATTGACTCATCAAATATTGCATTTGTCCAGTGATCATATTTAAAAGTACAATTTAAAATGGTCAGATGTAAAGTCTGCAACACGTTAAACGTCTTGTATTCCGTTGACGGGAAAGCGCAGTGAATGCAGATGATCTGTAAGGTGTTAAATTGTGTCCATATCTATGCTAATGCAACTTGTAATTAAACATAGTGCAATTTTAATCTCTGCCACATGTCTAAATGCCTAAAAATCACATCATTTACAGAGTCACATTCATTCAGGTTAACATTTTCTGGCACTTCACTTACAAATACCAATTAAAGCAACCAAAAAGAATGTGTATGGCACAAAAGTCGCCTATAGCATGTCTTTGTGTAGTAGCACAGTGTAGGCCAATGTGTGCATGGGATGGAGAGAGGGAGGGAGGGGGAGAGAGAGAGAGAGAGAGAGAGAGAGAGAGAGAGAGAGAGAGAGTTTACATTTGTGTGCTTGTCCTGTGAGTGTGTAATTAAAAAAAGTGTCTTTTTTTTTTTTACACGCACAGATTATCCCTCCATCCCAGCTGGTCAGAGTTGGATTTGACTACCCCGACAACCAGAGAGAGGAAATCTGTTTGGGGTTAAATCCAAATTGGCACCCTTGTTGATTTTTTTTCCTACCCCCCTTGAAACCAAAAAACTGCGGGGACACAATACAGAATTATTACAAAACACATGAATGAACATTTTTGTGACATAACTTACTGACTTATAATAAACAAATGTACAGAATTATACAGTAAGGAAATGTGTACACGTAAAGCATTCAAAGTACATGTATGATTATTTTGTTGTGTATGTTTTAGTATTTAAGCATTATCCATGCATCAGTGCCATTGTGTGGATTATGTATATGTTCAATCTCTTTATAGATTCAATAAAATCAATAATTGTCCCAGATAATTTCAGCGATAGTTTTGAGAGGTGATTGCGTTTGTTAAGGAATAATAAACAAATTCAAGCTTTAAAGGGCAACACACAAGGACAGAAAGCTGTGCTGATTCAGAGGCTTGTGCGCATCTGTCTTGTTATTCCCCTCTCAGAGAGATTTGCTAGCCTTATAATGAGGTCAAATGAGCTAACTGCTTCCTCGTGTGAAATTATTAATGTAGAGTAAGAAAAGGTGTACAGCAATCATTCAAAAACGACAGGGCGATGCCAAGCAATTACATTTCTTAATGGATAATCCTAAATGCCAAAATGAATGAAAACATTTGCCACTCTGCTTCTTTTTTACTGTGGTGAGAGTTGTAAAACCCACAACTATGGAAAAGATGTTTTATTACATTTAGTAAATACAACCTAAATGCAACATACATACAATACATTTCTCAAGGAAAATATCTTATACAAAAATGAGTAGAGTACATATGTATATAATTAGATCATGTTGTATGTTGCATGTCACTTAATTGTTCTTTATACAATATATACAGTACACATCAATTACAAAATGTTTAAAAATGTCTTTTACATGTACAACAGCTTTTTTTCTCTTTTTTTTTTTAAATATTTTTTTTTACATTATTCATATACAAAATTAGCTCTTAATGTATCCATGCTTCTCCACCTGCATCCAACATTCAAATAAAATGATCCAAAGAGAAGTGTGCAGTCAAAATCAGGCACATGATTTAGGATGTTTTACACCCTGCTCTTCAAACTGACCTCATGATGAAATAAAATTGCTTTGGGTTACAAAATTCTTAAGACAATGTCATTAGATTTCTGTTTTAGTAAATACATTTTGAACAAGGATTATTTTGGGATTTGTTATTATAGTAAGTTGTATTTAGTGTTAATATATCAATCGAAACAAATGTAAGTAATAAGTAAGCCAATGCTTTTTCTATCATTACACTCTCTAACCGTAAATTTAGACACACCCACTAATGTGATCAAATGATTGTTTTGATTCTCAACTGGTACTTTTTCATACTGAGAAGTATTTGTAATATTTTGGTTGACCTCTCAGTATGATGCACAGTGTTTCCCAACCCTTATTGAGCCAAGGCACCCATCTGAATCAGAAAATTTTAATTCATCAATAGTACCTCACAAATGCAAGGCTTCAAACGGGATGTTTTCAAAGGAAACTGACCATTGAGCTCAGTGTGTCAGTGTCAGCAAGTTGCAAATGATAGATTGTACAAAGAAGTGGATGACCTTGGAATTTTTCATTCAACAAAAACTCAGCTCGTAGGTGGGCAAAAAGTACTGAGACATTGAAAGGTTGGACGTACCCATTTAAACCTTTGGAAAGTGTAAAATTAAGTAAACCTGTAAAGGTTAAGGTGCATTTTCAAAAATATTCTTGACAATATTATGTTCTAAGAAGCCCCACTTGTCTAAACATGATATTCTGATTAATATTAGGTTTTGTGGAATATGAATTAAGCAGCAAAATCCACCTGTTTTTATTTACCGGTATCTCAGGGGGCGGCCATTTTGCTACTTACGGTTGGCTTAAAATGACATAACAGCTGCTCAGGGCACAGGTAACGATCAATCACGGCTCAGCTTGGGAATGTTACATGACTATACTCCAGTAAACAGGTGAGCGGCGATTGGTCGTTGCCTGAGCCCTGAGCAACTGTGATGCCATTTTCCTGTCAACAGCAAGTGACAAAATGGCCGCCCTCTGAGATACCGGTAGATAAAAACGGGTGGATTTTGCTGCATAACTCAAACAGAACATATTATTGTAACGATTTTTGGGGGGTTGCCTTCCTCTTTAATGTATTTTTTTAAATGTAGTTCAATCAGGAATTGTCAGTCAAAATAACATTTCAGTATCCTCTTCTGAAGTAAGGCCATCTACATCCCCATGAGTGTTTCAATTTAACAATAACTTTTCAAGCTTTTGCACGATTCCGATGAAAACGGGCAAATCTCTTTGTCCACGTTTTTTTTTCTTCAGAAAAAACACAATCATAACCCCCACTTAACCTGATCTCAAAGAAAAGTTTCCGCATAGTTTTCATGAGGATCCCCAAGTTCCGAGTCCCTGGCTAATAACCTGATGACATCGGAGAGGTCACTGGCTGCTCTGGTCACGCTGTCGTACGGAGGTGGCGAGGACATTAGCGAGCCCTCTGTTGTCTCTAAAAACTCCCCTCCCACAGGCCCGTAATGATGGATCATCGTTGCTATGAGCCCCTCCGTCTCTGGAGCATTTTCCACATCCACGACAGTCTCGTAGTTGATTTGTCTGTAAAGGTAAGAGGCCTGCTTCATCTGCCGGCGCACCAGATGCCTCCTGTAACACCTCTGAATGATGACGGCCGACACCTCTTCCAGCTTGTGTCGCAGCGTGGAAGTGATGGGCTCGTGAGAGATCTTGGAAGGATTGGTGGTCATGAACTTCTCCTCCATTTGCTGTTTGAGGGCATCCATCTCCCCCGACTCGCCCAGCAC
Source organism: Leptonotus elevatus (assembly GCF_054856555.1). Lineage (NCBI taxonomy): Eukaryota > Metazoa > Chordata > Actinopteri > Syngnathiformes > Syngnathidae > Leptonotus > Leptonotus elevatus. The sequence goes on from NC_141239.1 coordinate 39,745,414, forward strand.
TCGCTTTGTGAAGGCAAACAAGATATCCAGGCAGTGGATTCTATCGCCGCTGACCATGGGGAGGTCCATTGAGATCAGTTTGATCTTGTTGGGCTTGGCGATGCGCAGCGGCTCCGACAGAGTGTCGGCAAAACTCGACAGCATGGAGAACTCGATGAACTGCGTGGCCTCCGAATCAAACTTCTCCCAAACCTCGTAAAACATCTCAAAGTCATCTTCGCTCAGTGGATCTGTACTCTCCTCTGTGGCGACGCTGAAGTTCTCCAGAATGATCGCAATGTACATATTTACCACAATGAGGAAAGAGATGATGATATAGCTCACAAAGAAAGCTATGCCCACCGAGGGGCTGCCACAGTTACCTCGAGTATTTGTGCCAGTATTGACAAAATTGACGTTGCACTCATCCGGGGAGCTGGACATTATCGGGCTGAGGAGGTTGTCCCAGCCGGCCGAGGTGCTGATCTGGAAAAGGCAGATCATGCTATTCCCAAAGGTCTCGAAGTTGAACATGTCGTCAATCCCGTCTTGTTTTTTCACATAGGCAAAGTTTGCCATGCCAAAGATAGCGTAGATGAACATGACGAGGAAAAGCAGGAGGCCGATGTTAAACAGTGCTGGCATGGACATCATTAAGGCAAACAGTAACGTCCGTATTCCTTTGGCTGCACGTATAAGTCGAAGTACACGCCCGATCCTTGCCAGGCGGATGACTCGAAACAGGGTCGGAGATACAAAATACTTTTCAATGATGTCAGCGAGAACAATCCCTGTAATGAGTAGAAATACAGAACTTAAAGACCGTTTCGCATCGCATTCTTGCCGTGCACATGACCGCATCTCAACTTACCCACAATGGAGAGTACAATCACCACAAAATCAAAGATGTTCCACACAACTGTAAAGAAATAACAACGGAGGGCAAAGATCTTGATCAGGCATTCTGCCGTAAAGATCACAATGAAGACCAAATTAATCTTGTTGAGGATGGACTCCATGCGGTCCGACTGCTCGTCCGTCTCCACCATCATTGTTAGCATGTTGACAATGATCAGCATCATGATTATGATGTCAAAGGCTTGCTTGGACACCAGGTCGAAGAAGAAGGCTTGGAGAACGTTCTGAGTTGGACAAAGACAAATAGAATCAGTAGCTTATCAATAGCTCCTACAGAAAAGATAATAAGAACATTTTTGATTGACAACACATTTTGCTGCTTTATAGTGATGTTGAACTCTGCATCCTACTCAGTTTAACCAAACAAGAAGGGTAAAATATTAAATGCAAATAAATAAAAACATCAGGATGATGTAGTGCAGGTCTATATATGATTAATTTCAAACTGCAGTAATGAAAATATTGCTAACTTACGACAGCGTATTAGGGGCACGTATAAATATATTTTTATCGACGCCTTCTTAAAATAATCGCCTCAAAGTCATTTTTTCAGATTTGTCAGGAAACACAAAAAAATTAGCCATTTGCAAGCATGAGGAGATGATTTAGGCAAAAAATATTTTTTTTACAAAAAAATGACGTAGGTAATTATTTTAATAGGGTGATGATATAGTTTAGAGGGGCTGGGGAGGATCTAATATTCTGAGAAAAAACTCACAAATTAATGAGAAATAAACTTACGAATTTGTGACATTGTAAAGTGGTAAATTTGCGAGAAAAGACTCCACAAATTTATGAAAATAAACTTGTGAGACATACACGTAGCGCACTTGGATGTTTGTGCCAATACTTTCCAGTTGTGTTTTCAAATAAAAATATATTCATTGCTTTATCAGAGATTAACCATATCATATTAACTCATTCACTGCCATAAATTCATTAAAAAAAAGATTATAAAAAATTTGGGGCAAAAAATTACATTTTTTAATTGTTATTTATCGCATGACTCGCATGAATCTAATAGAAATAGTTAAAATGAATTTTTGACGTCAATGGCAGTGAATGAATAAAAAAAAGAAGAAGAAAACATAAAAAATTTGGGGGCGTCAGTCGCATGACTTCACTAGTTAACTCGCGATTAATCACTAATTTCATATCTGTTCTAAATGTACAATAAAATAAATTCTAGGTTTTCATACTCTTGTTAACAAAAGTGGAAAAAGTTTTAAACTAATAGAAATAGTTAAAATGAAATTTTGACGTTTATAGCCGTCAATGGCAGTGAATGAGTTAAGCATTCATACTTTAAAGCGTTGGGTACAAGTAGCTAAAATGACGTGTTCAATCTTCAGTTCTCAGTCATTCACTAATTTCACTTGCATTTACTTTAAGTTTTCTAGCTTCTGATTGGTTAGTGTTAGTCAGCTGATAGGGGGTCAGGAAGTGTAGTCACTGTAGCTGCCGTCCGTGTGTGATGAGTAAAGTTTAAGAAGGAATCTGTCACCATCCTGCTCATTTTATAAAGTGTGTTCCATTAATCACTAACGAATCTTCACGATATATAGCTCCTGGTGGACAAAAGCCAGAACCTTGTCCAGACTATAGCTATGCTACGTGTATTTCTCACAAGTTCCTGAGTTTTTTTTCTTGCAAATCTGCAATTTATTTCTTGTAAATTTGAGAGTTTGTTTCTCGCAAAATTGCTGCTTTAAATTGTCGCAAGTATATATATTTTTCTCATAAATTTGCGAGTTTTTTCATGGAATATTATCTCCACTAAAAAATAAATTTATAATAATAATAATTATTATTATTATATGTGGCCCTAATATGCTGTCGTATTTGGACATGAAGAATGACGATGTTACTTTACCGTGGGTCTTGGTATTGGCTTTTGTGGCTTTTTAGTTCCTAACTTCTTCATAGCATTGTAGTATTTCTTCTGTTCCTCAGTCATAAATATATCCTGTCCACCTAAGTATAATCAAAGACACTTGACATTATTTTTAAAAGACAGCCACACTCAAAACATTAACAAGCCTATACTGCACAGGAGAACATTAGACAAAAGCTCAGTGGCGTGTACATAATATATGTGTGTGTGTGTGTGTTTTTTTCATGTAACGCCACTACAGAAGACGAACCACAAAACTGAAACTTCTTATGATGTGTGGTGACTAAAGTAGTACACACGTCTGACCTGCTCAGTACAATGGCCATTAACAGTAAGGAAAGATCTGATTGGTCAGGACACTGGGCCACTGCAGAAGGCTTCTTCTTCTATTGAAGCCATTTGGTTGTTGATTTAATTCTGCCCTTTGAATGTTGACATACGGTCTCCAATGAAAATACGAAAATATAGATGATGTGTATCCGTCGAAGCCAGTGGTTCTTAACTCCAGTGGTTCGATGAATCAGTTCAGCGGAGGTCAAGACACTAGGGCTGCGCGTCAAAAAAATCAAATAATTAATATTAAAACGATCTTCCTTTTCCAGCCCAATATTGATTCATAAAACCATGAATTGATTATTTAAATATCTACCCCCCATAAACTCTTAAGAAAATGAAATTTTAAAGGACCCCCCCCCCCCCTTTTTAAATTTACTGTTCACATGAATTCAAAAGTATTTTCTTACATTTATGGAAGACCTGACCTATTGCACTTTAAGACAATTCAGAATATTTTATGGAATTATAATTATGAAATTATTTTCATCTCATCCTTGCTCATGTCAATGTTTGTGTAACACTTAAGTGATTGTAACACATGTTACTTTAATTAATAAACTAAATCATTTGACCAATTACTGCCTCCACAAAATTTACTTTATTATTAAAATTGAGTATTTGTGGAATTTTTATCACGTCCTTGACATATAAGAATTGATGTTCCCTAATTAATCAGTATTGGATTGAACTGATGTGAATCGAATCAAATCTGGAAAAATCTAATCCGAATCGAACTGAACTTTTGCAAATCAAAATCAAATTGATTGAGGAAATTAAAATCGATACCCAGTCCTACAAGACACACACCCGACTCATATGATTTGTGATTTTACGCTCCGCTTGGCCATCATTGTCTGCAGGTGATCATGCTACATTGCTTGGCCTATTTGTGCTGCAAGGAATTTGGTGCACTCAGTAGTCGACTTGCGACTGTTGTGATGGTACGTCGTGTGATTTATTTACAGTGGTACCTCGGAGTTTGAACATAATTCGTTCCTGCGAAGTGTTGAAAGTCCGAATTGTTCAACCTCCGAAACATTTTCTCCCATTTCTCCCAATGTAAATGAAATGAATCCGTTCCCAAGCTCCAAAAACAGAAAACTCCTATTTATGTTTTTTACATTTACAGTACAGTACAGTATTTAAACAATACAAAATATCTGACCTTTTTTGTTGTGGTGTGATGGCATCAGTGGATGATAAATGCTATGTTAATGCTTGCTTTAGTTCAGTGCTGAGTTTGTGTATTTTACATTGGGCATATTGTTAACTACTTAAGCGGTCCTTGCGTACATTGTTGAACAGCTAAGGGGGGTCCTCGTGCCAGTATTTACAGAAGTAGTCATTGTAGTTACAACGACGCGATAATCTCCTTCCTATTTCCACTGTGGTTCGTAGCACTGTATGTTTTTCTTTGCCGTCACTGGCACTGTTGTCTTTCTTTGGGCGCATGGCGAAGAAAATTGTCGTGGAAAAATCAAAATGCACTCGCGAGTATGGAGCACCTCCGGGAGTATTCACGATCTGACTGGAATTCAGCAGTGCATCGTCTCAACTACCGCAACGTGAGCATTCGGCATTGCTCGGCTTCACCCGGCTACCCGTTTTCAAGGTACGTTCGGCTTAGCTTGATTTGCTTGGCCGTTCGAATTCCGAAAATGAGTTCAAACTCCGAGGCATTTTTTACTCCGATTTTTGGTTGAAGTCCGATTTGTACGAATTCCGAGACGTTCAAACTCAGAGCTTCCACTGTATTTTAATCCCTTAGTTCTAACTATGTCGAGCAAAAATAAATGGGGAAAAAAAGTGTTTGGTTGAATATGTGCAATATGACTTAGAACAGAAGATCATATCATATTTGGCAGCAATTTATGCAGAAATCCAGTTACTTGATTTCCAAAGGGCTCATTTTCCTTTTCTGGCAACTGCATGTGGATTTTGTGACTATGAGTCACAAAAATACTCATCTTTCTTTTCTGCTGGTTGAAATTGTCAATAATGACTCCGATGAAGAGGTTGAGGGTGAAGAAGGAGCCAAATATGATGAAGACAACAAAGTAAAGGTACATGTAGATGTTGATTTCTCTAATGGGTTGCTCCTCCACCTGAAAACCAAAAGTTCATCAAGTCAGATGTTTGCTGTTAGATTATGACATGTAATCTGTCAAAATGACACACTTACTCCTCTTGAATCAACAGCTGCATGCATTATTTCCATCCAACCTTTAAACGTTGCCTGCAATGCCACGATACACAACATTATTATTGTCTTGTGCCATGCCCATTGATGTTTTTAATTTGAAATCTAAATGTGGATTATAAAGACAACCAGCTAATAATTGATTGTAGATGTGAATGTGAGTGTAGATAATTAGTCCAGGGTGCACCCCACCCTCACCTAAAGTCAGCTGGGATAAACTCCAGCTCACCTGTGACCCTGAACAGGGCCAGTGGTAGAAAATGGATGGATGGATTTTGAACTCTACTGGATTTTGTTAGATGCATGAACATGAGTCCTGAAAAGTGATGATTTTGGAGGTACGAAGATTCTGCCCGACGCCAGCAATATATTTGACAATTATACAAACGTATACAGTACAAACAGAATGGATGCTACACAAGAAACCTACCACTTGTAGAAGGGAAAGGTAGCCCAGTCCCACGTTGTCAAAGTTGACTTTAACTTTTGTCCAGTAGTACTGCGTGTCATTCATGGCCAGGCAGTCTGATTTATTGTTGACTACTATGAAACTGTGGATGAAGCCTGTTCTGTTCACACACTTTCCAAACTTGCCCGCAAACAAGTTGACTCCCATGATGCTGAAGATGAGCCAAAAGATGAGGCACACTAGCAGCACATTCATGATGGAGGGGATGGCTCCAATAAGAGCATTCACTACCACCTGGTGAGCAACACAAAGAAGACAATGCAGTAGAAAACAGGACAACTCAATTTCTGGGCATGTCAACATGGCGGCAGTTACTGTACAAGTACTTGTGTTTGATCATGTGTCCATACGTCATATGCAAACAGTGTAATGTATAAAGTGCTGCCTTTGATTTTATTGTCCTGATGGGCAATTACATTTTTCCTACACTACGGGGTCAACTCACGCAAATAGGAGCCACACTTCTTGCAATTTGTAGCGTATTTACCTGCTTGCTACGACAACTTTGAAGTCTCACGAGTGGTTTGATTGCTGTTCACTGTTCAGGTTGTGTGATCATGTGTATACTCGTGCAACCTGCGCATTGATCGCGGGTACATATGTACAGGCTTGGGGAGTAACGGAATACATGTACCGCCGTTACATAATCAGATTTATAAAAAAATGGGGATTACTTCGAGGGATTACAATTTCTATGATGAGAGAGAGTGCGAAGAGAGAGAGAGAGAGAGAGAGAGAGAGAGAGAGAGAGAGAGAGAGAGAGAGATAGAGAGAGAGAGAGAGAGAGCGCGTGCACTCCCGCACGAGTGGGACCGTTGCTACGTGTTGGGGAGGTGGGAATGAACGAACTGACTAGTCGTGTCCTCCAACTGACTAGTCGTGTGGGCAGTTTGAAAAAGCTTCACGGACGGGAGGAGGAAATGGCGACCGGTATTCACTGGAACTTACTCGGAGCGAAAGTTCGAGCTGAGAGTCCAGCGGCATGCTACGCGCTGTAGCTTCTTGCTAGCTAGCTAGCTCGCTAGCCTACAACCATAATGTGAGTTACACCTTCCAAACAAATCTTCCTCCCACCAATTCACTATTTAAACATCATACAAAACATATACACGGCTAAACTTGTGACTGGGATAAAAGTTCATTTTGCAGTTGATGTCACGCATCATCATTTTATCTATCTATCTATCTATCTATCTATCTATCTATCTATCTATCTATCTATCTATCTATCTATCTATCTATCTATCTATCTATCTATCTATCTATCTATCTATCTATCTATCTATCTATCTATCTATCTATCTATCTATCTATCTATCTAGATAGCAGAGGCACATTGTATAGAATATATATATATTGTGGTGATTTTTATTTTGTCTTCATGAGCATAATCAATATTGGAGTAATCCAAAAGTAATCCAGTTATATAACTTTAATATTATGCTACTTGGATTAAGTTACTAACTATATTTTTTAGCAGGTAACTTGTAACTGTAATGGATTACACTTTAAAAGTAACCCTCCCAACCCTGCATATGTACATACTATACATACACATACAGCTCACACTAACCCTTGAACGAGACAAAGGTTTAAAGTGATGAGAATTGTCCATAAAGGTGTACAATTTGGTGCTGATCCAATTTAGGGTAATTTGACATGCTACTGAGTAGCATCTCATATGATTTATCATCACAGTGTGTAAATTTCAGAAACACATGAATGTTTTTGCAAATGTAATTTTTTCTCCAAATGACGCTGTTGCCCATTGAGTAGTATAGAGATACACCATGTAGCCGTCTTGTTTGAGTTCTCACCCGCATGCCCTCAAATCTGGACAAAGCTCTGAGAGGCCGCAAAGCCCGGAGGGTCCTCAAGGATTTGATCGCAGCAAAGTCGGAATAACCCAGTGAGTTTGCCACCAGGCTTATCAGGGACACCTACAATAGGAAGTCAAATATATTTGGCCTGTGAGTCTCATACCATGCAAATGATTTGAATAAAGAAGTAGTGAAGTCCTTGCATGGAAAGCTAGAGAAACAATAATAGCCTCTCTAAAGATCTCCGTTACAAAAACATGACAAGAAAAATAATTTGAAGCTTCTGTGATTTTGGGACATTCCACAGTTAGGAAAACGCACAATGTAGAATTTGTTAGGTTTAGATTTGGTTTGGTTGTTGCAACATCTTTTAGAACATTTAGACTTCCACTCTATTCTACATCCAAAACAAGACAAAACAAAATGACATTCCGCTGTTGAATGACCCTTGCGTGATTGCAATTAATGGAAATGGAAGGATGCCAATGAGACTGAAGATGACAAAACACAGACAAGTACGCATACATGGACACAATGTGTCCATGCATGCATACTCAGCTATATATGCATATAATATGTATATGGATATATATCAAATAGAGTGAGTTTTATAAAGAAGGTTTAACAAATCAGCCAAATTTGTTACCAATTTGAGCCAATGAATTCTTTAAAAGAATTTAGCACTCAGAAGGTCCCGGTGGTGTGAATTTCTTTATAAAAGTCTATTTACGGATGTGTTTGTCCAACATATCTAAAGAAGATACTGTAGGTTAATAGTCTGAACAGAACAAGGAGGATACCAATTTCAGGCATGAAAACAATATAAAAGCGCAAATAGAAGTCATCAAGGAAAAATACAACTTTTTATCAAGTATAGAAGCTAACTTTGCCAATGTAAAAACCAAACATCCTAAATAAACAGAATAGCAGTTAAAAACAAATTTAAATTCTACAATGTATCTCTAACGTGAAGAATGCTTACCAAGATGAGTAGGCTGAAATGATTAGAATTGATCTTCTGTAGATAAACCTTACAGTACAGTATGTGGCACTGAAATTGCTGTGATACAAAAGCCAAAGTCCTGAATGTCATCAAATGAATTGAAGAGGGTTTTTTTTCTCCAAGCGAAATGCCTTGTTGGAAACAATGGCTTTTGATGTCATAACAAACTGCAAGTGAAAAGCGATGCAGATGCGAGTTTCATCCTAGAGCTCATACTCACCTGGGACCTGCTAACTACAACTTACCCTAACAATAGAGCGATCTGTAGCAATCTGTGTAACAGCAGGTAAAATCAAAGGAAGTCAAGTCAGGCCACGGGCCGCATGCCTCGGGCAGTTAAGTTGGGGTTTATTTGTCTATTTTCAAACCCACAATGTACACGCTCAAAAAAGTCTCAAATTAATGAATCTCATTTGGACAAATATTAAAAATTTGGGGCCAAATCCTGCTGTGAGGGCAAAACTTGTAGAACATAGAGAACATAAGCATTCCGGTAAAGCCATTTAGGTTGTAAAATCCCTGAAAAGTAATAATACTTCACTGTGTAAAACCCTCAAAACATGCACATCACAATATCAATATCAAGCTGGGACAGGGTTTATCTTGAATTATACTCCATACACAACATTCTTTGTTCACTTACATCCACAATGAGAAAGTCTAGCCAGCACCAGTAGTTGGTGAAGTACTTCTTGAAGCCATAAGCAATCCATTTAAGAAACATCTCCAGCACAAAGATGTAGGAAAAGACCTTGTCTGAATACTCCAACATCACTTTTATGACTTTTCGCTTCTCAATGTAAATATCCTCGAATGCCTGCAGTCAAGAGACAAACAAAAAAAATAGAAATGCATGGTTACACTGTAAAAAGAGTAATATTTACTTGAAACAAATCTAGTAAAGTTTTTTCACTCCGAAATTCTAAGTACATTTTACAAGGGAGGTTTTGAGTACATTTGACCAGTTTATAAAAAAAGAAAAGAAAAAAAAAGCTGCTCATGAGTTGAGGAGTAAACCTCAACTTTTTTTGTTTTTAATAAACTGGTATATTATGCTCAGAATTTTACTTTGAATGTCTGAGTGAAAAATCTTAACTAGTTTTTTTCAAGTTAATATTACTCTTTTTTTTTTAAGGGTAGAGATGACAATGTTTTTCAATGGGTATCCTCCAGTATCTTTAAAAGCAGACGCGCAAGCCCCAAGCAACATCATCTTATAATAATGAATACATTACAACAATTTCAACAATTCACATACTGATATGAACAATTAATATACATGTTGGAGCCAAAGTTGGATACATCCCACACAAGCACAGGGAGAACATGTAAGCTCCACAGTGTGAGGCAGACATGCCAACCACTCAATTACCGTGCAGCCTCCCTGACAATGTCAATTAGTCTTGTTTTGTTCATTTAGCTGAACTTTTGACATTTTGGTGAGGTCATGTATCCACTAGGGATGTAGGGAAAAAAATGCACATCAATGCATTGTCATAATTGGTTTTCATTTGAAAAACTGTTCAGGGTCATCTGAATCATCGACGACGTATTAGGGCCACGTATAAATATATATGTTTTAGAGGGCGGGGGCGATATTCCGAGAAATAAACTCGCAAATTTGCCACTTTGTAAAGTGGCAGATTTGCGAGAAAAAAACTCTAGTCTAATCATGTGAGCATTTGTTGGTGGTTAATGGGACACTGTTTCTAAAATGAAAAGGCAGGTTGGAGACGGATTTATTCTTAAATTTCAACTTTACTCGTCATTCACCGCAGCTAGAGCAACAACACTTCCTGATCCCCTATCAGCTGACTAACACTAACCAATGAGATGCTAGTATACTTTAGGCAAATGCTAGTGAATGACGGAGAGCAGCAGATTCGACACATCAACTTACATACTTGTACAAAAAATAAATAAAAATGTATCAACGTGTAAATAATAATTTTGGAAACGTACAAGTATATATACATTTTAACAAATTAACTTAAATGCTTGATCGTCCGGGTGTGGACCTTTGTAAAGCGAGGCGTCTTTGTCGCTGGCCAGTGGCCGTACACAACGGTTCAAAAAGCGAATGCTTAACATGATATGGTTAATCTATGCTAAAGCAATTACTATCTCCTTATTTGGAACCCCGACCGAAAAGTATTGGCACAAACAGTCGAGTTGTACGCTACGTGTATTTCTTGTACGTTTTAGAGTTTTTTTCTCGCAAATCTGCCACTTTATAAAGTGGCAAATTTGAGAGAAAAAAAAACTCTAAAGTGGAATATTGCCCCCGTCCTCTAAAAAAAATAGATTTATACGTGGCCCTAATACGCTGTTGTAGAATCATGATGTATTTATAAAAATTGGTACAAATTAGGGCTATAACAAAAAAACTGATTTGAATGGGAAAATATGATTGATTTAAAAGCATCAAATTGTTTGCAGATGACAAAAATATTCAATTTTTTGGTGAGAAAATGCAGCATATTTGGGACAAAATTACCTCAGAATTCATGAAAGTAAAAACATGCATCATTAAAAACAAGTTATCAAATAAAAAAGACAACATTTATTGTATTTGGAAATGTTACAGGAAACAACGTAAGACTAAAAATAGAAAGTGTAAACCATTTAAACATTTTTTAAACATTTACAGTATGTAAGTGGGTAGACTAAGTGTAAGATGCCAAATAAAAGCACAATGTGCTAAAAGTATGCTGACTTTTAATTCCACATTGCAGAAAAATGATGATGGGTCAGTGATGATGAAGTGGACCCAGGGAGTCCTAAGGATCAGTGAGGTTTAAAAATGTGCTAGTGTTGCCAAAAAAATACAATGCCATCACCATTTTGATTAAGCCACCAAATTCCAATGAGTTACAACTTTTGGCAGTAAACACAGAAGTCAAGATACTGTACCAGAGCACCACTGCTGAGCAGAATCATGAAAATGATGAAGGTCTCAAACCAGCTGTGTTCCACAATCTGGTAACAGGTCTTTCTCAGTCTCCACCAGGCCTGGCCCAGACCTTGGCTGATATCGATATCACAGCACTGGCAGTGCTTGACGCAAACTGAGTGAAACGGTGAAAGCACGAAGAACACAGATTTGGAAACATCACATGACGCAAACGATAACGGAAGAAAGTTACATTGAAGAATACAGTTAAATCTCTCGGATTTGGAATGTAGAGTAAGTTGGATGCATACTTTCTGGGAAGCATTCCTCTGGCTCCATGCACTCTTCAGCCAGCTCCGATAAATTGTCCAGCTCCTCACCAGGCATCCTCAGATCGACCGTGCTGCCTTCTGAAAGGCTTATCTTATCCTGTGAGGTAGGAAGTCTCAAAGTTACCATTTCACAGCTAAACTATGAATATACAGGTATGCTTACAAACTAAAAGTCAGTTTCAGCAAACCACAATCATGTTTATGAAACAAGTAAACTCTCCCAAGAGGGGACAGAGAAGTTGCTAAATGCAATTATGACAAAGATTCTCATAGCATCGTCATCAGTCATCATGGTAACAAAAGCCGTACTTGGCATTTGCAAACGACACAAAACACCTTCCACCAGATTGCTTTGAGTTGAACTAAAGTGCGAAAGTGATGCTGTAATTCTTTATCTCTTCTGTAATTTGACCATAGAATGTCAGAAACCTTTTATTATGACATCTGAGAATAACTTTAAATGTAGCCAAAATAATAAAAAAAAAAATGTCATTACATTGTACGGATGCGATTAAAGAAGCTTCCACATGCAAGATGTATAATATGCAAGTCACTGTAATGTCTATTCCCAAGGAGAGCAGCTGCAGGATTTTCCAGCCACTGTCATGCATTATAGCTAGCTCACATACAGGCATGCCCTTTCAAATCTCCTTTATACCTTAATACGCTTTAGATAAGATCAGATTTTGTTGTAAAAGCAAAGCATATTTAATGTAATTTGTGGGGCAGAGGTCAGTGTGGATCCAATAAAAAGGTTTGTCGTGGTCACCCGTACAATCTAGGCAGAAGATTATCAGAGGAATACATGGGAATATTTAACTGGATACAATTGCACATACTATATGCTTGCTTGAAAGTGGTCTCGGTGTTCTCCTTCTAGAAGGAAATATGATAAAATAAGGGTTCACTTTTAGTAATCTGAAAACATCGTTTATATTTTGTCTAGCTTTAGAACTCAACATTTGTGAGATACAGTATGTACAAGTACACTAATAGTGTATGTTTAGAATAAACGGGATTTCTGCATACATTTGTCATAAAATGTGAACTGGTCATTATTTAAGGCAATACAGTAGACAAAGTTTGATCAAACGAACATCACACAAACAATTATGTTTTGCTGCTTGTACTGGACAAACAATGTAAAGATTCAAAATGAAGGGTGGAAAAAGTATGATAAGACCCGGACTAATGACTTCTTCAAGAGCTCGTCGCAATTAGCAGGGAGCCAACCAAATATCCAATTAGTGTTAAAGCTACCATGCCCTATAAAAAAAAAAAACTAAGGGAGATTGATATTGAGATGTATACACTGAAGAAGCATTGCCCAATGTAAAACAGGCCTAGCACCGAAGCCATACCTTGCACGAACGAAGCTGTAAAGAATCACAAAGTACGAGTTCTAAAAGCTTTGATGTTTATCAGTCCATGGTAAGACTGATTGTCTATAAATGGAGACATTTGAGCACAGTTTCTATTATCCCTAGAAGTCGGCATCCTGATAAAGATGAATGTAAGAGCACATCACAGATTCAAAGAAACATGCATTCTGAATGGACACTACAAGGGAAGACACCGCTGTCCAACAAACAAAACAAAACAAACAAACATTGCTACAGGTTTGACGTTTGCCAAAGAGCGACTGGATGTTCCACAGTGCAACTAGCAAACTATCGTGTGAACTAAGGTGGAGTTGAGTGGAAGCAACACAAGCAATATGCTATGCGTGACATAAAAAAAAAGATCAAAACCTCATTCCAACACTGAAGTATGATGAGTGGGTGTCGCAATTTGGAGCTGCTTTGCTACCTCAGGGACAGGATGCATTGCTAGAGTATCATCGACTGTAAAATGAATTCATACAAAGTACGTTTATCATGACATTATGCTGACTTCAAGACAATCTGTATGACATTTGAAGCTTAACACTGAGATGTTGTGGCATGATCTTAAAAGTTTATACTCAGAAAAAAACACTTCATAAACACTGGATGGTGGATACACATGAAATCCTTCTCAATCAACACAGTTTGTTGCCAAAGGAGGCTAATTGTATACGTACACGAGACAATAGAGCCATATATTATATGTATAAAAAATTAAAACATACGAAAAATATAAATAAACCAAAGCACTACAGCACTTGTGTAACAGTTGGATTAAGTGTGAGTTGATTGATGATGCTTGAACCCCCCCACTCTGCAGGCCCGACCAATCAACTCACACTTAATCCAACTGTTACAGTTAAGTACAGCAGTTAGGAATTAAACCGTTGCTGTAATGTGCACAGCAGGGCACAGCATAACTTCCGGTTTTAAGGAATAATCCAACTCGGGTTCTTCCGGTCCATCTATCTCCATGCAAAATAACTGCATTCGGCACAGGATCACTCAATTTTGCTGAACGACGTGAGTCGTGTCATTAAATTCATCCATGTAAATCCTAGCCAATCAGTAACGAATGTGATTCGTTATCGATTGGCTCTTGGCTTGTGAATCACACTTCTTGGCAGTGACGTGCGGTCAGGGCACGCAAGGTAGGCACTGCCTAACCCAGGCTGAATGAAAGTTGAAACCGTTTGGCTTCTTCTATTTATTTTAATTATTTCTTTCATTTCAGAAAGCCTACACTACCTAAAGGTTTGAAATTGACAACATTTGGTGACTTTCATACCTCAATTAACAATTATATACATATATATATATATATATATATATATGCAGTGGTGGATTAAGTCAGGTAAATCCCCTCTGAAGGTTGAGGTACCAAATGCACGATCCGCCCCTGCATTACACCAACACAGATGAGCATGTATGGTCAGAATCCTAAACAGATTATTTACTTGTCAAAGATTTAACCTTTCTCACTCTAAAGTCAAATGGGGTGGGCTTCATATAGCGCCACCCACCACCCGGACGTCCTGCATAGGATAAACTGTATAATAGGATGAAAGTATGGAAAAGGTAAGAGGTAAGCAAGAGAGTCCCTCTGAGCCAAGCATTTCAAGCATGAACTCTGAGAAGTGGTTTGATTGACCTAATTTTAGGGATAATTAGGATAACTGTATTGATTCACCAGCATTTTAACTTTTCAAATGAAGGTAACCCTTGGTCATTCTACATATCATGTACATTGTACATTGCATCAAAGGAAAACCGGAAACAAAACATCTGGATTTTCTTTACGGGATAATAGTCTCCATCATAATTTATTTTGTCTGATCTACAGATTAACAGATTATGTTTCCGAAGAGCATCCACATGCTCATGCCCATCCAAAACAAAATAAAAACGAACTAAAATGAAAAATTCCCAAACTATAATAACCCTGGTTAACACTCAATGCCAAGACTGCTTGATCAAATAAGATACTTAAGTAAGAAGTATCTTAAAATAAGCACAATGATCTTGCCTGACAATTTCATTTTAAATAAAAATAACTTGTCAAATCAAAATAAGCTAATTTAGGTTAAATTTAAGAAATTATATCTTACTTCAGATTTGAGCTTTTGCGGTGTCTGATGTTGCTTATGCTTTCAGATCAGGTGACGTTTTCATCACAACCAAATTCTATACTTTTCTTCTGTACATGCTTCTTTATGGCTTTTGGAGTGTTTTAGGTTGCTGACCTTTTATTCTAAACAATCTCTCTCTCTCTCTCTCTCTCTCTATATATATATATATATATATATATATATATATATATATATATATATATATATATATATATATATATATATATATATATAGATATATATATAGAGAGAGAGAGATAGAAAAAAAATAACTGTGCTTATTTTGATGATAACTGACTTTTCTTCTCTCGTGTCTCTCAAGATAACTCAAATATGAGTCAATCAAAAGTGAGAATTATGACTTTATGAAGGGGAATATTTGAAATAGAGCTCTTGTATTAGATCCAGGGATGAACCGTCAGGACTAGCAAAGTCTTCTCTGCTAGCCTAAATATTATCTTAAGCAATGGCCTAAGTGAACAACATAAATTCTGATATTTGTTCCATAAAATTGCATAAATTTATTCCCAATAGTCCATTCACTTAATTTGGATGTGTTTCTCTTGGCTCATTTGGGTACAATATGTGTATGTTGGATTTTTTTTTTGTCCAATTAGATTTTAGCCTTTATGTGCTGCCATAATAAATCAAATTTCCGTAGGGCCTTCAGAATCAGCAGTGCTGGCCAATGTAACGTAAACTGTATTAGCAATGGGACTGTTTCTTTAACCAATCATTGGACCTCGGCCAATGGTGTAGTGGTCCTGGAAGAAGTGGGTAAACTCTAAAATTGAACAATGAACAAAAATTGTGAAACACAGTCATTTAGATCTCAATATTTTTCTTAGGCCAAATAGTATTTATCTTCTAATGTTAACTTACTTTAAAATCAGCTACCAGTCTAGTTACCAGTACTAAAACGAAACTAGATCATGAAGGTAAATGTGTAACTGGCGACGCCCACTCCGGGGATCAAAACCACACCGCAAGCAGTCTCTGGTGTATGAGCGCGATATGCTCCGGTTGAGCTAAAACTCTGGAATGCCATCGTCGCTCAGGATATTATTTAAAGGATCATTCACTGTGTTTATGACCCGCTCTACTCTGCCTACGATTGGCTCATCAATTCTCACCCTCATTCGTAAAGGTTGCCAATCTAATCAGCAAAGCAGAGAAGTGTGGGCCATGACCTTGATGATGTAGGCATTTTTCAGTTTTTTTGGGGGGTTAGAGAAAAATTTGACTAGCAAAACACATCTGTAGCAATCTGCACAAATTTAGCATGTCTGCTGTGCTGAGTATGATGTATTTCATTCGATTTTTTTTGTAATGTTGTGTCATGTTATTCAGATCAGATCAGTCCAACATACAGTCAATGTGCCTCCCTTATAGCTAATGGCTCAGGAATCATTTTAACAAGCATGTTGCTAGAAAAAAGAAGAAGAAAATTAAGTACTATTTTACATTTTTGCAGTTCCTTAAGGATATACGTAAATCGAACCCCACAACTGTGAATCAGACATGCACGCAAGTCCACTTTTGCTGCCCACAAAAATCTTTCTTGGAAAGTATCTAAAAATAGTTTAAAATCACACCTTTACTGTTAATTTGTAATGTGGTAATATTGTTATTGATGTCAATATTTAAATTAGTGCTGATTGAGTATAAAATAGGAAAACAAACTGCTTCAAGCTTACTTTACAATCTTCATCCTCTGATGACTCTGATATATCCTCCTCCTCCTCCTCCTCCATAAATTCCACATCAGATTCTCCAGGTGCGATTGGAACAATAACAGTCAGGTTTGGGTTAGTCATGTAGCTGTCCTCTTCCGGTATGATGTACTTGTCTCCATAGCGTCCATAAATTCCACCATTGTGCTCCAGGTGATTGGAAACCAGCCTAACGGCCTTACAGGTCTCTTTTGCTTTCTTCCGTCTGCATTTCAAAGCCTGGTTGAAGAGGTGGACGATGCTTGTGGCAAGCCAAGAGAGACCAGAGTGGATGCGAGCGATGGCAATCTGGATATTATTCAAGTCACCATCCTCATCTGGAGCTGAGAGGTTGTCAGAACTGAAAGAGCTGAGCAGCAAGGCCAGGAAGAGATTCAGTACCTGTTGACACACAAGAAATATGTGTTTGGAAGCCTCAAGACTGCAGAGGGTTACATTTGTTTGCACATTACAGGGCCTGCTTGAACTGAGTTATTTAGTTTTTTGACCACACTTCTTCTTCTTTTTCGCCAGTCAATCACAGCAGGGGCACCATTTAAACTCATATTATTCCCTTTTATAGCAATTATGTTTTGGGAAGAGCACTACCAATACCGTTTCCAATCCATACACCTTAAAACTGTTGGGTCGAAAATAACCCAATTTTGGTCAAAAATTGGACCGACCTAACTGGCAAGAAATAATGTGAATCACTCAAAGGAGTTCGCCATAATATCAATCTGGGACTGCACCAATGTGATCTCCTCTGGAAAGGCGGAGAATTCAGTACAATACTTTAAGCTGATTGGGTGATGCGGCAACTGGTGCATGCCTTTCAAACTTTTGTTTTGACCAATGACAAAACACAAACATCTTAACCACATAAACATGCACAAAGCACCTGTTTTGTTTTATACAAAAAGGGGGACCCAGAAAGTTGGGTCAAATTGACCCAAGTAGTGGGTCGGTTAAATTTTTGACCAATGTTGGTGTTATTTTTGACCCAGTAGTTATAAGAATCTACTGTAGTGATTTAGGCATGGGCTGATATTGAATTCTGATGGCATGATAACCATGGGCAATTTATAAAAATATTGGGTAAAAAAAACATTAAACACAAACTGTTTCATTTTTAAATAAAATATAGAATACTTGGAACATTAAGAATTTTGCACTATGTTAATATGAATACATAAATAAATAAACAAACGCATCATTTTTAACAATCTTTTTTTGTTTTAATTCTTCTTAGCAAGTCACAGTGTCAGTGGTGAGCTATTTTTAGAACATACCTGTGGGCTACTCATGTTCTCCTTGGGGCTAACGAGTACAAGGTGGGACCATGTTTTAGTTTTTGTTATTTATTTATTCACTTATAATTATTTATTATAACTTTAATTCTCATGGTTGTCCGATTTACCATCAGTACTAGATAAACATAATTCTAGCAAGATATTTGATAATAGAATCGTCGAGCATTGTTTATTATTCAGTGATCATTTCTGCTTTGCATTCAAAATGTAACTTTAATACATATCCATCTGTATCTCTCAATACAATATATTCTACACCAAAACACTGTGACATATATATCTTCGTGTGCTTTCAGCTATTCTAAACTCAAGCTTCCTAGCATCCAACTTCCAAGTAATCTGTCTACAAGCTTAGAGAGCATCAACACTGCACACACACTGCTCTGTATGTACACTTGCATGTGTGCATATGTGATGTGCGCAGTTGGTGCACAAGGATCATCTTTAGCCAGTCAGAGATGGGGAGCATGAGCAGTTGATTAGTGATGAATGAACTTTGACTTTTTTTCCGTCCCTTAAGCACCCTGGATAATCTCTTGGATAAACAGCTTTCCCACGATTCATGTGCAGAAGACGTTTTTGTTTACTATATACAAAGCATAATGTACAGTCCCGCTCACTGTTATTGGCACCCCTTCATTTTTTGCAGGATCTCTACAATATATTCGGAAATAAATGGAAATGTACCAAATGTATATTATCAGGACCTTTTAATTGCATGGCCAAAGTAATTCAACAAAGGAAATTGTTTTTCAACTTGTATAATGTAATTCCAAAGAAGAAACTTGACAGCTTCCAAACGTTTCTTGTAGCCATCTCTAAGCTTCTTGCACTTCTCTGCTGGTATTTCCCCCCACTCTTCCTTTGCAAATTGTTCAAGCTCTTGAAAGTTTGCAGGTTTCTTTCCCCAATGGTACATTTCAGCTCATATCAAAGATTTTCAATCGGATTGAGTGAGATCAGGAGTCATTGCTGGCCATTTTAAAACAGTATGTTTTCCTTTTTAACCATTCCTGTGTGCTTTGGAGCCTTGACTCCACCCAAGTAGTCTAACACTTGGTAGGACATGTCCCCCTCGAATGTCTTGATAATTCTCTGATTTCATAATTCCTGTGATACGATCAAAGCCACCAGTACCAGATGTAGTAAAACAGCCCCACAGAAATATGGATCCTCTATCATGCTTAACTGTAGGGAGGGTGTTCTTTTCCTTGGAAGCTTCATTGCGCTGTCTGTAAACAAACTGTAAACAAATTGCCAAAAAGCTCAATTTTTTAAGGCTAGCCTTTTTTTTTTATGGCTGTCTCAGAAATTGTCTTCGCCCATGAAGCCCTGTTTTTGGTTCAGTGTGTGGCGTATGTTGCTTCTTGAAACCATGATCCCAGACTGTTCCAGGTTGGCTTTCAGGTCTTTAAATGTTTAACGTAGTGTTTTTTTCCACCATTCACACCAACCGTCGAAGACTTCTGTCATCAATTTCTCTCTTCCCACCCACGTCCGTGGAGATTCTTGACAGTTCCGTGCTCGTCAAACTTCTTAATAACATTACGCACTGCTGAAACCAAAATCTTTGGTGATGGCTCTATATCCTTTGGAGGTCTTGTGTTTGCGAATAATCGCACTACTGATGTCCTCAGACAGCTCCTTTGTTTTCACGATTATGACAAAGGAAAAGGGGATGACAGGTGGCTTTTTAAAACATCAACGTCATCATTCATTGGTTAATTCATGTGAATTGGGCACAGACCATTTAAAACTGGGAATTCTCATTTGTGATTTACCAAAGGTGAGTCACAATGTGTTTCTATACTGATTTACAGGAATGGGTGCCAATACTAGTGACAGAGCACATATTAAGTTTTCTATTTTTCCTCCCATTGTTTATTGTTTTAAATTTATTTTTTTTTTTTAATAATTTGGTCTTTAGATAAAACACAAGTTCTCTATAAATGTTTTTTATTTTAGTTGATAAATTTTTTTCAGAAGATATTCCACATTATGTACCAATAATGGTGAGCAAGACTGTAGACATATGGTCTTTGCCATAACAAGGGAATAAAGCCACCAGTGCAATCTTGAAGGTGTACACACGGAATAACAATGTGTGGCTCACAAATATTTTAAAGTCCTGAGTTGAACTAGTGTAACTTTGTCATGGATTTGACAATAAAGTTGTTGTTGTTTTTTGGGGCCGAGCAGACAGTTGTTGATATATAGTATTGTAATGTAATATGGATTACTATTTAAAATACATGTTCTGCTCCAGCTGACCCTCATGAGCATGAGTACTGAAAATGGATGAATGAATTAATATAAAAAAAAAAGCTCTTATTTAAGTTACTTTGGTGTTAAGTTTCCTTTATTGTGTCATTGTGGTATGAACTATGAATGACAAATTGTAAGGAATTTTGAAGCACATTGTGAAAAAGAATTCTCGCAAAGCAGATGTATTTTGGCTGATGGGATCAAAAGTGTGGAAAATGAGAATTTAACCGTTGAGAGTGTAAACACAGCTCCGTTCTCATACAAAAACAGCAACAAAAAAACAGTCATATTGTGGAATGGATGATGACCATTAACTAATTCACTCACAGCCATTTTCAATGAAGCAATCCCCTTCGCTCCTGGCTGTTTTACTGGATTTTGACTTGATTTTGCAAGGCCCATATAGTATTGTGTTCTATTGCTATAAAAACATGGAACCTACCAAAATAAATACTAGAGTCATTTCTTTCATCAGGAAAAAAGTACATTTCTATCTGTTTCCGTTTTACAGCAATTTGCATTATTAAGTCATCATTATTCACAAATCTGTTTAAAACACTGGGGGGGGGGGTTTTTGCAACATGGTCCTGGTTGATCTCTTATACTCTGATGCTACCTGCTGGCCGTTTTTGTAATAACTACCATTGCTTTAAGCTTTCTCTTCAGTTCAGAGGCTGCATCAAAGCCTTCTGTATGCTCTAGCATAAAAAAAAACTTAAAACGTATAAATACGTATTTTGGGATCATTGTAATATTTAAAATAGAACGTATATACATTATGGGGAGCAAATGAGTTAAATTTTTGTGTGTGAAAGTCAGTACATTTTGTAGAAGCTGAAATGACTGTAAAAACACTGTGTGGCCTTGGCTGATATTTGGTGATGGTACTTAGATCACAATTTCGCCCATTGGGTTTGATTCACTTGCAGTGGCTAAAACATTCAGTCCTGCTGGACATAAGACGCTACATTATCAAGTGTATTTACGTTGTGACTACAGTTTGCATGCCGTACAAATAATACATACAGTACTGTATGCATTATATGACTCCGACAGGACAACAGAAGGTTAATGTCAACCGGATTTTCATTATGTCAAACTACCCCATGTTTAACCCTAAAGAAAGATGTCCACAATCAAAACTTACACAAGATTTAGTTTTTTACTGATTATTCAGAAGGCCTCTTTCCCATTGTATAGAATCAGCACCCTTCATTGGTGCAAGTCCAAACAATTGCATTCTGTAAAATTTATTTTTTAATCAAGAAAATAGATGTGTGCATCAGTGTTTCCTTGCTTTGAAACGTGATGTGCGAACAACCCCCAAATACACGTTGGATGTGACAGCAGTGTATGGGTGATGATAAGCTGATAATCACAAAATGTCACGGATTACGTACTCACCACCAAATTCCCAATGACCATGACCAGCATGAACACCAGGATGCAGAGAGGTTGCCCAGCTACTTCCATACAATCCCACATGGTTTCAATCCACTCGCCACACAGCACCCTGAACACAATCAGGAAGGAGTGAAAGAAGTCCTTCATGTGCCAGCGAGGAAGCTGACAGTCATGAGAGATCTTGCACACACAGTCCTGGTAGTTCTTGCCAAACAGCTGCATTCCCACTACAGCGAAGATGAAGACGATGATGGCCAACACTAGTGTCAGGTTTCCCAGAGCGCCGACTGAGTTGCCAATGATTTTTATTAGCGTATTGAGGGTGGGCCAAGACTTTGCCAGTTTGAAGACACGTAACTGATGTAGAGAACAAGGTGGAGAAAATGTGACATGAGAACAACCAAGTAACTATTAACTCATTCACTGCCAATGACGGCTATAGACATAAAAAATTAATTTGAACTATTTCTATTAGTTTAAAAAAAAATCTACTTTTGTTAACAAGAGTATAAAAACTAGAATGTTTTTATTGTACATTTAGAACAGATATAAAATTTGTAATTAATTAAGAGTTAACTAGTGAAGTCATGCGATTAATTACGATAGCAAATTTCAAAAAAATCGCCTGACGGCCCTAATTTTTTCAAATCGTTTTTTATCGCTTTAGGCGGTTAATTTTTTTTATTGTAATTAATCGCATGACTTCAATAGTTAACTCACGATTAATCACAAATTTTATATCTGTTCTAAATGTACAATATTTTTTCCTAGATTTTCTTGTTAACAAAAGTGGAAGAAAAATGTCAACTACTAGAAATAGTTTAAATGATTTTTTGACATTTATAGCCGTCAATGGCAGTGAATGAGTTAAAAACACAAACAAACTAATGATGTTGCGGAATTCAAAGAAAGAATTACCAGTCTGAAGGAGCGAAGAACAGATAGCCCCTCAACATTGGAGAGCCCCAGCTCCATCAGACTAAGGCAAACAATGACGCCATCAAAAATATTCCAGCCCTGTTGGAAATAATAATACGGGTCCATTGCGATCAGCTTCAGGACCATCTCTGCAGTGAAGATCCCTGTGAACACCTGACGGCACATACAAATAAAAATAAAATAGCATACAATAGCATCATTACCAGAAAAGATCAACTCTCTAAACTTTTGAATGCACAACTTCTCTAGCAACAAGCTGAACAGTAACACACAAAAAGTTATCCCCCCCCCCCCCCCTTTAATTTACAATGACGTCCACTTCTACGACTTTCTGTGACTATTCAAGTTTCCCCTTATTTTTGCTGCAAACTACAGATGATACTCTGACAACATGTAGCATCATAGCATTAATGGCTGCGCCGCCTTTCCTTGGAGGAGACTGAAGCAAAGCATAGAGCCTGCTTTAACTGGGACCGTCACAGTATTAGCCTCTAAATGAAAAGTTCAAACACAAAAACGGACAGATCCAGCTTTAGTGAGCTGAGTAAAATAGATTAAAAATACAGATGGAAATGTGTTGATTGGTTCCAGTTGTCTGCTGGGTAGATGGAAAGAATACTTTCAGAAGTTGATGAATGAGGAAAATAAGTGAGAATGAAGTAGGAGTAGAGAAGCAATTTTGGTGGACCAGGAAGTAGGAGTGATCAGTAATAGGGTACTACAAAGGCACTCAATAGGATGAAAAACGGTAAAGCAGTTGGCTGTGATGACATCCCTGTGGAGGTATAGAATCATTAGGATGTGGCTGTGTCTTTTTTGATCGGTTTGTTCAATAGAAATCGAGAGTGCGAGAAGATTCCGGCGAAACCGAGGAAAAGAGTGCCGGTGCTCATTTTTAAAGCTACTGCACGCAGAAAATTTAATTTCTAATCGCTACTGCCACCTGTGGCCATAAAAAGAAACAGCATTTTCCCTTCTTCATATACACATTGCGCGCATGACGTCACATCCACAGACAGAGGGTGGGAAATTCAAACCCAAATCCTGTCTGAAAACTATTGGCCAGAAGCTTGCAGGACTTATCATTATGAACAGCTAAGGTGTTAACCTACTTATCTACTACTAAAAGAAAAAGGCTATCGTAAAGATATTTTTGGGCAAATTGTTACAAAGTGCAGCTTTTGGAACAAGGGTGGTGAGCAGAGTTGTGGGAGCTATAGAGTAATAAAGTTGATGAGTCACACAATGACATTAAGGCAGTGCTTCTCAAATTCCCCCCCCCGTTACGCTCCCTCAGGAAGAAGAACATATTTGACTATAAATTTGTTGTATATACACCTCTGCAGAGGAGCTAATACTCCTTGCCCACTCTCTGACAATGAGAGCACTACTGCCACCTACTGTAGTGTATGTGCAATTACACTCCCTGGGGTCATCTCACTGCGCCCTACCAGCACCCCACCACCCCCTATTTGAGAAGGACTGTGTTAGGGGCAGGAGTATTGGAGGCTAGACTCTGGATAGCAACAGAATGGTTTCATGTCACAGCAGCATTATTTGCTTTGAGACTGCTGATGGAAAGGTAGATAAAAGGTTAGAAGGAGCTGCATTGAATTTGTGCATGCAGAGAAACATTCCAGAGTTTATTGTTTGGACAGGACAATGTGCTAATTAATCACAACCTTTAAAGTGGAAGTCAAGTCAAAAATATTATTCCTATGCTTCCCCACTATTGTAAACATGGCATTCTGGTTAGTATTGTGTTTGTGGAACATGAATGAGACAGAAAATTCCACCCGTTTCTATCTATGTCAGGGTCAACTGACAATTACATCACAGTACAGTAAGGGCTCACCTTGCAAACGACACATGACCAAACCTAGAAAACAGGTGAGCCTTGACGGCTATTACCTCAGCACAAAGACATTATGATGTCATTTTCAGTTGACAGACAGCAAGTAGCGCTGTACAAGACAAAATGGCCGCCCCTGAGATGGATAGAAACGGGTTGAATGTTTCTCCTTAATTCATATTCCACAAATGCAATATTAATCAGAATACCATGTTAAGACTAGTGGGAAAACATTGAACAGATTATAGTAAAAACAATTTTTTACTTGACTTTTACTATACAACATTATCAGTGCAACCTAACTGCTAAATTATCATCAATATGTCAAACACTTTGGATTTAAAGTACAATGCCCATTCGCTGTCACACACTGCCTACTAGGGGTGTGCCAAAAAATCGATTCTCATAAGAACCGCAATTCTCATTTAGTACGATTCAGAATCGATTTTAAATGTCCCCAAATCGATTTTATTTAAATGATTTTATACTGTCTTCCCTTTGTCTGTGTGCCTTTATTTGGAGCGCTGTTCATCTTGTACCCGGTTTGGCCATTGAGGGGCAGTGTGGTTCCACACTGTTAAGTTGTAGCCACATTAAAGAGTAGAAGGAAAAAGTCACAATCAAGTTATTCCAATAAAAGTTTTTTTTTTTCAGCGTGGAGCCGTTCTTTTGAGTGATAAAAGTGCCGCGAGTAGTGCGATAATTAGCATTAGCGAGTCAGACTGGAGTAGATCATTACAATTCCTTGCACATCTATAGATTGAAGCAATCATCACTGTCAATCAAATCATTTTGAATCAAAAATCGCCCCTAATCGAAAATCGATTCGGAATCCAATCGCAGGCCCAAAAATTGGAATCGAATCGAATCGCGAGACATTCAAAGATTCCCACCCCTACTGCCTACCCCCCAAAAAATAAAAAATAAAATAATAATCCTCACCAAATTTCCCACCGACAGCATAGTGTTGAACTCCTCAGTCATGGGGTAGTGTTCCAGGGCCATGAAGAGGGTGTTCAACACAATACATATGGTGATACCAAGGTCAAGGAAAGGATCCATCACCATCAGCTTCACCCACGCCTTAAGTTTCAGCCACCCGGCGCAGCAGTCCCATATCAGGTACTTCTTGGCAAAGGTGTACCAACAGGGGTGGCACTTTTGCCTGGACTCCTCCAGCTCTGCAAAGACAGAACAAGTCAGCCGTGAGTCATTTTCGTTATGATTCTGCGTTACCAATATCCAACATTGGAACTTTTTGGAGAGAATGATGGGAGGCTTTCTCAAAACTAACCATCCATGGCGTCACTGAAAAAGCTGACAGAGCTTAGCCCTCTTTTTCTGTGCACAGGAGGCTGCTCAGTCACGGTTGGGGAAGGCTGGAGGAGAGGCCTCTGGACATTATCCGCTTCTTTGGTGGGCTTCTGTGTCACAGATATTATTGACAGTAAAAAGCTAATATTTGGAAAACTGCTGCCGAATAAACATAATATGCTCACTGTGTCCTCCTTGATCCTCTCCATGCTGTAAGCAGGGAGGGAGCTAAGAGCGTGTGGCCCCACTGCAATGATTCCATTGTGGTCTAATGAAACATTGAGCCGTCCGTTTACTGTGAGACTGGGGGTGAAGACTTGGGAGCAGTGGCTTCTCACGCTGCCCGCTCTTTTCTTCCAGTGTGTTGCAATTGAACTGGTGCGGCTTCTGAAAGCGTCCCCGTGGATGCTGTACTCATCGTCCCCAAAGTCACCTTCGGAGTTGTTGCGCACCCGAAATGAGCTGAAGATGCTGTTCTGGCTTCCTCTCCTTGTGCTGAGTGGGTGAGAGGAGAGTGTGGCCAGAAGCGGGTGGGCTGGCAGGGGAGACAAAGGAGGCTACAGAGACACATACGTTTGTTCTAATTAGAGATGATAGGCATGATCATCAATTACTGATCATTCTGTCCAGCAACTGTTGCACTGATTTGAGCTACCTTTGGCTCTTCTAGTAGGTCAAGCTTGTCTTCGGCTTCCACTGCAGTTTCTTCTGACAACATCCTGTGAGATCGCCTCCGCTTCGTGCTGCATCGCCTCATGCTTCCTAACTTTGCGCAGAATGGCGACAACTGCGGGGACATGATGGAGTCGGTGTCCTGTGCTTGTCTTTTTGCTGCCAGCTTCACACAGAGAGAGGAACTATGTTAAATGGTAACTACATGCACATTTTTTTTTACAACTGCTTGCTTGGGACATACTCTTTGCTCCCGACGGAGATGTTCCATGGCCATTTGAAATTCCCTCTCCTTCTGCCAGGCCTCAGCAATGGTCGCCTGATTCTGCTCCTCATAGGCCATGGCCACAACGGCAAGGATCAAATTGACCAAGTAGAAAGAGCCCATGAAGATAACCAGTACAAAGAACACCATGTAGGTCTTTCCAGCTGAGCGCAGAGTCTTGAAGATGCAAAAACACAAATATATTAGGAGCAAATGTTCAATATCTGTTTCAATGTTGTTGTTTTTATACCATGAAGGATATCATAAAATACTCCAAGTATCTTGCTTTATAAACCATTAAAAACTAATCACTCAACAATATAGATAGGCTCATTCTTTGGCAAGATCAAATTTGGATGAATGGATGAATGAAATAATTGTTCTAACATGTATATAAAGAAAAAACAAACACAACATTCAAGCAACGAAAGCAACATGAGAAAGTTGTTTCACAGCGTTTCACCCAGTCATGAGCTACACGTACATGTTCGAAAAGGAGTAGGAATAAATGAATAAACCAATGAACGAACGAATGAATGTTTATTTTGAACATTCAGAAAAATTATTTTAAAAAACTATCAATCATTTTATTTCATTCTTTAAACATAGAAATGAAAGGGGACAGAAAGAAGTCAAACGTATGATATCGGCCCCTAATCAACACCAAAAAAATGATCAACACAAAAGCAAGCAGTCAAGACGCTTTCAATGTAACAATTAAACAAAATAATTCAACAGCATGACTGTGCTATATATATTTTTTTTCAGTATTTGTGCGTTTATATATTAAAAAAAAAAAATAGAATGAGACGATTTAGTTTTATAATCCATTGTTTGTTCCACAAACTGACACCTTGAGTTGAAATTCATCGTTCTTTTTGTTTTGTGCTGTATTTAGGTTTGGAAAAGATATCTGTTCCTCTTCATTTGTACTCATGTTCCCTTTTTATGAATTTGATTTGCATTTTAATTGGTCAAATTTAATGATGGGCTTTGTACATTATGTATTTTAAGGCTGTTAAACTCCATCAATTCTTCCCAAAAAATTTCCCATGCTTATTATTTTGATATGATTAATGCATTTTACTTCTGCTGGGTTTGCTAGACATTCCATATGCACTTCTGCACTTTATAGACTCACTAAGCCAGTATTTGGGGCTCATAACGTTATCTCGTTGTTTATAACCATGTTATTTGCAATGACAAATAAATATTGAATTGAATTCATACAATTTTAAAGTTTTTAGTTGTATAAATATTGGATTAGTGTGATCTCTGTATCCACATCCGCAAACGACACGAATAGCACGTTTCTGTAAAAGAAAGATTCGGTGTAGGTTTTTGCCAATTAGGAAAACAATATGTGATATATTGTTAAAGGCGTATTGAAATGGAATTACAAATGTCACAAGGGTGCGCACACATGCCGAATGTTTTTTTCCCCCAGGGTTCGTTCACGGTTGCAAAAGGTTGCAAAGACGTTCGCCAGACACTTGCAAACCGTTTTAATGCTTGCAAAGCCTTTTCTTATCACAAATCAATTTTGAACATGCTCAAAATTTGATAACAAGAAAAACAGCATTCTGCAGCAGTAGTGTTATCTTTTGTGTCCATTAGAATAAGCAGTAGGCCTGCATATAATGGATTGATGTATAATAATAATAATAATAATAATAATTTAAAGTCATTTGTAGCATCCGTAAACTCTTTTACTACATTAAAAACTGTGGATTTGTGAAGTATGAATTTCTTGGTGAAAATGTATGGGTGAAATGTACTCTACATACAGGGCCTGACTACACAACTAATTTAACAATCACATGGCTGAGCAGTTCAAAATGACAGAATAATAATGGATTGAAAGGTGAAATTGAACCTGGTGAAATAGTTTTTCCCAGTAGTCT